>NC_066336.1:2040924-2355961 GCF_022539315.1 Serinus canaria | reverse complement strand
CCCTAAAAATTACAGTAACAAAACTTATTTTAGTGGTGTTTCATATTGATGCCCTCACTTGGTGTGACTTTGCAAAAGTCAGTTTTTCTGATTTTCGATTTCATTGGACTTTTTAGCAGTGCACACACTGTCAAAAGTCCAGGTACTTGTTTTCAGTGAAATAAAACATACCAAGATAATTTTGAATTTAATGTTTAATTTACTTCTCATGTCCTGTTCCTTTTTCACTAACCACAATTTAACTTATAAAACAAATAAATAAAAATGCTTTTGTGGTGATCGAGGGTGTGAGGAAGGGAGGTGAAAGAGAGTTCAGCTTTCCTTTCCATCACATTATTCTTGTTCTGGCTTTCTCAGCTGGGCTGCAGCTGATGCCAGTTTGAAGAGAAGCAGGTGCACTCTAGTGATGTTTTTAGGTCAAGGCTATTAGTCATTGTGGAGCCTGAGGCATCAGGCAGACAACTGCCCTGGCCCTGCAGACAGCTGGGAGACAGAAAGAAAACAGGGGACATAAAATTTCTTGCCACTTTTTAAACAATTGTTTTGCAAGTTAGCAGGAGTTAGTCCCACTTTTTCTATCTCTTGGTTCCTTCGTCTCTTCAGCTGAGTATGAACACTTCAGAGCTTTCTAGGATTGGTGGAAGTGACAGCCTTTTACTGATGAGCCTCCTGCTCCCAGAGGCTTTGTCTTCTGCACTGTTCACACCAGTTCTGCTCAGGTGTGTAGGTGGTTTGTGCACAGTTTGCTGAGCTGGGGACTGGCCACCAGACAGAGAGTCTGCCTATAGATCCCACTTCATACAGGACTCTGCTTTATCAAGTGTTTTTTCTGAAATTGTGCCTTCCTTTTGAACTTTTTGCTCCACCTTTAGTACTAAACAGGTTTGCATGCCCTGTTCTTAATATCTGCATGTGTTGCAGGTGCTTGTTACAATCTATGCAGACTATATTGCACCTTTGTTTGATAAATTCATTCCACTTCCGGAGGGAGAACTCAAGCAGCAAATTGAAACAATGGCAAAGAGCATTGACTTCCCACTGACTAAGGTGTATGTTGTTGAAGGTGAGGTTTTGTTGTTTTTTTAAATAAAAAGGCCTTGTAATTTTAAATTTGTGGGGTTTTAGCATTGACTGTGGATGCTGTAGTGGGGCAGTTGGTTGTATTGCTCAGATACTGCAATACTTGCCAATGTCTGTAGCATTTTCTTGAAGCTCAGTGCACAACCTGAACTCATCTTCTGGTTGGAAGCATTTTCCTGAGTCTGTGGAATGGAAATACACAGCTTGGTCATCAGTGGAAGCACAAAAGTAGTCAAGATTATAATTTTAGAACAGTGAAACAAAGGGAATAGCTGTTTCCATTCACTTTTGCTGGCACATTTGAAAATAATCTACATAATTTGGCACAGATTCTTTGCCTGGAGCACTGTCAATTCAGAATGCTCTTTCCATGCTAAATCTGAAATTGAAATAGGATTAGCTTTTCTCCTTGGACATTAGATGTTCACGACTGCTCTTATGGTTTTAATGCTTTTAGTGATTACATGCTACATTTCTCTGTTGGAGTCATCATTGCTTAGATTTTAGAATATGCTTCAGCTTCCAAACAGACCTGCTTGAGTTTGTCTACAGTTCATTTGGGGATTTTGAGAATGCCTCTGGAAAAATCTGATCTGTCATACTCATGCAGGCTTCAGTGCATGGGATTATTCAGATCATGGTGTTTCAATTTTCCCCATCAGGTTCTAAGCGTTCTTCCCACAGCAATGCTTATTTCTATGGGTTCTTCAAGAACAAGCGGATAGTACTCTTTGACACACTCCTGGAAGACTATTCTGCTTTGAACAAAGAACCTGCAGAAGGAGAAGATGGTGAGAATGAAGAAACAAAGTCTAAAACCAAAGTGAGTTTGCCTTTCATTGTGTTGTTCATATTAACTTCTTGGTGAGATACTCTCTTTTTTTTTTTAATGTATTTTAAAGCTCTTGAGTAAGTTGCTAAAACCCAAACCCTAATGATTTCAACACCAAAATATGCCTGGTTTGCTAATGGGAATTTCTGGGGCTGTGTGAGTTGTGCAGATAGCAGCAGAGACTGTAAAAATCCACAGGGACTTTAGCAAAACATTAGTTCCCTGCATGTAAAAACAAGATCTGAATAATGGACCTGTTCAGGGTTTTAGCTCATCTTCTCTTGGGACTACCATACCAAAGCTTCCCTTTGAAGGAAATACTTTTAATTCTTAGTGTGTCATTTGTGTTCCTTTTACTGCTTTGTTTTTCCCTCAGAATAAGAAACAAGGATGTAAAAATGAAGAAGTTCTGGCTGTACTTGGTCATGAATTGGGTCACTGGAAACTAGGTCATACTGTCAAAAATATAATCATCAGCCAGGTAAGTTATTTTAAACTGGTTTTCTTTTTTCCTGGAGCATCTGTAATTACAGCTGTTTCCAAATGCCCTCTTCCAGATTTGTTAGTGTACATTCACCTGATACACTGTGTGACTGGAAGTTGTCTGGATCACAGCCATCCTTCTTTTCTTTTCTGTGTGTTTCAATAACAAACAATATTCTGGCACTTCCTATTTTACTCTAAAAAGACCAAAAAACCACTTGGATAGCTAATCACCCCCTCTAGAAAACTTGGTAAGGCATGGTCCTGCCTCTTGGCTCTGAAGAGCCAGGCAAGCACAGTGTTTGTACAGGACACTGCACAGCTCGGATGGAAGCACAGATTGTTTCCAGGAGCAGAAGTACAACACAGCACAGACACATTTTGTTTGGCTTTAAACTTTTCAGAACCTGTACTTCATTCCAAAGAGATGGTTCTATCCTGTACTCCCTCCTTTCTTCTCTTCTTGCATTTTCATCTCTCTTCATTATTTGTTTTTTGCTGACTGGCAGAAAACAGTGCTTCTACTGTTGCATTTTCAGAAGGCAGGTAAAGACCAACTGTTTGTTTCTCTCTGTGTATTAGTTCAAAAATAATCTACTTGGTTTTTTTACAGTGGCATCCAAGTGCAAATCTATAATGTGCTGTCATGCAATGACTTATCATAATCAAGAATGTTTTTTCTTTTCTCCAGATGAATTCCTTTCTTTGCTTCTTCCTGTTTGCTGTGCTAATTGGTCAGAAAGAACTCTTTGCTGCATTTGGTTTCTATGACACCCAGCCTACCCTGATAGGCTTGATGATTATTTTCCAGTTCATTTTTTCACCTTACAATGAGGTAAATTGTTTTCAAGACATAGACTCTGAAGTATCATCCTATTTAAATAATGATTCTGGTTTTTTAGGGGACGTTTGAATTTCTAAGGGCTGTGTTGGGTGTCTCATTTTGATAATCAGGCTTAGTGCTGCATGTTGGGCAGCACTCCCAGTTTCAGGTGTGGCTTGGATGAAGCTTAGTGAGATCAGTCTGCAGCCACAGCACTGTGTGGGATGTGGGAAGCTAGATTTGGTGGTATTTACTGGCACTGAAGGAATGTGCAGATAGCTGGGTTTTAAAATAATTTTAATGCATTTCTCTCTACAGGTTCTCTCATTTTGTTTGACAGTATTAAGCCGACGATTTGAGTTTCAAGCAGATGCGTTTGCCAAGGAGCTTGGGAAGGCCAAGGACTTATATTCTGCTTTGATCAAGCTAAACAAAGATAATTTAGGATTCCCTGTTTCTGACTGGATCTTTTCAATGTGGCATTACTCCCACCCACCCCTTTTAGAAAGACTTCAGGCCTTGAAAGATGCAAAGCAAGAGTGACAGCAGTGATTGCTGGTTCAGAGACAGTGCTTCCATCTCAGAAGCAAAGTTCAGAGCTGCTTTTTAATTTTTTTTTAATGGATAATGCGAATTAAGCACGCTGTTAACAGCACCACACATCTGAGTATCCTGAAACAGGTATTAAGTTATAAATGAGTTATTTTTAACAAAAACAAAACTGTGGAACTTAATTTAGAAAAAGTGCTGGGTGAAGACCTTTCCCCCCACCCACCACACTGACTTTTATTTCCATATCATAGTAAAGACTTTTAAAGGGAGGAAAACAAGTGTAGCCTTCAAAGCACCTTTTTCTTCAGTTTGTGTATGCCTTGAACATTGCTTTTGATCCTTTTTCTATTCTCAGCATTCTGTGAACCTTCCCAGTCTCACCCTCTTCACAGTGAAGAGGCTTTGGGTGACTTGATTTCCTGTATAATGATACTTGTGCTTGCCAGTGTGTTTGAAAAAGCTGAATGCAGCTGCAGGCTTTTCTCCTGCATTAATGTCTGTCAGAATGAAAAATGCTACTTAATAAAACCTTTCTCTGAAGTGTGGGAAGAAGGATGAATTATAGCTGAGGATATGTACCATGTCTTCCTTGAAAATGAGCATTATTATTTAGTAGCATTATAGTGGGATTAGGCTGCTCCTGTTGCCCCAGGGCTGCTGGGGGTATGGAAGGGAGGAGAGAATTTACAGAGAATCAGAACAGGACCCACACGTTTGAGAAAATTGCCAGTTCTTTCTTGTACTCCCTTTTTCCACATCTCAGTCCCTCCTTTTCTGTTGCACTTTGCCTAGATTTCTTATGTAGTTGCTCAGCCAATGTATTAAAGCCACACTTTGATTCTGAGAGGGCTTATCCTCCATTCCATTGAGAGTTTTTCATTAATATGAATCCAGCTGAAATAGTAGCTGAACTTATTCTTCATCATTGTTCTTATATATAAAAATTCCTACATATGAAAAGCCCAGGAAACAGTTTGCCCACATCAGTTACTGAAGAAGAAAGTGGGTAAACCTGGAAATGGCATTGATTATCTCGGACTTTTCTGATGAAAAATAGGATTATATTTACTTTTGTTGCAGTAAAAATAAAAGTAAGATATAAGTTTGCATGTGCATACAAATGTTTTAACCAGTGTGATTATATAAAAACTCCATATAAAAATCAGATTTTCTATCTGTAGTAAATTAAAAAGGTCTGCTCAGCTCTGTACAAAGAGAGGAGTCATCAAAGCAAATTGTCATTGTTTCACATGTCAAAATATTCTCATATATTTTATTGTTAGCTGACATTTGTTTTTCTGATCATAGGGGAAAATGCCTTATAAGATGATGGGCACAATGATGTCTTGGGTGAAACAAGATGTTGCTGAAAGCCCTTTGTATGCCTTATTCTAATTGTGTTCATACCCCAGCAAACATGGAGCTAAGCTATAGATATGGATTTAGGAGACAGTTTTACAAATCTGGAGAGCCTATTTGTCATGTGAACTGTATTTAATAAAAGGCCCTCAAAAATAAATCATTAACTTGAATCTGTCAGTTCAGAAGAATAAATAACTGTGTCAAGTTTTGAATGAGCTGTTGGCTGGTTAAAGCTATGGAAAATGTGTCAAGTGTGCTCTGAGAAAATCATTTGTCTCTTCCATTAGGTAAAAATTGTGTGGAAAAACAGATGTTGGAGCCCCTCTGCTCTGGAGGTGGGCTGGGAGAGCTGGGCATGTTCACCTGGAGAAGGCTCCAGGGAGACCTTAGAGCCCCTTCCAGGACATAAAGGGGCCGCAGGGGAGCTGAGAGGGCTTCAGACAGGAGCTTAGAGTGACGGGACAGGGAGGGATGGCTTTAAGCTGAAGGAAGGGAGATTTCGATCAGATATTATGAAGAAATTCTTTACTGAGGGACAACTGGCACAGGCTGGCCATCCCTGAAAGTGTCCAGGGTGGGCAGGGCTTGGAGCAGCCTGGTCTAGTGGAAGGTGTCCTTTCCCATGCTTTAAGATGATCTTTAAGGTTCCTTCCAATCCAAACCGTTCTGTGATGAAATAGGCACAAACCTCTGTCTTTGAAAGCGTTTCTAGGGCCTCCATTTGTTCACACAGGACTATTATGGCCACTGGGCTCCTTCCTGCTCTGGGTCACCAGCAGCTCCCGCTGCTGTGAAGGCGGGTAAGGTGTGCAGGCTTGGGAGCGGCGGCACCCGTGCGCCCGTTCAGTGGCAGCCCTGTGCCCGTTCAGGCTCCCCGGGAGCGATGTGCCAGCCCTGTGCCCGCTCAGGCTCCCCGGGAGCGATGTGCCAGCCCTGTGCCCGCTCAGGCTCCCCGGGAGCGATGTGCCAGCCCTGTGCCGGCTCAGGCTCCCCGGGAGCGATGTGCCAGCCCTGTGCCGGCTCAGGCTCCCCGGG
Source organism: Serinus canaria (assembly GCF_022539315.1). NCBI lineage: Eukaryota > Metazoa > Chordata > Aves > Passeriformes > Fringillidae > Serinus > Serinus canaria. Next base: position 2,349,794 of record NC_066336.1, on the reverse strand, counting down.
AGCAACGTGCCAGCCCTGTGCCCGCTCAGGCTTCGTGGAGCGATATGCCATCCCTGTTCCTGTTCAGTGGCCGCCCTGTGCCCGTTCAGTGCCAGCCCTGTGCCCGCTCAGGCTCCGCAGAGCGATGTGCAAGCCCTTTGCCCGTTCAGTGCCAGCCCTGTGCCCGCTCAGGCTCCGCGGAGCGATGTGCCAGCTCTGTGCCCGTTCAGTGCCAGCACTGTGCCCGCTCAGGCTCCGCGGAGCGATGTGCCAGCTCTGTGCCCGTTCAGTGCCAGCCCTGTGCCCGTTCAGTGCCAGCGCTGTGCCCGTTCAGTGCCAGCGCTGTGCCCGCTCAGACTCCGCGGGCCGGGCGCGGCTGCCAGGCCGTCCCGCGAGCTGCAGGGGGCGCTGTGGCGCAGGACCCTCCCGCGGGGCAGCAGCGCCTCCTGCTGCCGGCGGGGCGGCCTCGGCGCGCGCGCGCGGCGGCCCGGATGTGACGTGAGGCTGGGGCCGCAGCCCCGCGCGGCTCCTTTGTGCGGCGGGGGCGATGCTGGCGGGCGGCAAGAAGGGCGCGGAGGCGGCGGCGGGCGGCGAGGCCGGGCCGGAGGCGCCGGTGCCCCCGCCCGCCGCCGCCGGGGCCCTGGGCTCCTCTTCGGATAGCGGCGGGGCTTCGGAGCGCACGCCCCGCAAGAAGGAGCCGCCGCGGGCCTCGCCGCCGGGCGGTGTGTCTGAGCCCTCGGCCGTGGGGGCCGCTCCTGCGCCCGGCGCCGAAACCACCGGCATCGCCGAGACCCCCGAGGGCCGCAGGACCAGCCGCCGAAAGCGAGCCAAAGTAGGTGTGGGGCGGCCCGGTTGAGGGCCCCGCCGGCGCCTTGTGCGCGACGCGCTTGGGCTGGCAGGGGCGTCCCGGCCCCGCTCGGCCGGCCCTTCCCCGGGGCGTCCCGGGACCCGGCCCCGGCCCCGCCCGGCCGGTCCCTCCTCAGGGCGTCCCGGGACCCGGCCCTGCCGGGGGGCTCAGCGCAGGACCCGGCGCTGCCGAAGGGGGCGGGTGGCATGCCCGGGACCGAGGGCTCCGGTGTCGTGAGTGCGAATGATAAGCGCGCAGGAAGCCACACTGGTTTAAGATTAGGATCCCCTGTTGTAGCTCATTTTCGTGGGCTCTGGGCATGGCTCGTGCCCTGTCATAAAGGAGAGCTTCCTGCAGCTTTTTAGGAACTTTCTGCGGTTTCTGACCGGATACCGAGCAGTAAAAACACCCCAAATCCACGGCAGTGCATTGGGGCGCTCCGGAGCTTACATTTTATCAGCAAATTCTTCTGTTGCTGTGGTATATGCATGCTTTTTCTCCAGGCTCATGTGGTGGTTGATGCTGGTTTTGCTGGGTTGTGAAGGTGATGACCATGCTCAATCCATTGTTCCTCACCTTCTCTCCTGGTGTCGGAGACCTGAGTCCAGGCTGTGTAAGGGTGAAATTTAGCAATGAAATCCAACAGCTGTGAAAGGTCTCCAGTAGTTTGGGTCTGTAGTTTGTAATTCTCATCTGTTGTTCTGGATATAAAAGAACATTACCTTTTTTTTTGTGAAGCCTTTTCTTGGAAACCTTGTTTCAGAAGGTAATGAAGATCTTGAATATGCCGGGTGTCAGGGTGTTTGACATGGAAGCTGAAATTACTTTTTGGAACTGCTTTGTCCTGTGACTCTTAGGAGCCATTGTGTGTTGTGGGGACTGAACTGGTCCTTCACACTTAGCAGCTGTTCGGTTGGTCAGTCTGGTGCATTTTTTAATCAAAATAAGATGGGTGTAGACTGGACATAAGGAAGGCAGTTTTACAGTGAGGGTGTTGAGGCCCTGACACAGAGGTTGCTCAGAGGAGCTGTGGCTGCCTCATCCCTGGAAGTGTTCATGGAAATGTTGGACAGGGCTTGGAGCACCCTGGTCTAGTGAAAGGTGTCCCTGCCCGTAGGTGGGTGGAATGAGATGGGTTTGAATGTCCCTTCCAGTCCAAACCATTCTGTGATCTTCAGAGGCAGCATTCCTTGTTTGTAGTGCTCTGGTAACTAGCAGGAATTAGTGCTCTGTGTGGGCTGTGTGTTGGTGGTGTTCTTTGCACTGACAGTGCCCATCTGCAAAGGCGGTTTGTCTCTTGTGGCACCATCTGTCCCCTTGAGCACTTGGCCAGCATGAGGTCACCTTCCCATGAGTTTGTAGTTGGGGAGGGTATCTAGGTTAAAAATAAATCTAGAGAAGAGCTTAAGGTTTTTTATTGAACTTGATTGTTCTTCAAAAGTTGTGGAAGCTCAAAGGGAATGGGAGACTTCACAGGGCCTGTGGACAGAAGTAGCTGTGTGTGGCTTCAGATACCCCTGGTGGTGTACAGATGTGCTGAGGGGTCGCTGTTAATTGCTTCAGAATGGGAGCTCACAGGAGGTGCAACAGTGTGAAAAACTGAATATGCTGGACATTGTGGAATGTAAATATTTAAAAGATAGTAGATAATGGATTAAATTAGTATTTTAAATAATCCAGGGTTCCCTGTACACAGGCTTCCCAAAGCTACTTTGAATTGTGCCCATTATTGCTCTTTTTTAGTAGCTGAACTTGGACTATGAAAGATTTTTTCTTTTGGTGAGAAATCCAGAATTGATTTTTGTCATTTCCTGGTGGAATCTGACCTGTTGGATGTAGGAGGATCACCAGCTGCTTTCTTTTTATTTTTCCCATGGCTGCATATTGAGAAGTGGTTTTTTTCCTTTGCAGTCAGCAGGGAAATTCACTAGCAGTATACAGATCTCTCTTACTTTGGATTAAGCTGGGTTGACTAAGCAGTATGAGATGCAGCCCTCCCAGGCTAGTTCTTGGGGTTCCTTCAAGTTCAAGTGAGTCTATTTTGCTGGTAATTTTATTTATTTTTACTGGAAAACAGTAACAGAACAATACGTATGGCAGTAAAGATTGGGGGGATGAGGGGAAGGAGTGTTTCTTGTGTTGAGCCACTAGTGTGACCATTCTGGAGAGGAAGCAGCTGTGAGCCCCTGTACCAGGACAAGATTCCCAGCAAGCAGGAGACCATACAGGGCACAGTGGGATTTCTGCAGGAATCTTGTGTGTGCTTCTGGTCATCTGTGCTTAGCAGATGAAATTCAAGTTTGAACACGTGCAGTGGACACAGAGGCTGCTTTTTATCCCTTGGCAGGGATGTGAAGGAAGGGTAGAAAACCAGAGAGGTTAAATGATAATATAGCACACATTAACTGGGCTTGATGAGAGCTCTTACTACAGTGTGCTGAAGATTTTTTTTTTGTAGGTGGAGGCAAAAACATTTGGAACTTTTTAAGTTTTGTTGCATTTTAGAACATGGTATCTGCAATAAGAGTCTGCTGAAGGTAACTCAAGCCTTTTCTATAAACTGTAAGCAATTTTGTTACTCGCAGCATTAATGTTAGTAGCCTGGCTTACAGGCATCTTCAGTGTGTTTATGCTCTGTTGTGCTTTTCACAGGTTGAGTATAGAGAGATGGATGAGAGTCTTGCAAACCTGTCAGAAGATGAGTATTACTCTGAAGAAGAGAGAAATGCTAAAGCTGAGAAAGAGAAGAAACTGCCCCCACCACCTCCACCAGCTCCTGCAGAAGAAGAGAATGAAAGTGAGCCAGAGGAGCCGTCTGGTGAGTAGAGCGACATCTTCTCCTCTGAAACTATTTACCTGATTTGTTAACAGAAATTAGGTAGGGCTGGGTGTGGCATCATGAATCCCATGTCTGGTTTCAATCTGGTTTTGAATAATTGTTCTACTGTGTTTTATTTGCTGGCCCCATGTATGGAAGGAGGGGAGAAATGCAGAACAGCCTGATAAAGATAGGAATATGCATGAATGTCATTCCAAATGAAGCCAAACCTCTTGTGCTAGATTGTCATGATCCTTATAGCCTTGTCTTTGGAATCTTATTGACCAGAATAGCCTCTCTGGCTCTCTGCTGCCACACCTGCTTGGGTATGAATTTTCATTAATTCCTCAGAGAGAAAAGACCTTGGGTTTATGGGGGGGGGGGGGGGGGCGGCTTGTGATGCAGAAGAACAGATGTAAACTACTGTGATTCCTGTGGCTTTAAACTATGACTGATCTTAAACTCTGGTTGGATACTGTTTGCTTAAATTTCAGTATTAAATTTCAGTATTCAGTGCTTTCCTTATTAGCTTAGAGAGAGCTTCACTTTACATTGAGATGTTTTTTGGTCAGTCTTGTTCAGGAGGCAGCTTTGGAAGTTTGTAGTAGTAGGAGCACCCTATTCTTTACCTCCATTGTGTTCACAGCTGCCACCATGAGTGAGGTCTGTTGGTGTCACTCAGCTGCTAGAAGGTGATGCTTTTGCAAAGTTCAGAGTCAAGAGATTTCATGAGATAACGTGTGTAGTAGTTGGTGTTAGACAAGAGCTGAAATCTAGCAGTTGAATCTTTGCAGGTTCATCACTGATGTGAGTCACTCTTAGTTTTCAATTACCTGAATTTTCTTTCTGGCTGGCAAGTTTGAGAACAAAGGACTGATGTTAGCTTGGGGATACCTACCTTCAGTCACAGGAAAAATATTAAAAGCTGTGGGTGTGTTTTATCTCTTATGATTTGCCATTCTAACCTCTCCTTGTTGCAGCTGTTGGCTCCTGCCTTGGTACAGGAGTACTGTAGCTGATATGCTTGACTGAAGTACTTGCAGTGATAAAAATCCTGCCACCCCAGTTGTAGCTGATGTAGCAAAAATGGAATTTTAATAGGCGTAATTAAGCAAATATTTTAAGCTTTCTATTTAATTTAGCTTAGATATTGTGTTTAATCCTTGAGACCTAATATTAATATGCTTTTTTATTTCTCTCAGATTCCATTTTGTGCCTCTAAGAATGATTATTAAAATCAATTAGAGGCATAATCAGTGAGGTACAGTGGAACAGGTTTTGTCCTATGAAGGAAGAAGCATGGAAGATGGGCAGTGATGAGTCATGCTGTTCTATACACACAGCAGCCTGCTGGACAGTTATTTTGCAAGCACTCTATTTAGCCATCTAAGTACAATCAATTTTCAAACAGGCTGTATCTAGCTGCCTAGAAATGAGTAGATTTCAGGTCATCATATCATTTTTCTATTCCCAGAAATTCAGTCAATCTGCATGAAGCAATAAAGTAGACAGAAGACAGATTTCAAGCTGTCATTCCACAGCTAGTCTTATTGTAATTTTAAAGGTTTCTGAGACTATATATGTTTCTGGATCTCTCTATTTTTGTCTTTATTAATGTAGGTGTCAGGAACATCGGGTCATCTCATGCTGGCTGTTAAAAGTGCCTTGAAACTTCTAATTCAGCCACCCTTTAGAAGGAGGAGGCAGCATGAAGTCTGCTGTATATAAAAGCAGTGTTTATAACTGAGGTTTTCTCTCTCCCTGTCACTTTGAAGGAAAAATTGAAGTGTTCAATAAGAAATACTGAATTGGACTGTAATACTAGTGGAGGATTGCATACTGAAAATCTAGGAAAATTTTAGTTAGCCTGAGTATTACTGTTAATTTATTCTCATTGCAGACCTTAAAACATTAATTTATGTGTTTAAAGCCTGTAAAAATGCAGGTAATGCAGTAGAAGCATCAAGTTGTCACATTACAGCTTTTGAGCTGAAAAGCCTGATTGTGCAACTAAAAAATGTCCTGGTGCTAGTGCCTGGTATTTGATTAGCCTGTCCCCACAGACAGCTTGCAGTGAAGGGGATTGTTAGGTGTCACACTACAGGGTTCCATTCATGTGTTCAGCTGTGGGGAATTCCAGGTGTTCTGGCTATTACAGGGTGGATTTGCAAGCTATACTGCATGCAATTGCAGAGCAGTTTTAAAAGGTGTGACAGCATTTCATGGTTAAGAGAATTTTCTTAGAGTATCTCTCCTTTTTTACTTGAGGAATATCATCTAATAGCAAAAAGTTTCCAAACTCCCTTTCAGTGCTGACTGATGACATTTGTGTCCTTGTTTGCCAGTATCCCTTTTAGAATCAAGGAGCTCACTTCTTTTGGTTTTTCTTTTTTTTTTTTTTTTTTTTTTTTTTTTTTTTTTGTTTTTTTTTTTTTGGGTGGTTTTTTTTTTTTTTGTTTTTTTTTTTGTTTTTTGTTTTTGTTTTTCCTCACCAAATTGGATTTTCATTTTTCAAACTACAGAAGATTTTATTTACTAGCTCCTGGCCTTCTAGTGTTGTCAGTATTCTTACTTTGTGGTATTTTTAGGTGCTGTTTTCCAAGGAACTGAATATGATCAAAATTAAGATCAAGGGAATGGTCAAACTTAGTGATGCTTTGTCTCTTTGTTTTATCTGACTTGTCTGTTTTCCTAAATAAATTCAGTACTCTGTGATACTCATGTGCAGCTATTCTTAATTTTGAGACAGTGGATATTTATATGAAGTAGATTCCCTTCTGGACCTTCTTCCTCATTGCTCTTCAGCTCATGGTCTGTTATTCTGTTGCCTTGAGGCTTGGAGCAGATTCTGCTCTGGCACATGTTCTGTTGAGCTGCAGGAGTTTGGTGTTAGCAGGGATCAGTGGTTTGCTTGCTGTTAGTTCCTTCTCAACTAGAACCTTTCTTCCAGGGAAGGAGAGGCAATCTTCACTGGCAGGCCTTGTTTCCACACTTCTCTGCTCAGACTGAGTAGCATTTAAAATTGTGTCCAAGCAATCAGTAATAGTGATGAGAAGAGGAAGATTCTGATTTCTTTCTGTAAGTAAACTGAGAGCAATTTTTACCCCTCTGCTCATTATCAGTGTTAATTCAGGGATCAGGAGTGCCAGAGACTGAAGTCAGAGTCTGTTTCATTTCTTATGGAAGGCACCGGTGAAACTCTTATTGCAAATGAATGGCCTATGCTTGACTGTAAATATTCATGTTTCAATTGTGTTAGTCTCTCCCAGAATGGAAGCAAGTCTTGAAATGCTCTCTGCAAAATAAAAGTACTTGCAATTTAGATCAAGTAAAGAATTACATCCTGCTGTTGCAGGTTTGTTTATTCACAGAATCATAACTTGGCTATTGTGAGGCCTTTCAAAATACAATTATTTGTCACAGTCTCTCTGTGAGGTGTTTTGTTTCCCTGCTGGCAGACTCATTTTATACAAGTACTAACTATGGCTCCTCTGCTGTACTGAGGGAAAATGTCTGTCTTGTTTCAATTCCTACTTTGTTTTATTTGTAGATGTTTAACGTTGTGCCATTCTAGTTTAATCCAGTTAAGCACAGTATGGAAACATTGGTTAACTTTCTGCATCTTGCTTTAGGGGTTAAATCTCTAGTTCAGATGAAATTCTTGTCAGTTAGTGTGTCCCCTAAGAGCCTTAGATTACATTCTGGCAAAATTGTCCACCCAGACTCTAAAGAGTACTCACAGTTGTGTGTTTAGCCTCAGGTCAGACCTTGCTCTTGTCTGTTTGGAGATGTTACCTGAGCAGTTGTGCTCTAGGAAGCAGCTGCTCCATTCCAGTGACCATTGCAGTGTGTTTCAGTGCATGTTGGTTTGGACTTGATGCCTGTTGAAGTGTGTGGTTTGGAGGAGCCTTGGTACAGCAGGAGCCAGCTGAACAGCACTGGGACACTCTGGAGTGTGCCGTGGCTTCCTGAGCTCTGCAGGTGATGGGACTCCTCTGGTGCTAGAAGAATGTTGCTCATGAGCTCACCTCAGAGCCAGTGCCTCCTGTGAAGTGAGCAGTGTGTGAGGGGTGTAATGGCTTTGTTCCTGCAGACACTGCAGCTGTACTCATCTCTCTTCTCAACATGCTCTGTTCCTGCTTGTGTTGCAGTCCTGTTTAGGACTTCGATGCAGGCTGAGGTAATTCTGAGACTTCTTTAGATCTTTCAGATGTGTGTGCTTAGCCTTCTCCTCATGTTTCCACTGCTGGGAATGTTGAAAGACTGATGTCTTTCAGTGCTGGGTTTAGATCACATCACTGATCAATGGCATGATGTGTATTTGGCTTCAAAGACAATCTTAGTTTGTTAGAACACTGATGGTGTATCAAGGGTGAAGCCAAATAAGTGGTCTTGAGCCTTTCAAGAATTGTTTTAGCATCAAGCTTAAAGGAAGAGTTTATGGGGAAAAAATAGGGTCTCCTGAACATAAGAGGCTTTTCAAAATGCTTTAAACTATCTCCTTGGGATATGGGGAGACTTGGGAGCACCAAAGGCAAGATTATCAAATTCTTAGGGTTTGAGATCCGTAGAATCTGATGGTATCCATCTGCCTGATCATAAGTATTTAGCCACCAGGAATGCTACATATGGTGTACTTCTTTATTTCCCATAAAATCTGATGTAAAGCGTTCCAGTAACCTGGATAACACTTTAGAACATAATTTTTTGGTGCCCTGAACCTAGGTTCCAGAAAATGGGATTCTCAGAAAACGGGTTTAGTTAGTTGGTGAAATTTAATACCTAAAACGCCAACTGCCGGGCCTTTATGTCCAGTATGGTTTAATTTATGGAGTAAGGTCCCTGAGTTCTCCTCTTTCCTTCCACAGGGCAAGCAGGAGGACTTCAAGACGACAGTTCTGGAGGGTATGGAGACGGCCAAGCATCAGGTGAGGGTGGCGTTTGATGCTTGCCACTGAGTAGCAAGAGCCGCCAAGTTAGGGATCGATGCTTGCAAGTGCGCATGGGTGTGGTTGTCCCCAATCTAGCAGGAGGTGCAGGAGTTGTGTTCCCACCTGTTTAAAAAGAGTGGGGCATTCAGATTTCAGTTGAGGTCTGTAACAACTGTGGAGAAGGGCGCTAGCTAACCTGTGCTGCAATGCCTCAGGCCGATCTCTCATCCCTCCACTCCTCTCCATGTTCAGAGGAGTCTAAACATGCAGAAAGCTGGTTCTTACCTAGCCAGGTTGTACCACCTAGATTGACACAGAGAGCTTTAGAACAGTGTACCCTTTTTTCTAATCTGCTGAAGAAACATAGCACAGAGTACCTTTTTGCTCCTTTCTTTTTGTCTTTTGAAAGGGTTTGTGTTTGAGCTGTGTGCCAGCACTTAGCCCAGGAGATTGTCTGCTGGGCAGATTCATAGTCTGCTGCTCACTGGACTGGATTGTGCATTGCATTTGCCATTTGGCCTTGGTACTGCTGCTGGCAGTACTCACTCTCTGCTTCGTTCACAGGATTGGTGTCTTTGCTCCTAAGTACTTGGAGTGCTACTTAAAATCTTCCTCCAACTCCGCTGCTTTTGCTCTCACTTCAGCATTAGGGTTTTAGACAAGAGTCAAAGGCTCCAGAACCTATTCCATACCTCCAAGTTGCTCTTTTTGAAGCAAATAGATACTCAAGATACTCATCCAAGAGTGCATCCTTTGCTGCTGTAAGTAAGGGAGCCAAATACTGTTATGGATGTTACCTCTTGCATGGAGCTCCTGGCTATTATGGCTCGTGGGGCTTAAGGATGCCTTGCCTATTTCATTTTTAGGTAGGCATTGGCTGATTGGAAATTCTGCATATTTTGTATTATATGCTGAGAATATGCTCTAACAGCTGTCCAATTCAACAGCCAGAATCCTTTCATTCATTGTGTTCATCTGCAGATGTTTTAGTAAGTCTTTAAAAGGACAGCATCCCTCAGGATTTCTTCTGTGGGCAAGGATATACTCAAAACTTCACCCAATTAGTTGCTAGTGCTGAATGTCAGGAAATTGGCAGGAGTGAGTGTGCAAATGTGTGTGAAGAGGAGCTGATAATCCAGTCTAGGCAGAACCTTTCCAAGGAGAAACATGTTGTTTTGAACTGGTAATCCCTGTAATGTGTAGCTTTCATGAAATACAAGCAGTGAGGGTGTGAAATGGGATTCAGTCAGCCTGAAATCCATTTAGGTTTGAGCTGTGTAGTTGCAGAAGTAAATTCAAGGACATTTAGTTCTCAGAAGATCTTCCAGTGGTTGGCCAAATAAAAATGCTATCTTTGCTATTAACAGCTATGCTTTTTCTAAATTCTTGTATGAAACACTCTTTTGGGTTGTTTTATTAGGTTTTTTCCCCCTGAATACCTTGCACATCTGGAGCTACTGTGTTATTCTAGTTTTAAAGTCTGGGTATTGCCATGATAGGTATTTGGCCTTAAAAGCCCCCCCAACTCAGCCCACCTCAGGAGTTCTTTTCAAAACTGTAGCTGCACCATGTTCTCTGGCTGCTCAATTTGAAGAAATAAATCCCAAAGCTTTTCAAGACACTGCCAAGTTGCCTTGAGTGCACACATCTGAGAGTTTGCTGGTGTTTGATGACTACAGGGCTTTTAGCAGGTACCTGGAGAAGCACACTTCTTTTAGCACAAACCTGAAGAGTCAGGGAGTCAGGTTCAGCATTTTAGGTCTGTGAAAATTGTGCTGCTGAGCTTTTTGGTAGCACTTGGGCATCTAGAGCCTTAATTAAGATTGTTAGCATTAATAAAATATCAGAATTGGTAACTGGTTTGATTTCCATGGCCAGTTTTACAGAATTCATAGTTGAGCATGTGCATTCCTGCTCAGGTGTTGGCACACTTGGGCCAGTGTTAGGTGGAAGGACAGCGGAAGGGCTGGGCAGTGGTTGTTGCTGGAGAAACTGAAGTCATAGTAGAGCTATGGGTTTCTATTCCACAGCTGAATATTAGTGCAGGAAACATTGCTGGTGTGTCATCTTCTCCTATGCTTAATTTTATTTTCCTTACTATGCTCTGTAGCTTCTGTTACTAATTTCTTCTTGCTGTAAAATTGGTGTAAATGATTACAGTTTTCTTTACCTTGAGTCATCACTCAGATATTTTGATCTTTACTTGTGAATGAATTTTAGGTTGTGCGTTTTTTTTGGTTGGCTAGTTTTCTATTTGGTTGGGTTTTTGTTGTTTGGTTGGTTTGGGATTTTTGGTTTTGTTTTTTTTTGGTTGTAGGTTTTTTTGGGGTTGTGGGTTTTATTTGTTTGGTTGGGTTTTTTGTGTGCTTGTTTTTGGTTGGTTTGTTTTGGGGGTTTTTGTTTTGATTTTTTTTTTTTGTTAGTTTCACAACCATCTCCTTCCTCGATTGTTTTTCAGCAACTTTGGGAAGTAAAAATGCTTGGAAGTTGAAGGGGTGTGTGGTGGCACCAGAATTAAATGCAGGGAACTCCTCTCCCTGCATTTGTGACATGTACTGCTGTACATGACCTTCAAACTCTTAAACAGTAGTCTTGGTTAGTGTAACACACTGCAAGCTTTTATTTTCTTTGCTCTTTATTGTAATCTTTTCAGCAATTCCAGTTTCAGCAAGTGATCTTCATCATCCTGTGTTACTTGTGGGGTTTTTTGCCCCTGGGATGTATTGGCTTCTGTCTTTCTAGATTGAATGCCCTGTCCTCTGTCCTGATCAAAGTCACTTCTAGGACATGGGAGATTTATATTTTTCTTGCTGTATTTCACATCTCAGTGCTTTGTTTTGCTTGCTGTGCCTTCAGGATTTGCTTTCTGCACTTGTGCTGTAGCACTTGGTGCAGCTGTGTCTTAGTTTGTCACTTTTTCTGTAGTGCAACATAACAGAGACTGAGGAAAGCAGGGTGCAGAAGTGCAGTTACATCACTGCCAGTGTGTGAATTGGCAGAAGTGCAGGTTCCCGGATGAATGAAGGCTTTCCATAGAGAAAAGCTCTCCTGTGTGGGTTCAGCATCAGTCTTTGACATGTGGAGCATTAAAAAAGAACAGTAGGAAATCTGTTATTCTTGAGGAGGGAGCACAGGAAATGCATAGGTGTGATTGTATTTCATTGCACTGCCTGCTTGTAAATATATCAGATATCAATGAGAGTTTAGGGTGGGTTCCTCTAGCTGGAGAAGGTCAGTGCAAATTAAACTTTGAGAAGCAGGTGAGAGGGGATGATGCATGCTCTGCTTGTGTCTTACAGATATTTTGGCTTTGAACAGGTTCTAAAACAGTTTTCTGGTTCTGTTAGAAGCTGGAAACCACACAAATTAAGGACAGCACCTAAAATAGTTATGTTTTATTGTTCACACACACATCTATATATGTGTGTGTGTGTGTTATATATAATGTATTGATATGTGCCCCCACCCCATTTATTTTTCAGTCTTTTTGGGGGGGGGGGTTTGTTTGCTTGTTTGTTTTATCTCCCTTGCAGTGTAGCTTTTTCATTATCTCTAGATACCTATAATTCAAGGAACTATTGACTTGGAAACCTGTACACCTTGCAGAAGTAAATAAAAGAACTAAATGAAAGCATCCCCTGAAATTGGCCACTGTGTCATCTCCTGGCTGCAGGCACTGGCTGGGGAGGGCATGTTCCTCTGCAGTGCCTGTAGACTACTTGTCTTTTTATTGTAGGTGTGGAGGGTGCAGCTTTCCAGAGCAGACTTCCACATGACCGGATGACATCTCAAGAAGCTGCCTGCTTCCCTGATATAATCAGTGGGCCCCAGCAGACCCAGAAGGTGTTTCTGTACATCAGGAACCGCACTGTAAGTTTGTTGTAAAAGTATTGGTGAAAAAAGGGCAGGAAATGTGTGTACCTTGCTAAGAGTTTTTTGCAGTTAGCATGTCTAGTTGAATTTTTTGTTTTGAGACAGTGGGGTTTCATTTCTGGCATCCTGTCATGCTCTTAAGTTAAGAAATGTGCAATCCAGTTCTTGATCTGTGCTGTGAGCAGCATAAAGAATCTGTGGTGTATTTACAACATCCAAAACAGGGAACAAGGCTTTCTCCTGTATTTTGAAAAGAGAATTTTGGAAAACTGAAGTAATGTTAGAAAAATCACAGTGGGAAAGCAAGAAGTATTTTGAGAATTGCTGTGTTCCCATAGTTAAGAGACAAAACACTTTATGCACCACTCAGTTTTTTCAAAGACTAAAGATAATCAAGAAACATCATGAGGCATTGACCACGGTAACACCCAGTGCTTAATAAGTTTAAGAAGTTATTTAAAATTTATGTGTGGTGGACATCTTCATGCTAAGAGCATGACTTCTGCTATTCCTGTAATGTTTTCCTCTCACTCAAGTTGTAACTTCTGGGAAGTCATGAGATGTGTAAAAATAGGCCAGAGCATGCCAAAAAGTTTGGAAAACAATTTGCACAAAATGAACAGGGAGTAATCCTTTTATAAACATGGTGGAAGCAGAAAAGCCTTCCACTGAAACTAAGAAATTACTGGAGAGAGATATTTGCAGGGAAAAGCAGCACTGCTGGGCCTTATTTACTACAGAGGAATATTCCTGAGCAGGAATCCTGTTTGAGGAAGGTTTGTGAGAGGAACTCTTCCAGCAAGAAAGGCAGAGACTGTGGAACAGCTGATCTGAGCCCAGTGCTCAGCAGAGCTGCAAACTGCAGTGTGCAGCCCCTTAATCAGCCATTTGCCTCAAATAGCCTCCCAATCCTAAGGAAAATATTTTTTAACCATTCCTCGTCATTATAGTTGTAGGATTTCCACTTTAATTTGGTATCTGTGAGGAACTGTGAAGCTCAATAATGCAACTTTAGAGAAACACCTAAATAAATTACTCATTATAAAATTCAAAATGGAGTGGAAATGTTGTGTATGACCTAGACCTAGGCATAGAACAGTAAAATTATTAATTTACTCACAAAGTAGGAGTTCTGTTGGGGAAACAGTTCTTTTCTAGTATGAACTGACCTACTAACATATCACAGACAATTCTTCCTGCTCAGTTTTTAAACAGTAAATGTGCTTTTTTGTGTATGTGTGGCCACTGTGGTTGTGTCTTATATTGGTGAAGATGGATTGGATTACTAAATATTGGAGATAATTAAACCTTATAACATAAGTACTGCTGTAGCTTTTATGAAAACATGAGATCTGGTGCCAAAAAGACAATGCTGGCTGATGTTGCCAGCCACACACATTTTTGTACTACTTTGGTGCATTTCCACTTCTTTGAAATGGTGTGAGAATTTCAAACATACTGTATTGCACCTTAAGGAACACTGGAAGGTGAAGTTCAATGTGCCTTGGGTAGTCTTGCCAAAGTTTAGGGGGTTTCATCTCATTTATAAGGGGGTTTCATCTCCTGACAGTATTTGGTAGCAAACACCACCTGGAAAACACCTCTTTTGTATTGCTTAATATGATTTGTTGTATTGTTTGTTTAAATACAGCTGCAGCTCTGGTTGGATAACCCAAAGATTCAGCTGACATTTGAAGCAACTATCCAACAATTAGAAGCACCTTATAATAGTAAGTCAAGTTTTTAATTGCCAAAATGGAAGTATCATTGCTGTTTTATTTCACTGTTGTTTGAGGAGAAGCTGCTTCAGATGCGTCAGTCCTTTGTTAGTGGAGCTCCATGAGTGGTCATGTACAGACTGAGATACTGGTTCAGATTTAGTAGAGTTCATTGTCTGGTAAAGAAATATCACTAGCAGGATTCATAAAAGCTGCTAAAAAGATGGATTGTTACAGTAGGGTTAATTCATGTGCAGCTTTTCAGGTTTGCCACAGCTTCTTGGTGGTTTTTCAGCTGTAAAATGTTATTAATCATATGGGTTTGGGGAGGGTTTTTAAGGCTTAAACAGACTGGATGTGATGTAAGAAGGCAGTAAAAGAGTGAGGAGTTATGCTTGCAAATGGAGACCATTCCACACTTCTCAGACAAAATCCTAATAAACTGGAAAAAGGTGGAGGGTAACCGTAAAAAAAATTGAAGAGGAAAATCGTGCTGAAATGAATGTAAATATCCTGGCAAGGGTTGCAAAATAGTGAGCTATTGTGCTTTTAAAAATAAAAATGAGAATTCAGTGCTGCAGTGAGCATGTCATAATACTGGCAAATCACATCAGTTCTGTGTCATGATCTTGGGATTTTGCAGTCAGTTTCAGACAAAGTGTTCTTTGCACCTAATGTCCTGTGCAGCTTTGCAGGCAGGATCCAGAACTGCAGTGCAGCAGTGCAGTAGTGGGTCAGCAGGGCAGCAGAGCTGTAGGGCAGGATGTGTTTAGTGGGACTTGACCAGGTTGCTGGGAATGTTGCTCAGTGTGTATGTCCTGCTGAACATACAGAATAACTTTGAAAATTTCTACATTTTTTAGGTGACACAGTGCTCGTTCACAGGGTTCACAGCTACCTGGAACGCCATGGGCTGATCAACTTTGGCATCTACAAAAGAGTCAAACCCCTTCCAAGTAAGAGGCTTGAACATTGTTTCTAGTTGAAGTTTTGTTTTATTGTTCCATGATTTCTTAGGACAGTTTTTTGAGTGTTCTTTTTTAGAATTGCAGTGCTAAGAAAATTTTAAAAAAGGCTGGAAGGCCATCTGGCTATTGATGTTAATGTGTTTTATTTTGGCATAGAGAAGCCATGTATTTATGTAAATCACTTTGAGAGGAAAAATTCTTGGCAAATCTTCAGTAGTAATTTGGTGACTGTCACTCTTTAATGAGTTATCTTGGTCCCTCATTTGAATAGCTAAAGTCAGAAACACAATATTGTACTTAGATCTGTTACATGCTTATGTGGGTCTGGAATTTTGCAAGTCAACTTCTCTGCCCTTTTTAAGTTTTATTCTTCTGGGGCAGAAATAAATCAAACTATGATGTTTTGTCCCCCATAATTAATATGGATTGCTTTCTTCTTCAGACAGTTGTCTGGAAGCATTTTTTCTCCTGGTTTCTTCCTTGTTCCAGATGTACTGCTAGTGTATTTTCCTCGTCCCTGTCTCAGCATTACATTCAGAATTACTTCAGCTTTCTTTTTGTTAAAGAATTTCTTCTGTCAGAACTACTCGTGAGAAGAAAGCTGCTTTTTGTTCTTGGTATCTCTTCAATGCAACTTTTAAAAGACTGTTTGCAGTTTAATACTGCACATATAAAGGACTACTGTAGCTGATTTTTCTCTTTCTATAGCCAAGAAGACAGGAAAGGTGATCATTATTGGTTCTGGAGTCTCTGGATTGGCAGCAGCTCGCCAGTTGCAGAGTTTTGGAATGGATGTCACAGTTCTGGAAGCCAGAGTATGAATTTCTGTGCTGTTTTACTTCTATTACAGCTTAACCAGTAACCCTGTTCAGTCTAGAACAGGGCTGTGTCCTTGCTGCGTGCTGGGCTGGGTCACTGGGGGGTGTTCCAGGCATTGAGCCTGTCTCACAAGGAGCTGAGTGGATCTGTCCTTGCTGGGAGCTGTCTGATGCTTTCTCAGAGCTGGGCTGGAGGTCAGGTGCTAATGTTGTGTGCTTAGAACAACCTTCTTTCATGATTAGAAATTGGTTTTTCATCAGAAAGCACAATGCAAGTCCAGAATGCCAGACTAAAGGGAAGACTAAACAGAATTTCAAGAGTCTATTAAGAGTTTGTTAAACTGTGGGAGAAGGCAGGAAAAGTACTCTGCGTATTGATAGTCTACAAAGTTACAAAAATGTGAAAAATATATAAAAAGCTGAAAATCTTTAGGCACTGGGGGGGAGAAGAAACCTAGTACATAACTAAATTTGTGCATGGACAGTGAAGAGATTGGCTTTGGAATCACAGTGGATCCTTCTGTAGAAATAGTGAAATATGCCCAAATCAGATTAGACATCTTTTTTTTCTATTTCTTTCCTTTTTTCTTTTCTTCTCCTTTCTTAAATGCTACTTAAGCATTTTATTCCTTAACTTGGACAAATTAATTGTGATCGAGTTCATTCGCAGAGGTTTTTGGAAAAGTGAACATTCTGTTTATGGAACCCTCAGTTAAGAGAATTCTTGCACCATATTTTGTAGATGTTTCAGTTATTATAGTTCAGTGGATTTCTTACTGAATGTAACTGGAGGTTTAATATCTTGTGCTTTCCAAAGGACCGAGTAGGAGGAAGAGTTGCTACATTTCGCAAAGGGAATTATGTTGCTGATCTGGGAGCAATGGTGGTGACAGGACTTGGTGAGTTTTTCAAAATCAAAAAGAGGAGGAAAACTGGGGGCCAAGATGCTATAAATCTGAAATTTTATTGCTGCTTTAATTCATGGCCAAAAGAGTTGGGTGTTTTTAACTCTTTCAAAGTGTGTGTTCTCATTCAGCGTTTTAGCAGTTAGTATTTTCATAAATAGCAAAGAGTGTAATGGGAGAGACCCTAAAGAGACAGAATGTATTCTTTCAGTTTACATGGGAAAATAATGGAGGAGGAGAAATGGAGAAACATTCTAAAGAGAAAGCCCTTCTTCAGGGTTAAAACCCCAAAAATACTTTCTCCATGTGATTTCAAAAATAGTTGTAAAAATAATGGCAAACAAGCCACATTTCTTCCTATTTATTACTGTTTATGGGATGGCATCAGTTATTGACATGGCTACTCTGCTGAGAAGATAGGCAACTGTTTAGTGTGGAATATCCTTCAGCAATGTAGTGAAAGGATAAAATACCGTGAAACCCATAATAAAACCCCTGTTTTTACTGACAGCCTAAATTTGGTATCTGTCTCATGATTAGTCTTATTAAATTGCAAACAGAAAAAACTGGTCCCAAAGAAAGAACTGAACTTGCACAGCTGTGGAAAAACAGATTTCAGTTTGCCTATTGAAAGGCTGTAATATTTTTATGTTTATCTCATAGAATCATGGACTCTTAAAGGTTGGGAGGGACCTTAAAGATCATCTATTCCCACTTGCCCTTGCCATGGACAGGGAGACCTTCCACTAGACCAGGTTGCTCAAGGCCTTGTTCAGCCTGGCCTTGAACACTGCCAGGGTTGGGGTATCCACCCTCCTTGAGCAGCCTGTTCCAGTATCTCACCACCCTAATAATCCAGCTGATATTTCCTCATTCAGTTTGTACCCATTACCCCTTGTCATATCAATGCTGCTGCTGCCAAGGAGTCCCTCTCTGGCTGCCCTGTAGGACCCCTTCAGGTCCTGGAAGTTGAAATGTGGTGGGCAGGTTTTTTCCATGTCCTCATTTCAGGAATCCCTGTGAATGCAGACCTTGGCAGGGTTACACTAGGTCACTGCAATGCAAACACTGGAGCTGCTGTTCAGTCTCTGAAATTGCTTTAACTGTGGAGTTTTTGTTTAATTGCAGACAAATTTTACAGGAGTCTCTGTTAACTGTATAAAATCTTTTCCAGGAGGAAATCCCATGGCTGTGGTCAGCAAACAAGTAAATATGGAATTGGCAAAGATCAAACAAAAATGTCCACTTTATGAAGCAAATGGGCAAGCTGTAAGTCTGATACTGTTTCCATGAACCTTTTAAGAAAGAAGTAATATCTCAAGTATGTTTGTTACCAGGCTATTGGTCCAGCATGAGATGGCTTCCAGAGAGGGAAGAAGGAAATATTGTGTCCCCCCTTTTAGGCATTTTAGTAATATTGTAGCATACCTGCACAAATTCTTCTAAAACCTGCTCTTTCCACATGAGTTTTTACCTTTGCATTTCAGAGGTTTGTGGAAGCCAAGTTCTCTCACCTTTGTTTAACCTGTGAGTGGTTTAACAGATGTGAGCTTTGCTCTTTCCAGCACTTGAGCTCTCATCATGTAACAGGTATTTTCACACTGGCAGCACTCACTATTTAGCTGAGTTCAATCCCACCATTCCATCTGTGTCCTGCAGTGTTTCCACCATCATCCTAGAAAAGCTGGATTTGTAGTTCTTACTCACAGTGACCATTCCAGAAGATAAATTACTGTCTGTCTACTTCACTGAGCTATGCCAAGCCTTCTAAAGTCCTGTGATTGTGTAGAGCCATCCTACCATCAGAGTCTTTTGGCAAATTTCTGTAGCTGTGATGAGCACACCTTCCTTTGCAATTTGGAAATCTTATGAGCCCATAAGGCAGTTTGGTTTTCTCTTGCCAGAGAAGTTCTGTTGTCACTGTGGTTTGACAGCTCTTCTTGTGCCCATCCTGCCAGAGTGTGACATTGTGTTGTTCAGACCTTGGTGTCTGACCATTTGAGACAGTTGAGGGTATTAAATATTTTTTTTCCAAGGGCTATTTTCAGCAGCTGCATTATTTATGAGTGAGTTAAGAACAATGCCTGTTCTTTTGTCTCCTAGGTTCCCAAAGAGAAGGATGAAATGGTGGAGCAGGAATTTAATCGTCTGCTGGAAGCCACATCCTATCTCAGCCATCAGCTGGATTTTAATGTTCTCAATAACAAACCTGTCTCCCTAGGTCAGGCTCTGGAGGTTGTCATACAGTAAGTGACTTCTCTTTTTGGTAGATTTTCCTATTTTGGGGATGAATTTCCAAGATATCTCAAACAATTGTGGTGCTCCTAGATGTAAGCATTACCTCTCAACACCTGATGTCACAGATGGTTAAAGGAGCAAACCTCTCTTCTTAAAACTTTCCTGAAAATCATTGCTGGAGTGGCTCAGTGTGCTTGGTGTCCATGCAGTGCACCAACACTACTTGAAAGCTAATGGCAATTATAATGGCCTTTAATAGCAGAAGGTAACTTCTCACTCACCTTCTAGCTGGTCATGTATCCCTTATTTACAGAAACTTCCATTAATTTTCCAGTTGCCACACAAGTATTTACTAAAATATCCCATGACATGGCTTTATTGCATTCCACTAATTAGATTTTGATAATAAGTTTTCTCATTAACACAAGGATTTTATGTTGAGCTGACAATTGCTTCTCACCTTTTCCAGATTACAGGAGAAGCATGTGAAGGATGAGCAGATTGAGCACTGGAAAAAAATTGTGAAAACACAGGAGGAATTGAAAGATCTTCTTAACAAGGTCTGATGATGACATTTAGAACAAGATGATAAGCATTGTGTTCCTTGAAAAGTGGAGAAATATACAAAAATGTCCAAAGAAAAATATCAGAAAATTGCTATTAATGCTGTTCTTAAAATATGTCTTTGCTTAAGACCTGTATAGAAGCCCTGATAGGACAAAGGTGTCACCTGCTTGAGGAGGAGAAAAATTGATTAGGCAGAAAACCATAAAAGAGAATGTGGGAAAAGAAAGGAAGAGGACAGACACAATAAACAGTGATGTTTGATTGCTTCCTTTGGAGATTCTGATACTGGCTGAGGCTTTTGGGGACTATTTAAAAATGTTTGCTGTCTTCAGTACACATCTGATACAGTGGTTTAGGACAACTTCCATTCTTTTTGCTCATGGTAAATGATGTTTTTATGTTTCTATTCTATGTTTCTCAAATTAAAAGTGCTTGTGAACTGCTCTCAAATTACTTGCAGCATAGTGAGAAATCAGTGGTGTTGGGTTTCAGCCATGTTGTTTAGGGTTGGTGGTGTTTACTCTGGCTTCTTGGAGGTAGAACTGAATGCATAAGTGATACCTGCCAATCCAGGGAATCTCTTTGGTATAATGGCATAGTTAGAGGGGAATATCCACTTTACACAGTAACTTGCTGAAATCTGCCTTTTGTCATTTTTTCCCCTCTTTCTTTCTTCTTTTTCCTGCTCTGTCTTCAAAGATGGTGAATTTAAAAGAGAAGATTAAAGAACTTCATCAGCAGTATAAGGAGGCATCAGAAGTGAAGCCACCTCGGGATATCACAGCAGAGTTCCTTGTGAAAAGCAAGCACAGAGATCTGACTGCACTTTGCAAGGTGAAGGATCACAAACATGCAGTGTCAGGCTGTTTTCTCAGGACTTCAGCAGCCCAAAATTAGCCAGTTAGCCCCATTTTTCAGGAGATGAAAGTAGCCAATGTAAATGTTTCCACATCTCTCACTATCCAGTGTTTTCAGGGAATGTGATTGACAGTAATTCTGGGTTCTAACGCTGCTCTGCATTGAGTACTTTAGCTGGGGAATACTAAAGCTCAGTTTTAGGTAAGTCTGCTGGCTCATGTCAGCATGTCATGTTTTGGAGATTAATTTTTCTCAGACTTGGTCTTTAATACAGCTGGATTTCACAACAGTCCAGAAATAAAATCTGCATTTGAAGAGAGATAACTTTTCTCTGAGATAAATAAAGGTGGTTTCTTGACTAAAAGTCTTCTTTCTATCTAAAGATTATCATGTACAGAGCTCTGTCTTGACAGGCAGAGTTACTTCCCCTCTCTGGGAGTATCTTGGTGTAGAGATTGCCTTAAAAAGGAAACCATAAAAGCTTGAATTAGATCATGTCTTTGGTTTTTAAGTATGATTGATTCTGCTTTGGAAATCTTCATGTTCTATATTAGCTATAAAGTTTTAAGAGAGAGAAGAACAGAAGAAGTAGTTTGTGGAATATGAAGCTCTTAGAACCATGGGAAACCTTAAAATATCAGGAGTGTAATGGACCCTCATGTTCTTCAGTTCTGAGTGTTTAAACTCCTGAAATATCACCAAACTAATGTTTTCTGCAGTGTGACACAGAGCTCTCTGTATCCAAAGAGCAGAAGAGCAAAATATGCTGGATTAAATGTTGAAAAAAGTAACAAACTTGATTTAGCTTCCACTAAATCCATGAAGTGATTTTTCTAGTGATTTCTCTTGAGACCGGGTCCAGTCTGATGCTACAGGATGTCTTCAAGCCCTTTTAAATGTAAACTGGTTTTAATGTTAGCTTTTGATCTTAATAGGAGTATGATGAATTGGCAGAAACACAAGGAAAGCTGGAAGAGAAATTACAAGAGCTTGAAGCCAATCCACCAAGGTAAAGAAACAAACTAAAAGGATAAACACTTAGGAAAGCAGTTCTTTTACTGCCTTTTCCATGAGTTTCAAAAATGGTTTGGTATTATGGGAACTCAAGAGGTTACAAAGCACAAACTTGGAGTTTGAGTTCCCTCAGCTTTAGAACTCAATTTCCTCATGTTTAGAGATGACTCTAACAGAAATGGTGGTTCTGAGAGGGTGATTCTGTAGAAATCCTGGCAGTGATCAGTGCCTGATCTCAAAAGGCATTTGAGATTTTAAATTCCTGTCAGTAATAGCATACAGTAGCATTCAATCCTACTTAAATTGGTAGAATGTTATTATCCTGTGCAATTTTACTGGGTTTTTTGTTGTTGTCCTTATGCATGCTACTTAAGCCATTATTTATGTAACCTTTTTTATTTCTGAAGTTTTTAGCTTCCCTTTGAGTATTTTACATGAATTCTGCTTTAAAAACCTGAATTTGCTGGGTTTTGATACTCAGCTTTCATGAGAGATGTTTGAAAGAAAATCTGTGTTGTTTTTTAATATTTTTATTTCTGGACTAAGGAGAGAGTCAGAAATGACTTGTGAAGAAACCTTTAGAAGCAATGCATTTACAGTATCCTGTTCTAACAAACTAAATGTCTTTGTGTTATATTTGTTTTTTCTAGTGATGTTTATTTGTCATCAAGAGACAGGCAAATACTTGACTGGCATTTTGCAAACCTAGAATTTGCTAATGCTACACCCCTTTCCACACTGTCACTGAAGCACTGGGACCAGGTAGGGAGCCAGTACTCAGCAGTTCACTAAAACTTGAACTATGTTTGTTTCATACTCATGAAAATTTGTCAGTGTTAAGAGTTTCTAACGTGCTTTTGTGCAGGTACTGAATTCTTCAGTGGTTATTTGATGATGAAATTCCAGACAGCTTTTTGTTAGTGCCAAAACAATCTCTAACAGTACTCTCTGCTGAAAGTTTTCATACTTATTACTTTATAAATAATCAGAAATAATTCCACATTTGTTTGGATCTTTTAAAAAGGTTTTGAAATATTTTTTACCATTGTGTAGAGTTGTTGATTATTTTCTATTGACTTAGAGGACCTCATTATGACTGCATGCTTTTTGTGCCTCTTATTGTAGGATGATGACTTTGAATTCACAGGCAGTCACCTGACTGTGAGGAATGGCTATTCCTGTGTGCCTGTAGCCTTGGCAGAAGGCTTGGACATTAAATTAAACACAGCAGTTCGACAGGTTCGCTACACGGCCTCAGGTACCCGAGACCTCCAGGAAACTGCCTTGGGGGACGGGGGGCATAGAAAGAATCCAGTGCTTCTGGAAGCAGCTGTGAGAGCTGATACTGTAAAACCCTTCCCATGATATGTCTGGGGTTAGATAAACAGCCACATTTCTTATTGGAATTCTCTGTGTAGTTCCTAGAGGTTTAGTAATCTTCAATGGGTTTTTGATTCTTTCTCTGACTTATTTGACACAGTCTTTTTCAGTTGTATTTACTGATTGTTCACATTTATTCTCTTATTTATTTACTTCATTGATTGAAGCATTTGGAGTAAGAGGTCTGGGACTGCCTAAGGCTTGGTGCCACAGGACCTGGTATTAGAAGTATGTGTGACAATGTTCACAGGGGTCCCAGGATGAGGGAAGACACAAGAAAGTGGACTTTATGTTCAGAAGGCTGATTGATTATTTTATGATATATATTATATTAAAACTATACTAAAAGAATAGAAGAAGGATTTCAGCAGAAGGAAGCTGAGAATAGAAAAGGAATGAATAACAAAGGTTTGTCTGTGACCCAGACAGTCTGGACAGCTGGGCTGGGATTGGCCATTAATGAGAAACAACCACAGAGACCAATCCCAGCCCCACCTGCTGCATCCCACAGCAGCAGAGAATCTTTGTTTGCACTTTGTTCCTGAGGCCTCTCAGCTTCTCAGGAGGAAAAATCCTAAGGAAAGGATTTTTCATAGAACATATTAGTAACAAGTATGAATGAATGTAATGGAAGGAATGTATTTCTTTGTTTTTCTTCAAAACATTGGGCTTGGGAAACTGTCAGCTGGGAGAGCAATGTAATGAGAGGAACACTCTCTGCTTGTTTATTTATGGATATATTTAAATAATATTTCCTGACCTGGATGAACCTTTAGGCTTATCCCAGCAAGGCCATTCTCAGTTCTACCTTAATTGTGTTTGCTGGAATAGAATTAAATGGCCAGTAACAACTTGCCTACAAGTAAGTGCTGTTAGTGTAAAGCTGTCTCCATAAACAAAATAATTTCTGATGTGGTTGTGGTAATTTATTTCATTTCTAATCCAATGCTTTTGCCTCATGGCCTATCAAACTGTTTTATCTCCTCTTTCCAGGCTGTGAAGTGATAGCTGTAAATACCAGATCTACCAGCCAGACCTTCATTTATAAGTGTGATGCTGTGCTGTGCACTCTGCCCCTGGGAGTGCTGAAACAGCAGCCCCCAGCAGTGCAGTTTGTGCCACCTCTTCCTGAGTGGAAAACTTCTGCAGTGCAGAGGATGGGGTTTGGCAACCTGAACAAGGTACATTGTCCCTGGGGAGCTGCAGCAGAGCAGAGGGTGTCAGAGAGAGAATCTGGAATGTGGCTGGAATGTGGCTGCTGGGGGAGGAGAGGAAGAATGCCTTTTCCACAGCTGTTGTGCTAGGGTTTGGTGATGAAAACTGTCTGAGGGGCTTGCAGGAGTAGATCTGACGGAACTTAACCAGAAAATGGAGAGCACACTGACCTGTGGGAAGGCACACACCTCTGTGTATTGTGTGTATGCCCTCTATATTCACCACATTTCCCTGTCACGACCTGTCCAGTGATAAACATCAATGAGTATAATTGGCTTTATTTTTATTTCTTCCCTGCACTCTTCCTAACTGTTAATTCTCTTTTTTCCCAGGTTGTGTTGTGTTTTGATCGTGTCTTCTGGGATCCAAGTGTCAATTTGTTTGGCCATGTTGGGAGCACTACTGCCAGCAGAGGAGAACTCTTCCTCTTTTGGAACCTGTACAAAGGTAGCTGTGGTCCATGTCTGCTTTTGCCAGTGTCTTATTTCTGTACTTTCAGATCTAGGAAAAAACCACTTTTTAAAATGCTGTTAGTGTTCTCATGTGGCTATGATAAGGAGATGGACAATGGAAGCAGAGAACAGCACTGATTGCAGACAGTCCCAGGCTGTGCCTGTTAAATTGCATCACTGCCACAGCAGGACTTTGCCATCAGTAGTTTTGGTTTCTCTGTAGCTGCTGCTGCCACAGTAGATTGTCAGGAGATCTCTGTATTAAATGTTCTGGTTTTGTTACAGCCATTGACCAGACTGAAAGCAAAGGTGTGTATAAGGAGCATTATTAAATGAGTTCCAGTGGGTTTTCTTCCATTCTGTCATAAGCAGGACAGGTTTCTCTGTTAACTGGAAAAAACTGCTGCGCAAGGGAAGCACCTTTCTAGGCTATTGAACTATTAAAATGTTTGGTAAGATTTTACTGGAGAAATACAAGTAAAGAGCCTTGGATAGCAAGGCTGTTCCTGTGGCTTTTGTGGCTTTGTGATGGCTCCATTATGTTGTTCACAAGTAGAGTCGTGGGTTTGGATCAGATGGAAAGATCATGTCATGTACAAATTACATTCACATGCTAAATTCTAAGCCTTCCTTCTCATGAAGATAGGAGAGCAGGTAGAAGTGAAAGAGAAATGCAGTAAAACCTCATGTTGAAGCACAAGTCAGATGGCTGAAATCAAAACCAACAATTAGCACTTGAGTTAATGTGCTTAGATGTGAAACATTGAAACATCATTCCTGATGCTTTTATTTACCTTATTAATACATCAGTTCTCTTGATAATTCTGAATAGTACCATGGCATATTAAAATACATTTTCTTTTTGTTATATTAAAGTATGGTGGAAAATTTAGGACTATTTTGTTGAATTTGTTTAGTCTCCAACTTTGTGCCTTAACTGCAGATCCGTTTCTATCCAAGTCCAACTTTTCTGGTCAAAATATTCAATTTCATTAATTTAATTGTTCTTTTTTTTCTCCTACCCCCCTCCAGCCCCGATTTTGTTGGCTTGGTGGCAGGAGAAGCAGCAGGGATCATGGAGAACATCAGTGATGATGTCATTGTGGGTCGGTGCCTGGCCATCCTCAAAGGCATCTTTGGCAGCAGTGCTGTGCCCCAGGTCAGTAGAGGGAAGAGTGCATTGTCACCATGGGGACAGTGGGAAGGAACAGAGGGAACAGCACACACACAGCAGGTGTGTGCAGCTATAAATGTCTGAGTTCCAACTCAGGATCTACGTGCAGCAGGGTCTGGTAATATTTTGGAAAGACTTAAGGAATTGCCATCAGAGGTTCGCCTTAGTATGTGTTAGCATAGAATATAAATGTGGGGTTCATCACCAATGTCAGCCCAAGGACTTGGTCCCTTATATTGCAGCAATTTGCATTGTTTGTATTTGTCACAAAGTGCAGAGTTTGCACTTTGCCAACAACTGAAGCTCCTGTCTTGTCTCAGCCTAAAGAGACCGTGGTGTCCCGCTGGCGTGCTGACCCCTGGGCCCGGGGCTCCTACTCCTATGTAGCTGCTGGATCCTCTGGAAATGACTATGATTTGATGGCTCAGCCAATCACTCCAGGACCTGCCATTCCAGGTGCTCCACAGGTGAGAAATTATTTTTAGAAAAAGCCTCAGAACAGAATTATTTTTCTGAGAAATTTACATGCATATCTAAACAAAGGTTTAGATAACTTGCATCTTATGATGGATGATTCAAACCTGTAAAATAATTAATTTTTTCATTCATTAGTTCTGTCATCACAGGTTTAATGTCATTTGTTTGCTTTAAAAAAAGAGCATTTTTATTCAGAAAGCCAGTTTGGTTATGTCTGAACAGAGTATTTAATATTATACTGTGTTTTGTACTCCATATTTTTATTGGCCATTGCCATATTCAGGTGAGTTGTAGTGATTCGAAAGAGGGTGAAGGCCAGAGAGAGAAGAACAGGTATCAAAAGATCTCTTCCAAATGGGGGGCCAACACAATGAAGGCAGGGGTCATCTCCAGATCATATTGAGAGAATTTAGGTTGAAAGCAGCAGGCACTGTTGAAAGCACTGCCAGGAAAGGCTGTGTGCCTTTGGCTTTATTTGAGTTCTTGTTCTAATGATACCAGTCATTAATACACACAACTATGACTAAAATGATTCCCTGCAGAATATAATATATGAACATTTATTTTTCTCCCACTTTTTATGATTCTGTGGGTAGTTGTTTAAAGTCTAAGTTTAAAGAGAAACTGTGATTTAAATGAGTTGTTGAAGTTTTTGTTTGCTTACTGTGTGTCATGGTTTGACACTGCACAATGCCAGTGCCCCCATGAAAATACATTGTCCTTAGTGTCTGCTGTGAGATGTGACCAGAAATAGCAGGCTTCAGCTTAGGAATAAAGGAAAGAACTAGAGTTTGTGTTCCAGGATTAGAAAGTATTCTTCCTAAACACCTCTGGCTGTAGAGTTACAGTTACAAGCACTGTTTATCTAATAGAGCTTTATTTTCTTGGTAATTTGGACATAACTTAAAACAGGTTCAGTATGGCCTATCCTGTATGCACCACCTCACATGAACAGGGGTTGTGCTGTGATTAGAGGACCTTTAACACCTCTCAGTACCATTTGCTGCAGAATCTGCTGCGAGCTGACCGAGCCCTGCTGTGTTCTCTGCCCTCAGCCCATCCCTCGGCTGTTCTTCGCGGGCGAGCACACCATCCGCAACTACCCGGCCACGGTGCACGGCGCGCTGCTGAGCGGGCTGCGCGAGGCCGGCCGCATCGCCGACCAGTTCCTGGGGGCCATGTACACCCTGCCCCGGCAGCCCACGCCAGGAGTGCCCCCCCAGCAGGCTGCCAGCATGTGAAGAGGAGGGAGGAGCTCGCATGGACCCTGCGCTGGAGATACTGGATCGTTTGTAGCGGTGTCTGCTGAGAGGAGTCGCTGGACGAGCCTTGTGTGAGAATGGCCTTAGAGGAGCTTGCCAGAGCTTTGGCTTGGCAGCCTTTTACAAAATCTTAGAGCTGTTTGAAGAGTCAGTGGAAATGGAATCCTGTACTGCAAAGCCGGTCAGGGGCTTGGACTCTGCAGATACTTCTTAGGAGTCAAAATAGCTGGAGGGATTTTTAGGGTGTTTGGGGGTTTTTTCTACCTATGTGTGTATTTACAATTTGGTACTTGCACAAGGGCCTCTAGAAGCTGGTTGCTATGAATACTAGCTTAGTGTAGAATGTATGTAAATTTCTTTGTGGTTTTTTTATGGCTTTGTTTTGAAGAGTAATATTTTTGACCAATTCTATTCCTGTCTGGCATTCAAGAATTTGGGGCAACTGTTTGCCTACTGGTAGCAAATCACACCTCTCCAAAGTAGTCCATTGGCTGCTACACCACCTGCATTCTGCTGTAGAGTAACCTGGTATCACTGAGTATGCTGAGCATACTGATTTATTAAATACTTCCAACAAAAGGTGCTGAACTGTGTTCCAGTGTCCTGAGGTGAACCCTGGGTGTAGTACAGCCTGGTGCTGTACTGCTGACCTCCTGCTGCAGTACATGGAACCACTGAATGGCTCCTGGTGTGTTAAACATCCCAAAGGAGATGAAAATGATCATCCCAGAGCATGTAACTGGAATGCCAGTGCTTGTCCTTAAACCTTAACAGGGATCAGGAGCACAGGCAATGCTAGCTGGGATGGGAGGAGCAATGGCACATCCCCAGCCTGGAACTCCCTGCTTTGGGGCTGCTGTCTGTAGGGACATTGCTATAATGCCTTGGTTGTGGTTGTATCTTTCTGCCTGGAAAGCTCTGGCACAGGGCTGACTCCTGGTGCAGTGACAGTCTGGCTGTGACCCCTGCCTTCACCTGCAGCAGAAGTGGGGATGCTCGTTGTGCGCCTGCTGTCTGTGCCACCAGGCTCGTGGCACACATGCACTGCTCCTGGAACCCCTCACAGAGCATAGGCCATTCTCAGCAGTGCCACATCCAGCTCAGGGAGCCCAGGGAGAATGGCTGTGCACAACTTGCTGTGCTGTCTATGCACCATTCCTGCCTCAAATGCACCCTGGAATGGGCATGTGAGATCTGCCTCAGCCAAGGCACAAAAAGAAATGCAGGGTGCTCGGCTCCAGCACTGAGCCACCCTGCAGCACACACAGACAGACACAGAGACAGACACACAACACACACACACTCTGCTACCTCAGTGCCTCTCCCAAGGGCAGCAGCACCCCCAAGCAATGGGCACTGCTGTAAACACCACATCACACCGTGTAAAAAGAGAAGAGTGTTTATTGGTTATATACTGTAGCACTGACAGTGTTTGAGTCAGAAGAGACATGCAGATAAGAGTGTGTTTACATTTGGCATGCAGACTAAGAGCACTGTGTCGCTGAAGGAGGTGAGCACCATCTGGATCCACTGCATGGGCAGCATGGGAGGAAAGTACTGGCTTTCCTCTACTCAGCATGCTGAGACAGGGCAAGTTCTAAGGGTGGAACACTGCTCATAGCTCTATTGGACACAAAGTTTATTTTAGGGGAAAAGGCAATACTGCAACCCTGGAAAATCTGCTTAACTTGGATGAACCTGTGTTTATGAAAAGATTGCTTGCATTATTTGTCTTCTAACTAAGCTGCCCCACCCAAATATATGTTCACAAATACAAAAAAATAGATTTATTCTCTTAAAAATACATTCCATGCAGCCTGGAGTGCTGCTTCCCCAAAGCAGGAGCCGGCACTGCACGTGGGGCAGCCCAGGGGGATCCTTTGGGCCCTGGGTTCTGACCAGGGGAGGCATCTGCTAACAATGGCTTCATGTTCTGGTCACAGCTCAGCCTGGGGCTGGCCTGGAGCAGTGCCCTGATTGCTTCAGCCGTGTGCAAGGGTGGCAGAGATGAGGTCTGCTACCTTAGAGGTGACACCAGCGTGACTATTGCTTCAACCTGGAGCTGGGAAATTGCTTGTGTCAAGTGTCTCTTGAAGCAGCAAGGCACATGGCTCTGCCCTGTGCTTTCTGCCCTTTTCCCTTGCTGGGGCCCTGCCCAGAGGCTGCACTCACAGCAGCAGTGGCCAGCTGTCACCAGACCCTCCAAGGAGCTGGACAGGCAGCTCTGCAGCTGCAGAGGTGTTCCCAGACGTGAGGGAAGCCGTTCCATGAAGCAGTGAGCTGCTGGGCCCTCAGACTGGAGCCAGCCCCTCTGGGGAAAGCACTGGCTCTCCAAAAGGGACCAGCAGCTGAGGTTCCTTGGGAGCAGCAAGCACTGACACACTTCCTCTGTACAGCAAATACATTTACAACTTTGGAATTACCCGAGGGCTCGATGCATGCCCCTGTGCAGCATCAAGCCTCCTGGAAAGCCGGTTATATTTATATGCTAAAATTACAAATACTTCTTCAGTGATGGCAATATTTACACATATACTCTATTTTACAGCTGTTCAAAAAAAGTGTGCAATTCGAGTAAACACATTGTGTTTCCTGAAGTCATTGCTATAAGATTAATAATACAATCAGCTCCTATTGCACTCATTGACTAGAGGGCATGGCCCCTTTCCATACTAGGTAGGGTTTTCTTTCTCAGATTTAATCTCAGCTGTGGTAAAAACAACCAGTGTGCAGTTACCAAGTGACATCTGTGTCCAGTATTTACAAGCAGTGAAACTGAGTCTAGAGCAGGAGTTCAAGGTATGTGCTGTAAAATATTGAACAAATAACTGAGGCAGCTGGAGAAAGGAGAGACATCATCTGTGAGGAGCACCTGAAGACAGTGCCAGCAGCGCTGTGTTGCTGGGGCAATAGCTGGGGCTAAGCCAGCTGAGCAGCAGGGTAAAGCCCTCCCATTGCCTGGGCAAAGCCTGGTCCTGGCTGACAGAAGGAGAAAACCCAACAGCTGTTGCTGCTGGTGGTTCTTCCCTTGCTCTTCAGACACGGGGCTGAGTTCTTGGGGTGAGCAGTGGGGTTGAAAAGCTGATGGGTGAGCCAGGGTTCTGTGGGAAGGCTCAGGGAAACCGCCTGTGCTCACCCCACACGTTGACTCACAGGGATGCAGAGATTTCCTTGCCACAGCTGAAACCACTTCCCTTGGGAGGCTCTGGGAGCACCGTGCTGAGCCACATCCACGCCAAGGTGAGGAGGAGGAAGCTGCTGGATGTGCAGGGACGTCCTGTGGAGTCTGGAGCCGTGTCCTGCAGCAGGATGGGGCTGGGACTGTCAGGGAAGGCCTTCAGTCACTTCCCAGAGTGATCCTTGTCCTCCTCAGTCCATCCTGCTGTCCAGCAGTTTGTGCAGGCTGCAGGAGCTGGGCAGCACTGACCGAGGGCAGGGGGAGCCCCACGCCCTCCAGGGTTCTGGGGGCACAGCAGCAGTGCCCAGCAGTGCCTCTCCCACAGCCTCTGTGGCTGGTCCAGGTGGCAGCTGGAGAGCTGCCCAGCAGCAGAGAGGGAATTCCTGTGACATAGGAAAGGGCAGGGATGTGCCAAGATGCCTCCAGCTGCTCGCAGGGTGAGCAGGCAGGTACAGTGTGAGGCATTTGGGCAGCTGAGGCAGCAGGTTTCGTTTGGAGGGGCAGAGTCAGAGGCAGCAGCCTGTGGTGGGCAGGGCAGGGCAGAGCTGGGCACTGCTGGGCAGGGAGCAGGGCACCCAGAGGCAAGGGAAGAAGGGAAGCTGCTGCTGCTGCTCAGGCAATCCAGCTGGTTCTGGGCAGTGAGCCTGGCACACAGTGAGTGCTGAGCAGAGCAGGGGGCTCAGGAAGGACACAGCCACTGCACAGGACTGTCACAGCCACTGGTTTCAGATTGCACAATCCATAAGGATTTCCAATCCTTCCTGATAAACACGGGGCAGGGGGAGGCACTAAGAAGTCTGAATTTAGCTTCAGAATTTCACTTTCATTTTTAGTTTAAATTTTTTTCTCATGATCTCATTCTACTAGCACTACCATATCAATGGTAAGAGAGAGCAGTTAACACAATTTATTTTAATATAATTTAAAGATTATTAGAGCTGCCACTCAGTACTAATTTAAAAGCATCTTTTTGTCTTGTAATGCAAGTTGACACATATGTCATGATATGTAAAAGAATAAAATGAAGGGTTAAAAATATACACTTGGGAAAACATCTTTAAAATTCCAAAAAGAAACTATTTTTTTTCAAAAATAATTTTTCCCTTCCTCCAAACAATCTTTATAAAAAAAAAATCATGTCACTAAAACACTTCCCTTTTATATGAATGTTTTCATAGACATTTTGCAACCAGCTCTATTGTTTTTTTCCTTTTTCTTTTTTTGATTAATTTTCTTCTCAGAATTGAGGTGTGCCTTTCCCAGGCCAGGGAGGAGCTGCAGCACAGGGAGGTGCAGCACAGGCAATCTGGTACCTGCCCCTCCAGAGGTGGGATATGGGCACAAGAGTGGGTGCAGCTCAGACAGGGGAGCTGTTGGGGTGCAGCTCTTCCCACAGCACCTCTGAAACAGATCAAGGACCTTCTCTGGCTGGAGCATTCTCCTTGTCCTGCTGCAGAGAGGGACAGGCACCACTGGGGGTGTTTGTGTAGGGGCCAGCCCAGCAGCTGGGATGGGATGGGATGGAAGGACTGTCAGAGCCCTGCTGTGAGAGCCAGGTGCACTCACCTTGCTCAGGACAATGCTGCTGATGACCTGAGCACCTCCTGGAGCTGTGGGGATGTGTCTGCCCCACAGTGCCAGCAGCTGCACTGGTGGGGACACACAGCTCTGTGTTTGAGCAGTCTCTGACCATACCTGGGGCCCAGGCATGGCAGACAGGGGTTGAGGCACAGCCAAAGCTACCACAGATCAGCTTAGGGTCCAATGCAGCTGTCTCCACCTGTGTGGGAAGGAACGAGGGCATTCTGCTTGTCTGTAAGGAAAAGCACTTTTTTCTTTTTCTCGTAGGGCTCAACTGCCTTGCACAAGCCACAGAGTTTTTGCCTGCAGAGTGTAACACACAAAGCTCCAGAAAAATGGCACCCTGGTCCCAGGAGGAGGAGGTGTCACTGCTGTGTTGGTCTGGCACACTGGATGATTTCTTGGTGCAGGATCTCAACTGGTGATGAGTAGATCATGCAAAGATTGTTGCAGAGACTGACAGTGATAGGGGAGCCAACTCCTTCTAAACAGCATTTTCTGCTCTCCTTCCCTCTCAATTTGTAAAGTAACCAGTGGGGAAGAGTCTCCTCTTGCCTAGAGACTAAGGGTGCTGGAAACACAGGTGCTGAGGTGACCACCACCCCAGCCAGCAAGGGTGTATTAGGAGAATGCAAACTCTCCATAGGAACTGAAACCTTCAGTCGTGGTGGACAGCTTGATGGGCTGGTGGATGCAATCACAGGGACACTGCTGGGATCTTGTGTGAATGAAGTGAACAAAAAGTTCTCTCTTGTGCAAGGAGTACCATTGTTCAGAGAGGCTAGGTAGTCAGACTTTCCATATTGAGACAGACCTATCATCCTACAGGGAAGATTAAGATTGCAGGTACAGAGATGAGAAGTGGGAGTCCCCTGAGCAAAGTCTCTGCAGCTGCCTCTTCAGCAATGAAGAAAAAGAATTCACTGGTAAAGCTCTTGTACCTTTCAAATCGCATTACAAAACTGGTTCCAGGCTAGTTGAAGCCTCAGGAGAGGTTACAAATGGGTGGTGGTGCCTGTGAGCTTGGTCCTATCCTGCCTCTTGCTTCACCATGGTCACTGAGAAGGGGGTGCAGCTCATCTCCGAGATGTCCGGCCAGCCCGGGCAGCACCCTGCAGGAGACAAACCAGGTCACAGACTGCCCACTGCTGCCCTGGAGCATTTCTGCTCTGCTGACAAGATTGCTATTGCCCTTGGCAACCATCCCAAATCCCACCAGGACCACAGTCCTTTAGGTGGCACAGCAGCAGGGGTGTAGCAGCAAACACTCCAGGAGTAAAGCTGCCAGCTGAGGCAGGGACTCTGCCTTTGTTTCTCCAAATGGATTTTTCCATCCCTGACTGATTCATGTACCAGAGGATGACTAGATGCAGTGCCACTCAGTTATCTGAGAATATTCTTAGCCATAAAGCTTGCTGAAACAAGTTTATAACAGAAAATACAGCAGCCACTCCACCCCTGGCAAGCGCTAACTTCAACTTGATTTCTCCTACAAGAGAAATTGGAGACTTTTTGGACAACTCTGCATTGGGTTACTGGGAGGTCAGTTCAGATATTGGCTTCTTGCCTTGTAACTCCCTTCCCTCACATACCTGCTCCTCTCCTTGGAGCCCTGGTGGTGCAGGGGAGCTGGATTCAGGGTCCTGCAGCTCCACCTTGGTGGCTGTCCTTTTGCCCAGAGTGTCAGCCTGGAGGAGGTACTCAGAAGAGCCATACTGCTTCCTTCTGGAACTGGACACAAAATCCTTGCTTTCATCCTGTGCAAAGGAAAATAAAAAGGGTTGGGACCCAGGGTCTATGAAGGATCTGAAACAGCACTGGGGTCCTAGTGCCAGGTTTGCAGTGTAAGGTGTGGGTTTGAGTCCTTTTAGCAAGGAGGGACTTAAACCACCAGGCCAGCTCAGCCATGGCCTCATTTATGTGCTATTTAATAAAGATCTTTTCTCAAGAACCATCCAGTAATTTTAACCCAAGTTATGGGTGCACAGTGACAAAACAAGACAGATCCCTTTGACAAAATTACTGAGTCCAAGGAAAGATTCATTTTCTCTCTCCTGTCCAGTGATAGAGAGAGGCTTTGGTGAGAGCCTGGCACCCAGCCAGAGTCAACCCACTACAGATGCCCTGTGCATTAGTCCCCAAAGCAGGGGAGAGAAAGGGCAAGAGGCAGCACATCCCTGGACAATGCCTGGGAGACTTATCCAGCAGATGCACTTCTACCATCAGAGAAGTGATCTTCCCCTGAAGACAAGCCTACCTTTAGAATTTTGCCAATTTATGCAGCAGACAGCCCAGCTCCAGTGAATAATGTCAGAGGCATAAGAAAACCATGCATTCATCTGACATTGCTGCTGCTCATCTGCTCCCTGCCTCCAGCACACGTGCACTAATGTTCATCAAACATCACAGCAGAGGAATACAGACTCCACTCTGTGAAACATGAACCCCAGCTCAATGACTGCTCCAGGTCTTGCATGGCCTCGGGTCTTTGGGGAGCTGGAGAAGGGTGGCTGCCAGCACCAGAGGGAGCTGGTCCCCAGGCTGCAACACCCACTCACCCAGCAGCAGCTCCTGCTCCCTGGGGCTCCCAATGCAGCCTTCCAAAGAGTCAATATCCCCTGGAGCTGCATTAGAGACATTTGCCCCAATCAGCAATACACAAAGGGAAGGTTGCAATGGAAGAGAGGAAGACAGATTTTGGCAAAAATGTCACAGATCTCATGTTTCCCACATAAGATTCTCAAGGCAATGTCAGCCTGTGGATAGTGGAACTGGAAAGAGGTGACAGTGATACCTTCACAGGACAGCTCAGTGCTCAGCCTTCTGCCAGAGAAAAAGCCACATCTTTAACTGAAACACGCACCCAGCAGAAACAAGCTGCTGTGGTAAGAGGCATATTACCAGCCTGAAGATTCCCCTCAAAGGGCTTTTTCCCAAGGGCACATGCAACATTTTAAGTTGCATACAATTTCCTATATCTAGTCCAACTGAGTATCTGCAGTCTTTCAGATTAACTTCCTTCTCATTTACAAACTAACAGCACACAATCTATGACCAAGAGGTTTGTGACTATGTGGTGCCAAGGGTGATTTTATTGCAAATGCTGACACAGAGAGAGATCCCAAGTTCAGTTCTGTGTGAACCAACCATGTGGTTGCTCTCCTGACACAGAAAGGCTGAATCCAGCTAATCCTGGATACACTTGGCTTGAGCAGGCAGAGACCAGGTTGCTCTGTCAGGTACACCTCAGCTGCTGGGAAGGAACACTGCACAGCTGCCAAATTTATCTGACAGCAACCTGGAGAGCACCTGCAGAAAGCACTGCAGAGCTACACTCAGCCCTGGGTGGGCTGCCAGGAGGAAAATGAAAAGAAATCCCTGAGTGGCCACTGCTAAGGGCTCTGCAACCAACCACACATGAGCTCAGTGAATTGAAACTCCTGGGATAAAGGGCACCCTAGGAATGGATCTCTCATTTCCCAAGCACACAAATAGCTGCTATGCAGAAGAACAACTTCACTCCTATCAGCTCTGCTTGGATTCATGAATAAGCAGAACAGATTGCCTGCGACCCACCCTGGCCAGGGAGACAATGTATTCTCAGTTTCCAAATGTAGCTGGAAGGCCACCCTGTACTTTCTAACACCAGGCAACAAACTCTCTGTAAAGCTAAGTGCAAATTCTTCTGTGCTTCTTATAGCCAGAGAAGTGGAAAGAGATTTGAAAATGTAAAACTCCTTGCCTACCTCCACCAGTTCATCTTTGTCAATGCCAAAGTCATTCAGTTCTGAACCCATCCCCTGTGCCACCAGCCCTGTCAGATTATCCAGCTTGCTTCCTCCTGCAGACTGGCAACAGCAGGAGCTGCTCAGAGTAGTGCTAATGAATAGCAGAGGCAGGAGCTGCAGCACCAACCAGTGTGGGGTTAGTGGCCAGAAGGGCAAGAGCTGCCAGTGAGTTCAACTGAAATCTGCCAGAGCCTGCAGCTCCAGGGGCAAGCACATGCCACCAACCAGATGTCTGCAGGTGTCACTGCTTCCAGGGACTCCCCTCACTGGTACCAGTCAAAGGAACAGGGACAGAGCACAGCTGTCCTTGTGGCTCTTGCTCCTTTTCAGGTGCAATATTGACACAGAGCAAGGAGGGAGCAGCCTTGTGTTACCAACCACCATCCACCTGTTTAGGGGATGCCTGGGAAGCTTTTCCAGACCAAAGTCTGGTTTCACATGAGGAAACCATGAAGCTCTTACCATAAAGAGCTCTATCCATCTCTGTATCTGCCATTAGAGCTACAACTCTGCCTCAGGCACAACCCCACTCAAATCTGCTCATTTCCATCATTTTTTCATTGCTACTCCAAATTTAAAATGCTACATAAAGTTACTCTGAAAAGCATGCCACGTCCTACTTAAGCTGTGACTGTCTTCTCTGATGCTACTATGCAGTTATTCATGTGGCATTACAAGACCCAAGCAGATGGATCTCATTTCAAGAAGGCTAAATCTGGTAATTCACACATGAGAAAGCTGTGGGCGCTGTGAATGGCGAATTCACTGAAAGAAGACAGCAGGAGCTGGGAGAGGCAGCACTTAGGAAATAAGCTGTAAAATCTCAAATTATGCAGCCTACAACGAACAGGAAACTTGGAAAAGCTCATCAAGTGGAAGAGTTGAAGACAGGATACTCACAGGTGGCGTGGTGCGCTGCCAAGCAGCAGCTGCTGCAGGGTCAGTGGCACAGCTCCTGCGTGGCAGCAGCTCAGGTGCACTTAAGTTACTTTTGGTCCTTCGGGACCCCAGCTCAGGGGCACTCCAAGAATTAGCTGTGGCACTTGTCCTTGATGAAGTCTGCTCCAGGGAACTACTCCCTTCCCCTTCTAAAAGGTCCACTGAGGATCTACACAAGTTTGTGGCACTGAAAGTTGCACTTTTCTCCACTTTGGTTTGAGAGTCCTCCAGGGAAGGCAGGCCTTGCCTTGTTCTCCAGGAACTTCTGACAGTGACGTGCTTTGTTTCAGACGAACCTGCATCTGCCGAGCCGTGGCTCTTCCAGCTGATTGTCTCCAAAGGGGTCTCACTGTTCCTCTCTGTGAGTTCAGAAGTCTTTAGCATAATGCTGCTTCTCGAGACCACTGTTTCAGCTTTACTTCTTGGCACTGCCTCTCCACTTCTGTCTGCCTCAGATGACTTCAGAGCACTTCTGTTAACTGACACCTCAAAGGGTGAAGGGACATTGTTTGCTATGGATGGTGAAGGCTCATTTGAAGCAACTCTGATGTTGCTGGTGGTAACATGTCTTTCCTTTGCTGCTGTATCTGCAGTGGTCCTTGGAGCTGTTGGCTCAGAAGGAAAGATTGTGATGCTGCTTGTCATTTTATTGGTTACCATTTTAAAAGCAGACTTCTGTTTTTCTGGCTCTGCCTCTGAAACAGTCCCTCCCATGATTGCCTTCATATCCTTCTCAACAATTGCAGGTTTAATGATGGCTTTTGATCTCAGAGCTTCTCTAGGGCTGAAGGATCTTCTGGATTTCAGTTCTCCAGTGCTAGCATCTAATGGTTTTATGCACTTGGTAGAGTCTTCATCATTCACAGTTTTTTTGTCATTTTCAAAAAGTGATGCTCTAAAAACTCCCCTGGAATTGGAGAACTGCTTGGAACCGACTTTCTTTCTTGTCTCAAAATCTGCCTGAGTGGTCGGTTTTTTGCCTCTCCCTGATTCTTCATCAGAATTAAGTTTTTCCTGGTTACCCTGGATGCTTTTGGAGTCAGTTTTTAAACCCATATTTACATGATCTGTTGCTGAACTTGAAGACTGCTCAGTGCCTTCTTTATCAAGACCAGTGAGCATCTGCAGAATGTCCTCCTGACTCCTGGAGTGATGGGAACGCTTTGTCAGGGTCGAAAGCTTCACACTTTCAAGTGATGGGTCTGCAGCTTCTCTTTCCTGGGAGATTAATGCCCTTCTAGCCCTCCCCTCTGAGGGCTGTCTGTGTGATGCAGCAAAAGTGCTCACTGCTTCCACTTTAGAGCCAGCAGAGTCTGAGGCTGACACGCTGGAGGACATGTGGTACCTGTATGCTGAGACTGTGCCATTGGAAGAGCTGTGGTTCCCCCTTGTGAGCTGTGTATCCCCCAAGCACTCACTGACTTCAGCCTGACTTGTCTTCAGCTTCTCAGACAAAGAACCTGTTGATTCTCCTTTGCTGGACTTTTCCTCCCGTGTGTCAGCACCGTTTTGGCAGTTCCCACGGAACACCTGAGATGACTTTTCAACCTTGGATCTCAGGCCTGTATCACCAACAGGTTTGGAAGGTGCTTTCCAAGACTTCTGCTCCTGTGCAGCAGGAGGATACCGGCTGAGGACAGATGGCTGCTCTTTGGACCTCTTCCCCTCGTTCTGCATGACGCAGCCTTCCTTCTGACCAGAAGAAACAGTGGAAACTAAAGATTTCTCTTCCACTCTTCTTGTATCTGTGACAGCAGTGTCTGAAAGGGCAGATGCAGCAGAAGCTTTCCCTGCTTTTCTGTTCATTAAGCTTGGACTGGGCACCCTCTTAGCACTGTGGCTGTAGCTGTCATTGCTGAGAGAGAAGTCTCTGTTCCGTGCTCTTTCCCGGCGCTGCTGTGGTGAGAGCTCCCTTGGCTTGTGCTTAGCAGCTGCCAAATCAGTCATGACACCTCTGTATTTAGGTCTATCATGCTTTCCCCTGCTAGAAAAGCCTGTATCTTCATTTTCAACTTCTCCATTCTCCAGCTCTTTCTGTTTCTTTATTTGCATTTTTATTTCTTCTAGCTGACCTGTTAAGAGTTTGTTTTTATTCTGCTCACTCAAGTAACTGTCTTGCAGATCATTATTTTTGGCTCTCATTTTTTTAAGTTCTTCTTCTAAAGATTCAAAGTGTTTTATCTGAATTTTAAGTTTCTCAATTTCTTGGGTGAGATCTTTCACTTTGTTGTCTTCCTGGTTTTTATTCTTTTGGTTTTCTGATTTATTCCTGGTTTCATTTTCTACGTGTTTCAGGTAATCCACACTTCCCTTCCTCCTGGTCTCTTTAGAAGGCAGTGCAGAAGTCAAGTCATCTTCAATTCTCATATCATTTCTGTCCAGGAGATTGTTGGATGACCTTTCTAGCAAGTTGGATGCATTTCTAGTTTGATCTGCCCTATTTAGTTTATTGTTTTGTTCTAGTTTCTGTGTTAGCTCCTGGATTATTTTTTCATTTTGCTTTTCTCTTTCGTTAAAATGTTTTCTTTCCGTGATAAAGCTCAGGGCTAAGGATTTCAGCTTTTCTAGCTCAGCTGTTAAGGTCTGCTCAGTTTTATCCAGCCTGTCCTCAGATGATTCCAGTTCTTTCACTTTCACTCTAAGTATTTCTAATTCTGTAGATATCTTTTTGGTCAAGTTCTTTTCTTCATTGAGGCTAAGACACAGCTGTGTACAGTCATTCTTGCTCCTGCTGAAGGCCTCCTCCAGCTTCTCCAGCTCTGCCATTCTCCTCTGAAGGAGTTCAATTTCTGACTTCAGATCTCGAGTAAGGCTCTCCTCCTCTTCAAGCTTTTCTTTCATTAATCTGCAAAGCTCTTCAGCCTTCCTAATTTCTTCATCCTTGCCTTCAATCTTCAGCACTCTTTTCCTCAGGGCTTCAATGTCAGCCAGCATGCTGGAGTTGCTGCCTTCTGCCTGGATAACTTTGTCCTGGAGGTCGAGCAGTTCATCCTCTGCTTTCTGCAGATTTTTAGTTGCTTCCTCCAGTTCATCAAGGCGGCGACTGAGGCTCTGCAATTTGAAACGTAGGTGCCGATTTGAGGTTTCCTTGTAACCTGTACATTCTGCCATGATTATTTTATTCCTTTTAGAACAAAGCTTTCCTTAGTCTGGGTGAATGGTATACACCTTGTGTATTTCCAGTATGTTATTGTTCCTTTGAGTGGAGGCAATCTCACCCTGAAAGAAAAAAATGCTCAAAATCAATATAAGAGCTCAGAATAGAAATATATTCACTGTTTAAGTTAGGCTATCGATGCTTATACAAATAACTTTTTAATTAAACACATTTCTGAGTACTAAATTAGGTGAAATTAAATAGCAGAGAAGAGCCACAGTCCATTTACTTTGGTTATAGAGGGTTTCCAAAACCAGCCTGTTCCCCATAGCTGCCCTCCTCTGCTGGTGTGCCCAGGGGGTTGTGCATCCCCAGTGGGGCCTCACCCAGGGCTCCACGGCCAGGCAGCTGCTCACGTGTGAGATCCCAGGCTGTGGAGGGTCACACTCATGCAGCATTCAGGTCCCTGTACAGATATGCCCATGCAGCAGACACCTCTCCTTCCAGCACTGCACCTCCCTCCTGAAGACACCTTAGTGAGGAGGATTCAGGAACCATGAGGAGAATCAGAAAAAGGCAAACCCCAGCCACATGGTAACACTGAGGATGGGCAAGCCCCCCATGCTAGCTGGCAGGTGGAGGGGACTGGGACCTGCTGCCATTTGACACTGCCAGTGTTTCTCCAGCATCTCAGGCTGCTCAGCAGAAATCTTCACCTGGGCTGTAGTCACATCCCAAGGACACTCTACCAGTGGAGTTTCAAGTTTCTCCCTCCCATTTCCAAAGCTGTTGTTGCCCTCGGCTGCCACCCACTCACCCACCCAGGAGATGAGCAGTTGTTCATGCCCCTCCTTGCTGCTGGTGAGCATGAGCAGCAATTAGAACACATCAGCACATTGACACACTCAATGTGAACTCTTCCCAGCTCAGCTCAGAGCTGGCAGGGTGTTTTCTAAACAACCCCTCTGTGCTTTGAGGGAGGAGCAGGAAGGGGCCCCTGGGTGGATTTGAAGTCCCCCTCTGGCACTCAGCATTAGCACTGGCCTGTCCTGGGCCTGAGGCACAGCCTACTGCAAACCTGAGTGGGGGTAGGATGACTGCAGCTCTGATCTGCACCCTTGCTCAGGCAGTCTGTCTTGGAACAGGACTTGACCTCCAGAATTTTTGTGGCCCTCTCTGCAGAGGAAACACGCAGGAGTTTCCTACTGCATGGTCAAAAAGTGATGAGCAGGATGTGGGGAGGAGGCAGTGCCAGTAAGGGAGGCAGCAGCACCCTGACACACCCTTGGGCTAGAGGTGATCCAGCTCCAGGCAGGCAGGGGGCCCAGGCTGCACCCACCACGGGGACCCTCCTGGTGCACCCTGGGCACCCTGTGGGACCCATCTCCTGAAGGACCACTGGGGGACTGGGGGGGAATCACCATCCCACGTGGTTGGGCTCAGGCTCTTCCAGCCCCTGAAGGGAGCACTGCAAACAGTACCAGGAGAGGAACCTTGGTGTCCTGAGCACAGTCTCGGCCACGTGCCTGTCCCCTCCCTTGCCACCATGGCCACGTCCTGCTCCTGGACCACCTTCCCTCATGCTGTCCCCACACCATGGAGGCCACTGCAGCTGCCTGCAGGCAGCAAAGGCTGTTCAGCCCCCAGCAGAACCCCAGAAATGGCACTGGACCAGCACAGGAAAGGCCACAGCCAGCAAACTCGCAGGCTGAAAACAAAAGCCTGTCCCTGCCAGGCCAGGAGCTGGGAGTTAATGGTTAACCCAGCAGCAGCTGGGCTGGAAGGGAGAGCAGCCTCCTCTCCAGACAGCCAGAGCACCGTGCAGGCAGACCTGCACAGGGCTGGGGGCTGCTGCTGGCTGTGGCACTGCTCTACACTGCCACAGGGTCCACACAGGCTGTGGGACATTCAGAGGTGTTCAGAGCTGTACCAGAGATGGCTCTGGAACATCCCAGAAGCTCTCCAGCAGACATTATTTACTGCCAGAGAAGGAAGAGGCTCAATCTAATTAGTTTAATAAGGAGAAGGAGATGTAAAGCAACACCTACAAACAATAAGATCTACACACAAAAGGATCTACAAGAAGTCTCCTAGCTGGAGACTTCCCTTTAACTTCCTGGCATAGCCAGATGTAACCTCGGTGCTTGGAGACAGAACAAGACCAAATTAGTATTACAGAGTGCACATTTATAAGATTATGGGGAATTGGCCAATATAAAATATTATCTTACCTAGTGACTGCTTTGAAGTCATGATTTGAGTTAGGGCTTGGACCAGAGAACTCAAGGGGACTTTAAACCTAAACTACTCTGGCTGTTTGTGACTGCCCTTCTCCAGTCTCTCAGTGATATTAAAGTATCAAAACAAATGGTACAGGATTCAAACACTGGGACTATTACTAATGCTAATTAATATTGTTGGTAGATATTTAAACAGGAGCTGTTAAATAAATCTGATAAAGCTTGTAAATGTACTGAACAATCTGATATGCATGTATGGACTTAATATTTTTCTCTCTTTTGGAAAAGTAAGCAGTTCTCAGCCTACCTCCATCTTACAATTTTTGGGAAAAAACCCCATCAAATACCCAAACCAACAAAAAACCAAAACAAAGCCCCAAAACCAACCAACCAAACAAAAAAACCCTCCCCAAACCATTGAAAACCCACACACAAAAAACCACAATAACAACAAAAAACCCCACCCAAAACTAAACAAACAAAAACCCCAACCAAAACAAAAAAAAACCACAGGAAGAAAAGAGGATGATAACTTTCATAAACAGCAAGTAAACTGTGGCAGTGGCAAATGTAGTAGGGGGAGTTCAGTTTAACAGAGCCATCTGAGTCAGCAATAAAATCAGATTAAAGACTGGCACTGAAAAGGCCCAGTGGCCAAGTGGCCACAGCAGCAGCTCAGGACAGCTCCTTTTGGCTGCACCAGAGGAAATACTGAACAGAAATACTCCTACAACAATAGGATGCCATTATTTTGTATGTGGGACTGGACTGTATATTGACACACCCAAGGCTGATGCATCTCACTTTGCTTAGCTGCAGTGTCTTCTAGCTTGAAAGAGGAAAAGATGCTCAGCTGTCTTCAACTGACCTTGCCAGGGAAACAGGACTTTGCACAGGAGGAGAACTCTTCCCGCAGTGACAACAAAGGCAGCCCAGGTATCTAGATGGCAGCTGTCTCCCCCAGTAATGATGCCACTCTTCCTCCAGGGCCAAGAACATGAACTGAACGCTAGGATAGTTTGTGAAGAGCTCAGAAAAGCAGCCAGGTGTGCTTCTTGACTCTTTAAAACTGAAAGACCTGATTTTGCCTCAGCAACAAGGGCAGTCCTGCATTAAGCCAAGAGGCACAATAGCATCCCTTTGGATTTGAGTTCTGAAAGAACATGCCTCAAATGAGACAGGTAGGAAGCCTGGGGAGTCTCCAACTACCTGTTAGTCAAATAAAATATCAAGGCAAAATATGGGGCCAGTAAGTACCTACAGGGAAATTTTAACTAATTCAAAGCAGTTACATAATACCAAACAGTGAATACACCAGGATTCACTATTTAAATTATTCATTCTGATTCTACTTTCCCCCACAGATTTATGATTGGGTTTTTTGATCTTCCTCAACAAATGTGCATATCTCCTAACCAATTCATATTTATCACTATCAATTGCCTGCTCCCACAGTTTAAGGCAGACTGCCTTTGAAGGCTCTTCTGACTCTGCATGGTTTTGGCTATACCATCCTGTTAACAGCTGTGAGAATTCACTGTTCAAGACATTTACTAGAGTCATAACTCTCAATTACCCTTCATGTTCTTAAATTTATTTTTTTTCTGCACTCTCACTTTTGCTCATTATCTACAATTTTATAAAAATGTTTCTTTAGCAGAATTGTCAGAATAACTTTATCTTGCCTGCACAAAACACATACAGTCAGTTCACAGCTGTGAACAGAGGGGAAGAAACCTCCAGCTAGAAACATTTGTGTTAGCCAAACATTTTATGAATTGGGAGATAAGAATCATCTATTTCAGAAACAGCAATTAAATGAGCTACCTGAGACCTACTCATATCATCTCTGCCAGAGTTCCTTAGGCCCACAGTGCTGCTCCTCTCCAGATGCACAGATTCATCTTACTCCACACATCCTGTTCCTTGCTCTGATTTGGTTTTGGGATGAGTCCTACAGGCACCCACTGCTCCTGATTTCAGGATGTCCCCAAAACACTCATGTGGGAAAATAACTGCTGGAACAGACTCCTACTGTGTCCTCTGTTATGTCAAGATAGAAATGCAGCCAGCTGCCACACATCTGTCAAGTACTAGGAAACACTGACATCTCTCACAAGCACATTTTGCATTGAATCTTTGGGTTTTTTCATCTTTTTGCTTGCACTTTTATACTGATAAATGCAAGATCCCTCACTGTGCTTGTGTGAGCCTGAGCTGCCAGCGATGGATGGCACTGCTGGTGTGTCACAGCACCCATCACAGCATATAT
This sequence comes from Serinus canaria, assembly GCF_022539315.1. NCBI lineage: Eukaryota > Metazoa > Chordata > Aves > Passeriformes > Fringillidae > Serinus > Serinus canaria. Next base: position 2,305,205 of record NC_066336.1, on the reverse strand, counting down.
GACACATGTGGCTTTGCCCAGTCCTACAGATGAATGAGAATTCTTAATGGCTTCGTCTGAAATCTCTTTTTTCTAATTTATTTGTTTGCTCTTGAAGTTGCCAGGGTTTCCCATAGACTCCGGAGAGCAGCACACATCAAAGGCAATAGAAAATCAATAGATGCAAGCACAGCTATAATCAGAGAACAGAACAGAACAGCAATTTGCCCCACTGGAGTTTGAGTCCCTGGGATCCTCTGTGCTGTGAAATCACTCAGGCTGAGGTTTGCATTCCTTAGCTGACAGGTGGCCCAGATTAAGGTGAGGAGCAGAGCAGGGCTATTGTCCATGCTCTTATGGATGGAGCATATACCTGGTACTGCTCCCTCCACTTCCCCAAGTGCTGGGGTGAACTTAGATCCTCCCTGTTCTACTTTCTGCTGAACCATTACGCAAAATATTCCTGCAAACTGTATTTTTGCATTGAACAAAGTGCTAGGAGTGTTTGGACACATCTGGGGAAAGGGAACCTTAAGCAATGACTCCAGACTATGAGTTCAAATTACATTAGGTGGCTGAGAGTCACTTCAGGCATGGGGACAGCTCTGTGGATGCACACCAGCAAAACCTGGGGGAGCAGAGGAGTTCCTCTGAGCAGTCCCCAATGGCCAAGCAGGTCAGGGAGAAGCTGATGAAACAATCCTCCTGTTCTCATGCATACTTTTCCACCTGAGGTGTAGGTTAGATGTGTTGGTTGGATTCTGCCCCATGTGCACATACCCCTGCAGTTTTAATTAAAAGGTTTCTGGTGTTGCATACGTATGGAAGGGAGTGTGAACATGCCAAGCTCACACACAGTAATGCTGCTGATGAATCATGCTTGTAACACAGCTCAACGTGGTGAGAGCATCACTGGGACTTCTCTTCCCTGCCCCAGGGTGAAATGGGCTGGGAGGAGTCCAGCATGTCATTCTTCATTTGTAAAGTAAAATTTCTCTACCATCTACACAGAAAAAGGACACAGGTGTCACAAATTGCAATATGCCACAAATGGCAATACTGTGGCCAGAGCCTTCAATCAGTTAAAAAGAAAAGGAAGGAAAGTTTTTCTTAATAGGATTTTGCCTTTTGAGAGTTCCTTCCAACACCTGGTTCTTGACTTGACACAATGACACACAGTCATGAGAACAAGAAAAAACCACTCAAGAAAATAAAAAGGGTACAAAACAAGACAGACTGAACAAGAGCCAAAGTCCCCTATGTGACATTAACCCTGCATGTCACCTGCAGGCATCTAACAACCTCCTGGGACAGCTGAGGAGGCAGATGATGTATATGCTTACAGAGGAAGGGGACAGAGGGTCCCTGGCCCCACTGGACACAAAGGCAAAGTAACTTTTGGGGGATGAATTGTGTCAGAAATGGCTGCATCTAGTGGGAGAGGAAATTCTAAAAGTCAGAAAAAAGCTCAGCAATCTGGAAGTGGATTGACTATTGACTAATACAATATGAGACTAGAGATGTGAAATGATGAGACAGAAGTCAAAAAATAACCACAGTGACCACAATCTTCAAGGAAACTCAAATTATGACACCAAAATAGCACCCACAGCAATGTGAGACACTGCAGCAGGCTCTGCAGATGCCAGAGAAGATCTGGAACATCACTGAGTCACACTGACCCTACGTCAACACTCTAATCACCCAGTGAACTCCTCAGCTTCTCCCTGCAATATAAAATAAATTTCCCTATATGGAGCTGGCAGGGCCAATGCAAAGGCAGCAGAGCACAAAGCCACCCAGGGCTGCTCACAGCAGATGCTTTGAGTAGCACTGGGGTTTGAGCAGTTGTGCCTTACTGTGCACAGCACAGCAGAGATTCTGCTTTCCTCTACAAAGCCACTCTCTTCCAGCTCCCCCCTGAAATCACTGCTTGATTCACACTGGAAGTGCTCACTGAAAGCAGGTCTGAGCATTTGCTGACCAGGTGCAGCACCTTCCTTTCAGCAATACAGAACAGTGTTGACCTGCACAAGTGCCAAAGAGAGGGCTGCTAGTGGCATCCTTGTCCTGGGAGCTCCAAGGCAAGGAAGATGTTTCCCATGCTCTGGAGCCCTTGATCAGAAATGGGTGGATACTTCCAAAGCCCCTCAGCATGCTGCTCCTATGTGCCATCCTGCACTGGAATCAAAGCTGAGAAAGAGGTTTTATTTCTTCCCATGCTGTCACTTGTACTGTCCTCAGAAGCAGATTTTACTGTCACATTTGATTTCACAAACACTATGCAGGCATCTCTTCAGCGAGTCACAAACTTGGCAGCATCCTGCAGATGGCATGGGAAAAGCAGCCCCAGCTCAGTGGTGCTTTTGTAATAATTACTGGACACAGAAGTCTCCCATCTCCTTCACCCTCCATCCCTCCCTCCCACCTTCATCAAGCTCAGCTTTGAAAGGACTTCAGGGACCATGGCTCTCACCATCACTTCAGCCCCAAAATATGTGCCAGCATGAAGGTACCTGAGCCACCCATGGGCTGGATGAAGAAAATTGTTAGAAAAATTAATGAAATTATATGTCAAAGGCTATTGAATGTGAAGAACCCAAAGTTCTGTGACTCAGGACATCCCTGGAAGCAGACAATAGGGACACAAACTCATTATTTTCATGATCCTCCCCAACATCTGGTTTGGGCTATGGGTAGAGCTAGGATGCTGAGGAGACAGGCACCTCAGCTGGACCTACAGTGCCTTCTCCTCTGTTCCTTTTCTTCTCTCCTGCATCACTGCATCTTTTGTGCTTCTCAAACTTCCATTATTCCCAGATATTTAGCATAGAGTAAAAGCTGCACTCAGACTTCTCTTCCACATTGTCACTTGACTCTTGAACTTGCTCTTCTACCCTCTTCACCTGGCCACTATAAATCTTACCTTCCAAGCACAATGCTACCCCCTCCACCCTCTTCTGGAATGCTTATGCTGAAAACTGGGTCAGTACCATCAATCCCAGCTCCTGCTGGTGTTTCCACTCCCTTGTCCCATCCTGGTACCTTCTGCTTGTTTCTGGTTGGGCTCACTCTGTTCAGTGCCCTACTTCTGCTTGCATGTAATGGTACACTAGGGAACTTCTTGGTGCACGATGTTATGGAATCTAGAAGTCCTCATGGGTTCATAAGGCAGCAATTAGATTCATTTGTGGAAGAAAAATCCCTCAAGGTCATTCCTACAGGGACCCACTCCTAGTTCAGCAAGACCACTTGAGACAAAACTTGCAGGCTGGAAGAATCCTTTGATCTGCATGGTTGCACATTTCTCCTGTCACTCTCCCTCCTCCCCAGGTGTCCATTTCCAGCCATTGTTCTCATCCACCAGAGCTCTTATTATCTTCTTGAGCTCCTTTATTATCCTGTCACAAATGCTTGTCCAGTGAAACAGGACTAACACTGCACATCTGACAAGTGCCACACTGCAAACTGGCTACACACCCAAAAGCACACACAATTTTTCATCCAGCAGCATCTACAGAGCTGGGAAAGGCCTGCCTGGTACAATACACTTAATAAGATTAACTTCAAGTATTTATAACCATCTTTGAACCATTCTGCTGATTAGGCATAGGCAGCTCTAACCTTCACATTCTTCCTAATGCTATACCCAAGAGCCACATGGCTACAAACATGTCCCTGTTGGCATTAAAATTTTGGAGTCTTGTGTGTTTCTCTGCACCCTGTCTGATACAGGGCACATTCCATTCTCCTAACAGAGTAGAAGGACATCTGAATCGGCTTTGCAGAAACACCCCTTTGATTGCTGTGAGTTTTTCTGGCTAAAAGATCGGATCAGGCACTCAGAGCTTTCCCTACAAACCCTGCAGAAAACTGGGATGAACCAAAGGTCTCCTCCCAAAAAAAAACAGCCAATGAACTCTGTAGCACAGACAACTGGCTACTCCTGCAACTTTCTCCCTGAAAGAATTCATTCAGTTAAGTTTGTAAGAGCCAAAAGGAATTTTCAGCTCTCTTACAGCTGCCACAGGAACAGCCTGGGGAGCTGCCATAGCTACTGCCTGTCCTGGACTGCTGCAGTTCCAAATCCATCCATTTTCTATCTTGGACAAAAATTAAAGGACAGGCAGGCAACCAGCCTGTGTGTGGTACCTGTGTACCCAAAATGTAGTCTGCTAGAGCTGTGCATTCAATACAAAAATATTCAAGCATTCCCCAGAGACAAAAAAAGTCTGCAGCACTGTCAGATAATCACCCAGCTGATCCCAGTTTGTAAGGCCAGGTGGATGAATGGCCTCTTGGAGACTGCACTATCAGTAACCAAGAAGAGCATTAGGGTTCACCTGCAACAGTACTTGAGCCTGGCTTAGGTCTGTCCTCTGGAACAGACCTAAGGAACAACTGGCAGGGAACAACCCTTTTAAACCTGCTTTGCCTCCAAACATGACAGACCTTGTCTGGGAAGATCCAGGCCAAGCCATGCCAAGAACTCTACAAACATAAGGCAGCACTGATGTGATCAGGATTGTCCCCACTCCTTGGTACTAGCAGGGAAGATCTTTTGGGAACAGCTTAGACTGTGAGCTTGAACTCCATTTCAAGAAAGGTGCCCTGTCCTCTCTGCACACCTTGCCCTGCACCTCCTTCTGCTCTGTGCACCCAGAATTTTGTTCTAAGCAGGTCCAGCAGGCACTGCACAGACCCTCAGACTGATAGCATGGCAGCACAAGGAAATAAAATGTGACCTGAAATAAAAATGATCATTCATATTTCAGTAAGTGTCTAAATTTTAATTTTCCATTAACCTTTACTAATGGCCCTGTAACTCAAAAATTCTAAGCAGACATCTAAGACTAATTACTCTGATAAAATTCAATATTCAAGCATAAGCCCAGTTTTAACTTCTATCTTGTAGGTGAACTTTATAAATCATTAGCATTGCTATCCACCCATTGAACAGAACAGCCCTACAGATAGAAAGAAACATGAGCATGAGAAATCTCCCAAATCAGAAGTTTTACCCCAAGTCTCTGCAGAGCTGCTCTTGCTGAGGGGATCCCTCTTGAGGGCACGCTGCTGCTCCCCTTGATTTGGCTGTGAGAAGCTTGCCCTGGCCTGGCTAACACCCGACACAGCCTCCCCCATGCAAATCCACAACTTGCCCTGCTTAGTGCAGATGCAGAAGATTAAATTGCTGGCAGGTTTTCAGGACCCTGCCCTGGGATAGATGGACAGCAGCACTTCTGCAGGCATGCTCAGCAGCCTTGCCTGCCCTGTGTTTGCAGCCAAAATGCAAAGGGCTGAACAAAGTCTGCAATTAGTAGCAATTCAGACTCATGGAAGGGCCCCTGAGGAAGCCAGGGAACCTGATTCAGATTACAGGTGCCACTGCTGCTGCTCTTGGAGCAAACCAGGGTTTAGACTTGAGCTGTAAACTCCCAGTGAGAGTGCTGTGTGTCAGGGGAGCTGCAGTGCCTGGCATGTGGCACGCTGGCAGGGGCAGCACTGCAGCAGCTCAAGCACGTGCTGGAGCTCACTGCAGCTGTGCCACTCTGCAGCTTTTGGGCAAACATTTGTTAGAGATGTGGGAGAGACTAGCAGCACACCTCAGTTCAGCAGCCTCAGGGTAAACATTGCTGTCATGAAAAGTCCAGGAGGAACCTGTCAGCCTCTGGCATAAAGGCTGGCCAGCTTGGGTTACAGCAGCAGCATCACTTCCAGCTTGAGGCAAACCTTTTGGCCCCAATTCATGAAATCCACACGCCCTGAAGCAAGACACTGGGTGCTGTTACCAAACCAAGGTACCATCACCAGCTCAGGGTCTCTTCCAGAGCTGCTTGGTCACCCTGCAGGAGCAGCAGCTGAACCCAGCAAGCACCCAGGACAGGAGCAGGCAGGCAAGCCAGAGCATGATGCTGCAGCAGGACACCTTCCATCAGCCAGGTACCCACACAGGCACTGACTCACAGGCAGGGCAGCCAAGGCCTGGCTGATTTCTCCCCAGTCATGTGAACTGGGTGGACCACAGGCAGTGTCTCACAACCACTTGCACAGCTAAGTGAAGGCTGGCTGGCTAACCAACACACCCTGAGTAATCTCTACATCCTTCAAGGCCACCCAATACAAACAGTTGGTAACTCTGTCTCCTGTTAGTATTTGCTGTACTAAATACTAATTGTGATCCTGGACTCCCTTAAAATAACCAGCTTTTCTTTCCTTTCAGAGGTCCCAACCTGCAGCTTTTTTGTTCAATGGCAAGTGTGAAGTCAAATGAAAGGAAGCATTCAGGAACTTAAAAATGTTTTATAAATCACTCTTAAATATGATTTGTCAATGAGGACAGCTGGGTGGATTGGAAGATCCCAACAGTAGTCTTTGTGTTCAATTTATTGCTGAAAATACCCTCAGGTAACAAAAAAGTAAATAAAATAACATTTACAAACAGGAACATGCTGCCTTTGTGAGAGCATGCTTGTAGCTGTGGGGACTTAAACCTTAAAATAAACACTCCATGGACAATGGGGAGACTCCAAGACAAGCTGCCAAGATGGTGTTATGACACTGGGCAGCTCTGCCACTGAAAACTGCCCACTTGAAAGCCTTGATGAATTTATGGATGGAATACATTCACTTGCAGGCTGAGCCTCTCAAAATGACCACAGGCATTTCACACACAGACATGCAGCATTGTACCAGGACCTGGGCAAGCAGGACATAAAGGTGAGGGCACCTCATTGCCCCAGCAGGCAGAGACCAGCCACATACCCTGCACCACACCCTCTGCTCTGGGAAGAGCTGCAAGAGCACGTGATATTCTCCATAAGCCAGAGGTCCAAGGTCTGGTAGCTGGCTGGGGCATTCAGCAGTCACTGTTGGGATTCTCCTTAATGTGGAGAGAGATAGCAGAGAGATACCTGGCCTCTGCTCCTTCTTTCCAAAAATGGGCCAGAGAAATTCCCCATTTGCTTGGGGAATTACTCTGGGAATTCCAGTGTCCATCCTTTGACAAGGGAGGACACTGAAAAAGCACAACAGCTGTAACTTCCCAGAGAGACCATCCCCAGCACCCAGCTGCCTCCTTCAGTAGGCAGCTAAGAAGCTGTTTGGAGTCAGAAGTGGGACAGGATTTCCATCAGGAAGGTCCTGAGCCATACTTCTTCCAAGGCTGAATAACATCGCCAACTTCAAAGCTCTTCCATCTCCTACCAGCTTTTTGTCAATAGGACATGAAAGGGTTAAAGATGTTACTCCACTCATGACTATTATGGGAAAACTTTGTTCCAAATTCTCCATTTCATGCTGCTAGAAAACCAACAATCTTGAATTACCTTGTGTTAAACAAGGCAGTTCTACAGGGCAGCCTGCACTGGCTTTTAAGTCCACTGGTTATCCAAGGTTGTCGACTACTGGACAGCAGACAGACAAATCCTCCTGCTCCTGCAGCACAGGTACAAGCATTACACAAGATGCTAATGACAAAATCTGCAGGCTTAATGCCAAGCATTAATTTATCTGAATCCTATCCTAAATGAAGATCAGAGCCAAGAGGGCATATGCTTTTCTTGCAACATGTTTAAGAAGTGGAGAGTGAGAAATAGAGCATGAAGCAAAAATGGGAGCAGAGGATCTACTCCAGGACACTGTGCTCACTTGCATTGTTATTTACATGTTTTTTCCCCTTGTACTCCTTGTGCTGAAGGAAGGAAGGATGTTTCATAGGAAGGAAGCACTGGTGTGGCTGTACTGAGACAGGACCACACTGCTCCCCCCACCCCATGCTGCTTCTTTCTACAGAGGAGGGAAAGAGTAGGAAATTCACATTTTCTCTCTCATCTTAGTTAGCAGTAAGGGGAGGAAGTTAATCTCAGTCCAGCTCTGATTTCAAACAGGGCTAGTGTCCAAAGCTGGAGCAGGTTGCTCAGGACTGCATTAAGTTGTAAAAATCTCCAGGGTCAGAAATGCCCCAACCCCTCAGGCCCTGTTTCCTGTCACAACAATCTCAGGGAGAAAATTATTTTCCTTTAGTTCAGTCAGAATTTACCACACTGCCACTTTCTGCACCTGGGATGGGGCAATTCCCAGCATCAGCTTAGACTGGTGGATGAATGAATGGAGAGCAGCCCTGCAGAGACAGACTTGGGGGTGTTGGTGGACAAAAAATTGGACATTACCCCAAAATGTGTACTTGTAGCCTAGAAAGCCAACAGTGGTCCTTGGCTGCATCAAAAAAATTATGGCCAGCAGGTCAAGGGAAGTGATTCTCCCACTCTGCTCTCATGAGACCCTACCTGGAGCACTACATCTGGAGTTCTGGCATCCTCAGAAAGACTACAGTGGGTTCACAAGGGGCCACAAGGAAGATCCAAAGGCTTTAATACTTTTATGAAGAAGGGCTGAAAGTTGGGATTGCTCAGTCTGGAAAAGAGAAGACTGGGGAGACCTTATAGTCTTATAAAGAGGGTTTATAAGAAAGACACAGACTTTTTACCATGCACTGTGGTGATGGGATGTGAGCACTGGTTTCAAACTAAGAGAGTAGGTTAAGATTGGATATTAGAAAGAAATATTTCCCTGTGAAGGTGGTGAGTCACTGGCACAAGTCACCCAAAGGAGCTGTGGATGCCCCATCCCAGGAAGTGTCCAAGGTCAAGCTGGATGGGGCTTTAGGCAACCTGGTCTAGTGAAATACCCACCTGAACCTCATGACAGCATCTCACCAGTACTGAGCAGAAAAGAACAGCTTTCTCTTGATCTGCACCTCAGGCAGCTACTGCCATGCTGCCATTGCTTTGCTGAGCCTGTCCAGCTTGCTGCTGCCAATCTTGCTTTTGCAGAGAGATGCTCTGTGTGCCCCACCTGCTCACACACAGCTGGGCTCCAAAGCAAGGACTGTGCTGAACTCTCAGCCACATGTCCCAGGAGTTGCAGCAGTCAATAGAAGCACACAAGCAGAGATTACTAAAAAAAGGGAAAAAAAAAACCCACCCTGCTTTCCAAATCAGCTCAAGGCGTAGGCAGCTGAGGAAAAGTGAATGGAGATGATCTGTGTGTGAGGACTTGGGAGCATGTTCTGTCGTAAGGCAGCCAGAGAAAGCAAGCTAGAGAATGGGGCTTGCCACTCCTGCTGCTCCAGGAGGGAAATGAGGGGCAGTTGACCCAGATCCAAGGAGTGCCACCTGGCAATCATGGCAGTGAGCAGGGCATAGCTGTTTCCCTGCACTCAGCAGTTGCTGTTTCTCTCTGCCTACACCTCCAGCCAGCCTCTCAGCCCAGCTCTTACACACAGCTACCAGCAGCCTGTTTGTGCTCTATGCTCTGCAGGGAGTACACTCCAAAGAGCCTCCCCATCTTCCCATCAGTGCTGGAAAAGGGTTCCCCACTTCCACAGCTAGTAATGCTCCACTGCAGCATTGTTCCTGCAGTCACCTTCAAACACACACAATTTCACAGCCTCCCCAAAGCACTGCTGATACTCACTGTTCCCTTCACAGCCCCTCTGACAGTGGTTACACACAGGAAAAGATCTATTCCAAACTGGGCTTCTTGTTCCCATGCTCTGCCCAATGCACAAAAGGTAACATCCAGAGAATTTTAGAGCATATGAAGGCAGTTTACAATATACTAACAGCCAAAACTCATACAGAAACAACACCCACGTTACACAGGATGCCTTTATGCAAGGACATTAGTCATACTCAACAACATTAAAAACAATCCTGAACAGCAGCTATACAGAAGAGGATGCAGACAGAAGAGTGAGAGACTTCATTAGGAATTCTCAATTGCTTCAAGTTCAAGTTCTCACCACAAAGCAGTACTACTAGCTATTTATTATCATCCAGGAATTATTGTTTTCCAGTAAAAACAGACATATTTCCAAATGATTCACACTACCTGAGAAATTACTGTTTTTGCAGCTCTGTTCCAGATCCTAGGTCAGGAATCTCCATTCTATTCCGGTAAATTCCACTAAGATATCACATGTAACAACAAGTTCTTGAAGAAGTTTCATCAGATTTTCCCTTTAAGGTAACCCACTGCACTCCCACGTGAGGCACAGGCACCTCAAAGGCAAAAGCAGCTGAAAGTGCTGCAGTGGAATCAGATGATCAAGACAACCTTGGAGCCTCTGCAGCCTCGGAAACATATCCTGTGCTTTTCAAATCAATCCAGTGGGGAAGACACAAGCCAGTGCTAAACCTTAAGAGCTAGATAATGCTTATAGAAGCAATTTTAATTAATGCAATTCTGAGAATGAAAGTGTCTGACAGATTTTGCTGCAACACGTACGGAGGGTGCAGCACTGCAGCAAAAGCTGTCACTCCCATCTGTGCAGAGCTGTGCTGCATGCAGCACGGGTGGCAGGGCTGACGACAGCAACCCTCAGAACCACCCTGTCAGTACCACCCTTGCTGCACAGCCCAGAGCTGCCTTTCTGCATGCAGCCACAGAGGAAAAGGTGAAAAGGAAGCATTCAAGGTAAAGAGAAACATTCTTGAGCTAATTAAAGAGTTGCTTGAGCTTATGTTCATCATGATCAGTCATGCAGAAAGACATTTTCAGCTTAGGATGAAGCTACCATTTTTAGAGGTCAATTAGAACACTGCAACACTCACACGAGAAGCAGGAACACAGCAACATGCTCCCTCTTTTGCTCCCACACCACCTTTACCTACCCTGGCACTTGCACTTCCAGTGCAGGGTACTTGCTGTCACCTGCTCCAGGACCCTCAGGGGACATGGGAGCAGCCACTGGGATGACCTGCTACATATTGCCCACTGGCTCCCAGAGTGGGAGAGCTGCTCTGGAGCAGAGGTGATGTGTGTCACCAGAATGCACCTTCCTCAGCTGCCCCACAGGACTGCTGTGCCATGGCACAGGTCAGGCAGCCCTCTCACATCACCTGCCTACAGCCACAGATGCTTTCCTACTGCACAGCCTGACACATGAGCCCCAAGCTCCAGTGGTTTTGTAATATTAACCACCAAAGCTGAATCCTACCAGGGCTAAGAAAGCCTTGGTTCTCATCTCCTGCTGCTCTGCTTTCTCAGAGGCATGCAGTGCACAATCAAGGATAGCCACAACACTATTTGCAAAGGGTCTGAATGAAATCAGTCCTACTACTTCTGAGCCAAACAATCACAAACCCAAGCAAGGAACACAGGGGTTTTGTGGCAAAAAAATCTTATTTAGCTCAACGCCCCCTCCCCCCCTCCAGGCATCAAGTTTGCAAGTTGAAATCACAAACCTCAAAACCGGCTGAGTTAATGAGTTAATTCAATACTAAGTAAGGTTTGATACTATGGCCTGGGCAGTACAGCAGGTCAAACTATGACTTAAAAACCAATTAGCTAAGTAAATTCAGAACTATAAATGTTTACATGCAGGGGCTTGTCCACCCAGTACTGATTAAAAATCGTTAAAGCCTACACTTCCCCCTTTGTGACTTGAAGCAGCTAAACCACCACATTCCCCACAAACCAGGGCAGACAGCAAGGAGGAGTGGTGAGGAAGTACCCACACCTGACAGTGCATGTCCCCCATTACTCCATCCTGGAGCACTCAGGAGCCCACCTGTCAGAAGCAGACATGGAACCAGGCAGTCTGCCTGTGCCTGCAGCCAAGGGAGGGCAGTGAGCATGGCTGGGTTGGACAGCTGCTCCCCTGACACACAGGGCAGGGCAGCATGACAGCTATCACACTGCAGCAGGCCAAGGAGCAGACACACAGAAGTTTCCAGCTCACACAAAGTATTTACACACGTGAGACCGGTGCACTTTGCTGGCCTGTGTTCAAGAGAGCTGCTCAGAGCCCAGGTGATAGGACTCTGAAGTTACTTTGTGAGGACAACATTTAGCTTTGCTCAATTCAACGAAGCTCTGACAAACAGGGCCAAAAAGATTAGGACTTAGACGTAGAAAATTCTCCACTGAAGTCCTCTTAAAATTATGTCTCTACTCCTCTGTCCAGACCTGGGCAGCACTTTGTGTGAGCAGGAATTTTGCAAAGGTAGCACATCCAAACTCACTGTGAAAGCATGGTGGTGACACAGACCTCAAACATAGACAGCAATGCTTAAAGTTTCAAGGGATGCTATTACTGCACAAGTGACCTCACAAACTTTGGACCAGATCCTCAAACTTAAGTTTTATAGTCATTTTCAGGTGGCCCTGCACTGTGCCTGCCTCCTTCTAGCCTCATGCTCCCCTCCCTTGGCCAGAGTAAAGCAGCCCTGCAGCCAGGCTGGGAATCTGGCAGGGCTAAAGGGAGTGGGGGGAGGCTGATGGGTAATTTTCACCCACATCAAGTCTCTGAACACAGCTGCATGGAGATTTTGTCAGCTGGGGTAGGGCTGGAAAGGGTACCTGGAGAAGAAGGCAGTTAGGACAAGGGGAAAGGCAAACCCACCTCCTCCAGGCACAGTGCCCACCTGCACTGATGTAGCTCTTCCCAGATCCATGACTGGAGAGGATGTGAAAACCCATCTGTCCTTCAACTTGACAAGAGCAAGCAGCCAACTCTCATCTGCCCTCAGTCACACAGAAATAAACTTACCAGCTTATGTGTTCTTGTACTTTATACCTGTGTATTGGCAACTTTGTTCCTAAGCAAGGAAGCAATACATTTCATTCCTGGGCTTACTGGGGTGGATCCTAAGGGGCTTTATTAGGAGAAGAGACAAGGCTGAGTGTTAAGTACAACATTAAAACTCTTCTTTTTTCTAAACACCCCCTTCTCCTTTCAGCCCATCACTCACAGGGTGCACTGACCTTTCTGGACTGTGTTTCTATGAGAAATTCAAATGTTTGGGAACACAAATGTTACATTCTCTGCACAACAAAAATATTCTCAGCTCTCTTTTACAGAAAAGGAAACAGCATTCACACTTCTGTGCACAGCATTCACACTTCTGTGCATGCTGCTGTCACACTTAGGTAAAGCCATGTGTTGCACCTGCATATCTTACTCCACCCTGGTGAGGGTTAAAGCACACGGGGTTGAAGCATCCTTACAAACCCTTATCTGCCCAGATTAGGGCCTCAGCAGGGGAACATCACTGCCAAAACCTAAGACACGCCAGAGACACAAAAGCATTAAGGCCTAAATTGCCACATTCTGATGGCTGACATCCAATGCCACACTTTATATTTGATCATTTCAAAAACACTGTTTTTCAGGCTGCTGAATCAACCCAAAGCCCACCGACTTCACAGGAATGGCATGCCTGGCATGCCTTCTCAACCAGGGTGGTTATGAAGGCTCCTAAATCTGGACAGTAAAGGGCAAATGGTTTGTGGGTTTTCCACCAAACTGATTCAGCCACCAGCTGTAAACCCTCAAATCCAGAGAGATGTGACTGCTCACAGTGTGTGCAGTGAGTGGTTCCAGTCACCACCAGGAGAAGGCTGCCAGCCCCTGTTACCCTGGCAAACACACAGGGAGATTAATCACACCTTTGGTGGCTACCAAGGGAAGAGGAGATCAAGTTAAAAGACTAAAGCCCTAGAAAGATTCAGCCCATTGAAAGCAGAGAAAATAACAGTATGGAAGGACGAAGCCAACTACGGGCTTTGGGAATGCAAGAAGTGCTGGCAAGCAACACCTGCTCATCAGCTGCCACCAAGACATTCATGCTCTCTACTTCACGTGTGCAAATACAAGCATTACCCAAGGCAAAAAGTCTGTACAGCAGGCCTTAGACATGTGAAGATGAATGTCACCATGCCATAACCATCACAACAAAGGTTCTCCATTTCAACAGATTTTAAGGGCTCACATGATCTGCAGTTCACTATTCAGTGTGAAACATATTACTGCTACGAATCATCACCCTTGTGGGAATCTTCCAATAAAAACGACCTCCTAGTGAGATTATATGCTTCATTTTAGTGTAACAATTGTATCAAAATTGTCCTTCTTTGTCATTTTGCTCAGTAACGCCAGCCATACTTTCTGAAGAACTCCCATGAGAAAAGAGGCCTCTGGTTCCTCACCAACTGCAGCCCACGGAGGGAAGGAAATGTCTCATGGAGGACATGCCCAGCCCCAGAGTCCCTGGGCACAACACTCTGGTAAGGTCATGCTCAAAGATGTAATCACCAACCCATTCGAACACACAAAATAATGTGGCCTAGACTGCAAGGAATACTGGGCTTTTAAATATTATCATTTCTTGTAACAGCCACATTTGAGAGTTCTCTTTTTTAACATGAGTTATTTTTGCCTACAATTCCTAGCCTCGTATTAAATAAAGAAAATCAGTAACTTCCTCTCAGTTGGGCAATCTTCCGAACACAGAGACAGCCAGAAGGCAGGCAAAAAGTCTGCACTCTTGTAACTTATTTTTACTTCTTAGGAAGTCAGCCTTGGTCAGATTGGCCTGTACTGGAGTGCAGAAACTCTATTATTTCATAGTATTATGAGGAAGCTGAAGTTGAAGAACTACCTATATCAGGAGACATTACTTAATGGGGACCTGACTACTCTTGAATTGTGCTGCCCTCTCACACTCCCTTTACCCCAACTCATTCCTTCCCCCAGGAACTTTCAGACAGATCCCGAAGAAACGCAGCAATCAGCTCTCTATGTCCTCCTCGCAGTGCTACAGAGGGCTGGCTGTTCTGAGCAGCCCCAGGGGTCCAGGCACGATGCCGGTGAGGGGGTCCCATGCCCAGGAGGGGTCCCCTGGGGCTCCTGGGGTATCAGCCTGGCAGGCACTGCTGACAGCTTTGTGCAGTCCCTACTGCTGCAGAGCCGATCCAATGGATCCAATGGAGGAATTACTCTCCTGCAAGTGCCGCAGATGCGAAGCAGCCACAGAGCACGCTGTCCCTGCCGAAATGTGCCAGCTGGTACTGGCTGCACAAAGTGACCAGAGCGCAGAGCTGCCGGTTCCGTCCTCGCACAGACTGTAACACTGGGGAACGACGCCTCCCCCCAGTGTCCCGCAGGTCAGCAGATGCATACCTCTGCCATGAGGCTGTAGGCATGTGGGAAGTTACTGCATTTTTTCCCTCTAAACACGGAATGCCACAGACGATTCCAGGTTGTAAAAATCCCCCTTCCCACTGTCATCACCGCGGTGAGAGGCGCTCACCCTCCCCAGCGGCTCTCGACAAGCAACAACCCCAACACACGCGGCAGCGATGAGCACTCCTCACCCCGATTTTTGTGGAACATTTTAAAGAGAATTTACGCAGCAGTAAAAACCTAACCCCACCGCACCTAACTCAAATGTGCTGATTAGTTGGGATGGTAACTTTAACTCGCGTTTAATTGGTTTAAAGGCTTCAGATGTAGCATTACAAAGGGGAAAAAAATGCAGACATGCAATGAAAGCGCAATCACCAAGGACAACAAGCAAAGGTTTGCTGTGCCACTGGCTTCACATGCCAGCACATGGGACACCTGACAAAGCCAAATGAGGGAAGTTTCAGAAATTCCCGAAAGAGGCAAAAAAAAAGTTTCACAGTGCTCCCTCAATTAATTCCCTCACGACGGGGGAGCAAAGAAGACTGAAGTGATTAACGAAGTCAGAGCATCAGAAAAGCATACATATAAAAGAACGTTATTAATTATATTATAAACGTGGGCGGGCTGGGAAAGAAGGGGGAATTCAGGAAAAATAAGCAACAGGAAAGGGAGTATGTGGCTGCAGTAAGGAAAAAAAAAATGGTTATCCACAGAAAACGCGTTAAGCGCCTGGAAACCTCCGAAATCTCAACCAAGCCGCAGCCAATGGAGTTAGGAACTTCCTTGCGGGCAGCTCTCTACAGCGAGGACCGGTGGGACCGTGCCCTTCCCGGGCGGGGACGGGGCCGATCTCCGCTCAGGAAAGCGGCTGTTCCGGTCCCGTCGGAAGGAGCCCGACGGCGGCTCCATTTCCGAGCGGGAGCCGAGGCCCCGGCGGGCGCCTCAGGGCCGGGTCTCCCGCGGGGGGTCCCCGCCGCCGCCGCCACCGCGGGCGACCCGGCCTTGAGGCACCCGCTCGCCCGCACGGAAAGGGACGGGAAAGGCGGCGGCGGTCAAAGACAAAGCGGATGCCTCGAATTCCTCCCCGCCCCGCCGGTCTGCGGCACCCCCCGCCCTCCGCCCCTTCATCGCCCACCTCTGCCTACCTGGGCAGCAGGAGCGGCCAGGCTTCGCTCCCTCCCAGCCCGGGCTTGGGCAGCCGCAGCCCGCGAGGGGCTCCGGGGCTCGGGCGGCGGGTGCGGGCGCTGACAATGAGGGGAGGGACGCGGTACCGGGCGGTGCTTGACGTCACGGGAGCGGGCGGGGGCTGGCGGCCCGGCCCGGCCGCCGTGCGGCTTCGCGGCGCCCGCCCCCGGCCCTGGAGAGGGCGGGCAGGCCCCGGCCGCCATTTTGGGGGGGCCGAGGGCGCTCGGGGCGGGGAGGGGAAAGTTTCCGCAAGGCCCCGGCGCGGAGCTGGGCGCGGTTGGTGTGGCGGATGGGCGCAGTGGAGGCGCTGCTGTGGCTGCTTTCACGGTGGGTTCGTGCTGCAGAGCCTGCCGGATAGCCCCTTCTAACCCGGCCCGGGCTGCCGCTGCCTCGGGGCTTTGGTGTCGGGGCAGGCGGTGCCGGTCCCCGCTCGTTAAAAGCAGGGCAGAGCCCCGTGCCAGGTGGCACAGCGAGGTTTTGTCCTTCTCTCCCGCCGCATCCCCCCTTTAGTGCCATCTCTTGGAGAGTGTGGGACTTGGTGGTCGGTCCAGCTGTGGTTGGTTCCACCTCTGGTATCAGCAGCCCGGGGATGCCGAGATGGGATCAGAGACGAGAGACCTCCCCCATCCATCATTGACCGGAGAAGTTGCTCCCGGTGCCGCTGAGCGGGAGCAGAGCCCCGGGAGTGCGGGTGGCGCGGAGAAGGACGCCGGGAGCTGCCCGGTGCTCTGCAAGCATCGCGCTGCCCTTGCCGGTGAGCAATTCCGGCCTCCCGGCCAGGCTGGGACAGGCTGGGAGCCCACTGGCCACTGTGGGGGAAAAAGGAGAGCTGCCTCCTCACCTTGTAACAGCCCTCATTCCACTTTCTGTACTTTTGTCTGCACCTTCCACTGACTGCACTAAGTCCCCATCATTAAAAATATTAAAGAAAAAAATTGCTGTATCTTAGTTTTCCTCTACATCATTTCCTTTCACTGGACAGAAATTTCTGAGTGTCTAAACTCACACCACTAAGCTTTTTTCTTCAAAATACCAGCCTGGGCAGTGGCAGCCCTTGTTGCCACGTGCACTGTACCACCAGCCGCAGCTATGCTGCTTCTGCATGACACAGAGCAGGCAGCTTGTCTCTCACTTGGATCCACAGATTTGGCATTTCTCATTTCCTGGGTTTCTATTCACTCTCTTCCTCACACTGCAGACCCCACCCAGCAGCTGGTTCAGTTGCCACCTTGGTGAGGGGCTTCTTTCTCCTCCCTTATCAGCTCAGCTCAGTTGGTTTCCTGTCACCTCCCTCCATCACTCATGCTGGGTAGGTCAGGACTTTACCTCACACCCTGTGCTTTCCCTCCAGCTGCAGCTCCGTTCACCTTGCCAGTGCTGCTGGCATCTGGTGGCACAGGAGGCTGAGTCCTTAGTGAGCTCTTGTTTGCACTGCTGCACGATGAGGACTCACCAAAGCATGGTTGCAATGCTTATGTCTTGGATTGGAAGCGTGGGTGCTGGGTTTCCAAAACCCAAAGTAGGGTGCCAGCACCACTGGTAGAAAACTCTTCCCCCAGATGTCCCCACAATGACTGATAGAAAAACTGCATAGTTCCAAGGGAGTGTGGTGTAAGTAATGTGGGCAGGTGTGACCAGAGATGATGGGCAAGGAGAGATGACAAACACAATAAAATCACAAATGATCTGGGGAAGCAGCAGAAGCTGTCAGTGTGTCTGACAACAGAGGATCCATATGGGTGTAGTAGCTTTAAACAAATACAAGGAACTCGTGCATCTTATGCACAGCTTGATAACGTGAGAAGTAGATTGCTCTAGAATGCCATGAACACCAGAGGCATGAGATTCAAAAGGGATTAGCCAAGCTTACAGAGAGCAGATTTCTCTGGGGTTATTTAAAATGTCTATCTGAATCAACTTCCAGTTCATAAAGTCCCTGAACTGACTCTTCAGGTATTCTGTACTCCCTCTGTTTGTATGGTGAGTTTAAGTGAGGTGTCTGAGTTGATCTTGCTGCTGATGATAATACATGCAGTTGTATGTCCCTCCTAAAATTACTTGTGTATGTGCTGCTTCTTCTGCACCAGTTCTGGCATTTGTTCTGTTTATCAAACTGGCAGACAACTAACTCAGAGTCAATACTTCTCTGGCTCTAGTGAGTTGTATTAGCCCACGTTTTCTAAGCCAGTGGTTCTTGCTTCTCTCTGCACACCAGAAATTGAGATTTTCCTGTTATTTCCTGATTCCAGGTGTTTGGTTTTAAAGCATTTAGGAGATCAGAGTCATTATAAGATCCTGATATTTGTTGAATTAATTTCTAACAGCTCCTGACTGAGCTGGAGCCTTGGTTGTGCTAGAAGCCACACAGAGCTTAGGAACAGTATTAAATTCACAGGATGCAGGGAAAAAGAAACAGAATCATGCTTGTGTAGACAGAAGTGCTGCATGGCTTGCTAGTCTCACATCATTGTCAGCAGTCTATATAGCAATGTAAGTTTTGTTGGGTTTGGGGTTTTGTGTGTATGACTGTTTCTTGTTCCTAGAATCAGCTAAGTGCCACCATGAGCCCCCACAGAAGCCTGCAGCCATGTCAAGGTGGGGTAACAGAGGCACTGAGAAGCCTGCAGCACATAAGAAACAGGTTGATGTCTTGTTAGTTTGTACTGCTCCCATCTTCCTCTCAGTCAGAAAGCATATTCAGTTCAGTGAGAACACCATCTCCTCAAACCAAGGGTTTTCATGTCCATCTTCACCAGCTGCAAAAGCAGCCAGAACCTGACACACCTGGAGAACACCACGATGGGGAGTGGCAATTGCTGGGAATAATAAACAGGATTTACACACACTATGAGTAGGGTTGGTCTGAATACATCAGACATCTTCACTACTGATTCTTCTACACAAGTCCCATTTCAATCTTGCAACCTAGGTAATGTAAATAATGTCATCAAAGTCAGTTGGTTTGAGGGGATGTTTCACCTCTTCCTGGAGCAGACATCTTAAAAATGTCAGCTAAATTAGGTCTACACATGGAGCCAGAAGGGGTGCATTTAAGGATGCCAAGGGTGCTTGCCAAGATAATTTCAAGATTGGAACCATAGCTACAGCTGTCTCTCTTAACATTTGTTCAAGGACTGGCAAGGTTTACTGCAGAGGGAGTTGTGAACTCAAAAAAGAAAAGCAGGGAACTGAGTAGTTGCCATGGTAGTTCAAGATTTGAAATTGTCTATCCATCATTAAGTGCTGTGGAATAGACAGGAAAATACAAAGCATCATATCTTCACAGTACCAAAGTACCTTTTGCATTAGAATATCAGAGTGGTAAAAAATCATACTTGTCAATGAAAGCATTCTGGCGTGTTATAAAGTGTGTTCTGCAAAAACATTTCCATCATGTCATAGACTGATTACATATAAAAACAGGAAAAGGACTTTTGGGCATGTTTGTGAAGATGTGATCTGTTCATCAATAGGTTTCATACACTTAAGTAGTTTTACATATTGTTCTTTTGTTCTTTTGTGCATTTTGTTCCTAATGTGCATTTTGTTCCTTTGTACTCCCCTGACAAGGAGCTGTTTTCAGGTTGGTGAGCATGGTGGGATTGCTTCACCCCACAGGCTTTCAATGGCCATATTTCTTTCATGTAGGAAAGTTCAGGTTTGTCCTGGGAGGAGTGATCATGTTCCACATCCATTGTCCTGCCAGTCTTCTGCCATGGTGACTCCTCATTGCTGACACTCATCCTCTTCCCTGGTTGTAGGAATAACCTGCACTGGAATTTAAATGCAGGGTGCTGCTGTGAACACACATGCTTTGATATATATTTGGCTAGTTCTTCTGTTTTCAATAAATATGATCTTGAGTGATATTATAATATTATTTAAATAATTGATAATATTGATAGCATAATATCATTGAAATAACTGTCTTCTTGGACATATCAATATGCACTTCTATACAAATATAACAAGTTTTAACTTATCTTTGTGCTCAGTATTGCAAGAGCTTCAGGGGAGAGGCACTGAGATATCACTCAGCCCTCATGTACCTTCTGTGAAATACATTTGTGTGCTCTGGACTGCAATTCTCAGAGCATTGTAAAACCTGGTAAATATGGACATTGATCTCTGTGACATGAGAGCCTCCTCCTTTCAGCTCAGAGGCTGTGGGTGCTATTTAGTTTATGATCATCTCTAGCAAGTGTTTTTATCTGCCAGTTCCATATCATTGTTTTTTCCAATATAAATTACTGAGGCGTGCTATCAAATATTCACTAACAATAAGAATGGTGTCATATTAGACCATGTGCCTTTTAAAATGAACCTATAATCTAACCAAAGAAAGGGCCTATTTTGCTTACTCTTGAATTAAACAGTGTCAAAGAAGAGTGGTGGATCATCTTCCTTTGCTATATCTTGCCTTTCTGTTCATAGCTGGAAATCTTCAAGGGTGGGAAATACAGGAAGAGAACAAAAGCACAGTTGATAAGGCAGGGAATGCACCAACCAGCCTCTCAAAGGCTCTTCCAGGACCATGGTCTGTAATTTTATGTTTCATACTGAGCCAGTGAATCACCCAGGATCCTGGAAGTCATCACAAACTGGCCCAAAGGTGAACATTTCAGACTGTCATCATCAGAGGAGGATGAAAAGTTGACTGCAGCTACAACAGCAAATTGAACAGTTCCATGGACTGGCCTCAGGGGTGGGAGTTCAGTTTTCCACACTGGTTTATGGTTCAAGCCTTCCCCTGAGGGCTGTGGCCTGTGGCAGCTCACATGTCCCCAGGCAATGCAGCAGCAGAGCTCAGGATGTGGCAGTGCCACTCTGGACACGCTGTGGGAGGACACTGTGTGGACATGGCCATGTCGTGGCACTCCCCAAATCTCTTGCCAGAACTGGATCAGTGCCCTTTTGGGAGGGTGGAGGAGCCATGTCCCAGACAGAGCAGCCTTAAATGCCTTCAGTGAGAGAAGCACTGCCCTTCTGTGACCACACAGCTGCTCTGTCTGGCTCTGCAGCATGTGGGTGGTGCTGGGGCATCACTTCATGGCCCATCCTCAGCAGAGGCACCAGCAACAGGGAGAAGCTGCAAAGCTGTGCTACAAATGCAAAGGAGGGGCTGAAAGCTGGGGTGGACATGCACTGTGGTGGAGTGTGCTGGGATGGCCACAGCAGTGCATGGGGGAGATGAACTGGGCCAGGCTGAGAGATGGGAGGGAGCTCAGAAAGATGATGAGGTGATTTTTTTTTTTTTTCCAAAGCAATGTGAGGCTCTCATATTCAGTATAGACACAACACTTCTGATATAAACTGCCCAGAGACTAAAACATCTCATGAAATTTGGGCTGCACCACTTGGTGTGCTGACTTCATCCAAGACCTCCATGTGCCAGCTTCCTACCTGCAAGTCAGGGAAATAATCCCAGAGGCAGAGAAGGGCAGCTTAGAAGGGACCAGCTCTGTGACTCCAGCAGAGGGTCCTGACAGTGATTCCTGACCACAGTTTGTTTGACCAGTCCTGAAAGAATTCCAGAGACAGGGATGCCACATCCACCCCAACAACCTTAATTACCAAGAGAGTTTTCCTTGGTGTGTCACTTTCTTCTCCCCTGTCTAACTTCCCATATCTTGTCACCAAGGAGTGAAACTTCTGGCTATTTTATGCGGCCCTAGTCATTCCACACTGGCACTAACGATATTCTCCTGTTTCAGTTTATGCATGCAAAAAAGTTAAATGACAGAAATATAAGATCAATCATTTTCATGCTATTTATTTTGTAACATTTCTTCACTGGCTGCCCTATTCATGATAAAATGTGTAATAATTAATTCAACTAAATTGTCTCCTTTCTACACTTCACCAAAAGCATAACTTCAACTGCAGCATTTGTGAAATATCCACATAACTTACATCTGTGCTATGCTGCTCTGCCCTGCTGCTGACTATAGCCAGGCTGTGTCACACATCTTCTGAAAGAGTTACAGGTTTCATCAGCTTCACATGGGTAAGATACATGCCATAGAAAATATAACTATCAGATTCTGCTCTCCAGAAACTCTCTCAGCTGACATAAATGGTTAATAACATATAGCAGAAATACTAAGGTCTTGTAAATACACACACAATTTCCTCCCCTCAGGGTAATGTGTCACCTCAGCACACAAGACAAACTCCCTGGTTCACACTCCTTGCCTCATTGCAAAGCTTATTTCATGTGTCATTGATCTTATATACACACATGATCACTGCAGTGACCATGGACAAGTTCTGTTATGGCATGTACAATCCCAGACAGAAAGTATCAAATTGGCAAGAAATTCCCAGAAATTTACATGCACAGGACAGGGTAGAGCAGAGATGGCAATTACCACTCAGTTCCTTAGGGATAAAAGCATGGAAGGTTTCAGGTAGGCTGTGAGATTGCACAAGGGTCAGTTACACACGAGGAGAGTCTCAAGAGGAGCACTTTTTGAAAAGTATTAGTTTTTGGAAAGCCTGTTTAAATTCTTCATTAAAAGCTGTATAAATGACTGGATTGATTAATGAGTTTAGGTAACCCAACCAGGTGAAAAAGTCCAGTAGGATGGGATGAAACCAACAGGCATCTTGACAGATTGGTAGGACTAGGGATATGACAAAAAAAGGCAGCCAGCAGAAAATGAAAGCTCCCAGAATAATGCCTAAAGTTTTGGTAGCTTTCCTTTCTCTCGCAGCAGAAATTCTTTTCCTTTCCAGCACACTATCTGCAAGTTTTATTTTAACATGACCCAGAAATATTGGGGATCCACCTGAATGGGAGTGCCCTTCATGGAGGCTAGCATTAATGGAGCAGAGGGAAGAGCCTGCAGAGCCAGTGATCAGGTGTGCAGTAGTAAAACGTTTCCCATATAATGGGGGTGGCTTCAGAATCCTGGATCGAGCTGCTACATAAATTCTCCCATACAATATCAGGAGGAGCACAGTTGGGATGTAGAAAGCTCCACAAGTTGAATAAATCGTGTAGGAAATTTGCTCTGTGTTTACAGCACACTTGGCAATTTCTTCATGAGCTTTCACTTGCCTCCAGAAGAAAGGTGGCACAGAGATACTGATAGAAATCATCCAGACCACGGCAATCATGAGGGCTGCTCGGCCAGCAGTGCGCCGCTTGGAATATTCCAGAGCATCTGTGATAGCCCAGTACCTGTCCAGGGCAATGACACACAGGTGCAGGATGGAGGCTGTGCAGCACGTGATGTCTGATGACAGCCAGATGTCACACAGCAGCTGGCCAAAGGCCCACGTGTGGGTGACAGTGTAAGCAATGCTGACAGGCATCACCAGCACGGACACCAAAAGATCAGTCACTGCCAAGGAGCCAATGAGGTAATTTGCAGGTGTGTGGAGCTTTCTGGTCAGGAGAATTGTAATTACAACAAAAACATTTGCCAGGATTGTTGCCAAAGTTATAACAGCCAGGAGGACTGACAGTGAAATCTTCAACCCTAGGAGTGTCCTTTCGTCCCAAGACAGAGGTGTTTCAGTGACATTTAATGATTTATTTGCTGAGCTCTGGAGAGAGAACTGTGCTGAATGGTTGTACTGAGTCATCCTCTGCTCTGATTTCACCCTCCAGTGCAATCCTTCTGGGACAATGAAGAAAGATGCTCACTTTTGTTGATAAAATAGAATTTTTCATACTTTAGTCAAACACTGAAGACTTATTAACTTGTTGAAAACTTCTGCTGACACAGTAGATAAGGTGCTCTCCTGTGCAAGATTTTACATCACATCACATCACATCACATCACATCACATCAATTACATCATTGTTACAGCAAAATGTCATCCAGACACAAGTCTGGTGTACAACAATGAAAACAGTACTATAAGTAATGAGAATTCAAGTGGTTTTCATCTTGAAGAAAACAAAATAATTCTTTGCTGACTTTTTTTCACACCTCCTTTCTGACCTAAACTTCTACAAAGTTCCATAAATCAACACTGAAGGGTAAGAGATGGAAAAGAAACATCTGGGCATGCAGTTGATGCCCGTTGGCTGGAGACAAAGCTCCCCTCAAGATTATTTTCCTTTTCTCTCTAATAGCTGAGTGACATGTTTTTGGTATTTACAAGGGACACGTTATTAGTAGAGTACCTAACATATAAAACAATACTTCTGAATTCCTTCTGTAAATATAATTCCTCCCAGATTTGCAAATCAAGACTTCTTCAAGTACAGATCTCCATTTTCATTTATTTCTCCAGACTATTCAGGTTTTCCCTTCCACAATTAGTCTTCAAATGCTGAAGTCAGGTGCTGGGTGTCAGACCCCAATGCACTGGTGCACATTACAGCACAGTCTGCAATCTGCAGGCTTTCCATACTTTTCCTTGCATTCACCTGGACTGGATCTCCTGAAGTCTTCACAAACCTGAAGGAAACATCCTGAGACAGATTTCACTCACTTCACCATGAGTCCCAGAATGTCACTTGTATTATGCCAGCCCAACCCTTCTTGAAAGAGATCCTGAATGTGGGTCAGGAAGGGCTTTGAAGAGTGCTGTGAGGGCTACAGGGAGAACACCCAGCTTCTGCAAGGAGACAGTCACCAGGCCAGCCTGCTCCCAGCCCTGCAGGAGAAGAGCCTCTCTCAGTCATCTCTGGTACCAATTCATGCCATCCATCCAGGCACTCAGCTGGGAATCTGTGGAGCAAGAGGAGCACAATATTCTACATGAAACATCAGCATTTTGAACTCAAACAGCCTCTCTTAAACTCCTAAATCCTAATATAAGGAGCAACACTTTTCATTTTGGTGTGTTTGATTTTTTTATGTGCAACCACCTTCTGTCAGTCAAACATTTTCAGACATGCTTTTTCTCTTGAGGTGTACTTTTCTAAGAAGGAGACATAGAAAAGTCTCATATTTCACACTAGACTACTACTTTCTTGATTTTTTTTTCTCACTAGGAAGAGAAAATCCCTTCCTCATGGCCATTTTGTGATACTGAGCAAAGTCAGGACATGATTATTTATCATGTACTCAGGAAGAGTTACCATCTAGACAAAATGAACATATTCCAAATAATTTAGTCTTTCAATGAAGTTACCTTTTAATCAACAAAAGAATGATGAATACAGGTAAATTATTTTCCTGTTAAAAAGAAAAAGAAATTAAGTTTGTGTAAACTACAGATACTGAAGGAAAATAATATTAAATGACAAGCAGTCATTAAATTATGTCAGGTACAAAGTCATACACATAACTGCCTGTTAAGGAAAGCAGAAAATAAATACATAGATATTACAAATCCTGAAACAGCAGAGCCCAGGAGTGGGAAGTGGCCATCCAGCATGTTTCCTGAGAGCAGAGGGATGTGCTGCCTGGGCAGGATGCACACACCTCTGGAGCATGAGGAGCCCTGGGCAGAACCTGGATGTTGAGGAACACATTTAGTGCCAGCTGTGCTCAGCAGTGCCAGCTGCAGGTTGAGCTCCTGTGGCAAGACCCAGGACATCCCTCTGGCTGTCCTGAGCAGCCAAGACCCCTGCCCAGGGGTCTCAGAGACCCTGGCACAGAGCCCAAAATGCCTGTGGTTTTGATTATGACTGGTGGAGCAAGTTACCAACCTTAGATGAAGATCTGCAAGACACAAAAATTTAAGTGGAATGATAGTGAATTTATCACAGGGTGAAAAAGTAGATTTTGGGGGTTCTAGAATGGAGGACTAGGGGGCAAGATAGAGGGATCTGGGCGTGTCCAGCCTTTCTTCTTCTTCTTCTCTGCCTCCATCTTCTGCTGTGATGGTGGCACTTTTGGATTGGTTTAGAGTAGAAGCTCACTGTCTAACACAGGTGATAGGGATTGGGAAGTAATGGTAAACATTGTACATGTAGTTTTTAGTATAAAGAGATAACACAGCCCTGGGGGCAGGCAGAGTGTCCTGGTCTGTCCTGCTGAATGCACCTCAGCAGGACAGGAGAAAAAAATTTATAGATAAAGAACAATAAACAACCTTGAGACCGAGGACTGAAGAGCCCTGACTCCTTCTTCAAGCACCGGGCTGGGAAAAGAGACTTGCGAATTTTTCCCGGGATCTCTCAGACAGAGAGAGGTCCCGGGATGCTCCTGTAGATGGCAGCTCCTAAAAGACATCTGAGACTGCCACAGGAAACCTTGGGTTGGAAACACAAGGACTGCCTCTGGAAACCTGGTGAGGAACCCAGGGGTGCTGTGTGAGTGTGGGGTGTCTGCCAGAGTGGCTCCTGGATGGTCAGACAGGGAAGTTTCCCTGCTGCTGGTGCTGCTATCACCTCCAGATAAGATAACATCACCTCTAGTTAAGATAGCATCGTTGCCTCCCTGTGTGCCTCTCTCGGGCTGGCTCGGTGCCTGGGGTGGCAGTGCAGCCTGCAGGCAGCTGAGAGCACCGGCCCGACAGCCCCACCCGGCAGGGCATGGCAGGGTTGTCACCCTGGCTTGTCCCCAGCTTTGTCACACTTCAGAGGATGGGAATCCTCTCTGGTGCCTTGGCTGCATCAGCGCTGTGCTTGGTCCATCTGTCCTTGGGCTTCACCTGTGCTCTTGTGTCACCAACATGTTTTATGAAAAATCCTTTCCTTGGGATTTTCCCTCCTGAGGAGCTGAGAGGCCTCAGGAACAAAGTGCAAACAAAGATTCTCTGCTGCTGTGGGATGCAGCAGGTGGATCTGGGATTGGTCTCTGTGGTTGTTTCTCATTAATGGCCAATCCCAGCCCAGCTGTCCAGACTGTCTGGGTCACAGACAAACCTTTGTTATTCATTCCTTTTCTATTCTCAGCTTCCTTCTGCTGAAATCCTTCCTTCTATTCTTTTAGTGTAGTTTTAATATAATAAATATCATAAAATAATCAATCAGCCTTCTGAACATGGAGTCAAGACTTTCATCTCTTCCCTCATCCTGGGACCCCTGTGAACACCATCACACTCTTGGCCATGGACTGTGGGAATTTTTTTCACTTCAAAGGCCCTGAAATAAATGGAAGGTGATGTCCCAGCCAACCAGAGTGAGATTGGCACAGGACAGCACGCTGACATACAGTGCCAGGCTGCAGCAAGCCCGTTTAACTCTCTGCAGTGAGAGAGCAAGGGCAGGGTGGCAGGGAAGGGTCTCTTTGAGGAAAAGCAGAGCACCAGGTGTGCCAAGGCTGGGTGCCACCAGGAGCTCCTCAGGACCAAGTGTCATCATGTGAGCTCTGGGCATGGAGCTGCAGAGATTGCCCAGATAACCAGAGGTGCTCAGTCCCAAGGGTAAACAAAGTCCCAACACATTTCTGTTCCTTCTGGAGCACAGCCATTACTGGAGAGTGGGGCAATTCCTGCAGACTGTGATTTTATGGTGCAGCTGACACACTTGCTGAGGATGCTGGGCTGCAAGAAGGCTTCAATGCACCTCTGCAGTGCTGGGCTGGCATAAATAATAGATACAAAATAGATATGTTGAAATAAAACTACAGAATTTACTCTTTCACTAAATAGAACAGAAAAAAAAGGAAAATTAGATAAAATGTCCTTTAGTAAGTTGCATGTTTCCTTTAAGTTCACACTAAAATTAGAGGAATTAGGGAATTAATTTTCTTCTCTTGAAGCTGGAGAATTTCAAAGGGATGGCTGAAAACAGAGCTGAAGTTCAGCAAACTACTGAAAATTCATTTTGTAGCTAATTTTCACTTTTCATTTAAATGCAGAGTCCACTAAAGAGAGTAGGTCTATTCTGTCATGCTGAAAGTGTGATCAGCAGTGAGGCTGCTTCCAGTGAGAGCCAACAGCAGGTGGCCAGAAGGCAGGACAGGAGGTGGCACTCTGGCCAAGAGGAACCCCTCTGAAGGCCCTTTTCTTTAAAAAGGGAGCAAGTTTTGAGTAAGTTCTTGCATTTTGGGACAATTGACTCAAGCATGCATCATAGAGTAGGTATGGAACCCAACCTGAAGACAAAAGCACTGTTCAAACAACATGAAATATATTTAGAATTGGCTCTGGGAATGTGCCCTTCCAGAGATGATAACCAAACCTGGATGCAGCTCCTGGGAGAAAACCAGACAATGCTGTAATGTATTGCACTGAAAAATCCAAGGCACAAGTAGGTTTGCATCAGAATTTCTGGTGAAGCTCAGCAGCAGCTGGGCCCTTCAGGGCTGAGCATCTCTCTTCACTGCCAGTGAGGGGAGCTGGTAGAGAAGAGTTCATGTTTCTGGAAAAGTGTGCCTGACTCTGCAAGTGTTCACTCCAGCACAGCTCATGCAGCAAGGCTGGATGTCTAATCTGCCAGGATCATTGAGACTATTTCCAAGTAAATCAGGTCCCTAATCTGCCAGGATCATTGAGACTATTTCCAAGTAAATCAGGTCCCTAATCTGCCAGGATCATTGCGACATTTCCAAGTAAATCAGGTCCCTAATCTGCCAGGATCATTGCGACATTTCTAAGTAAATCAGGTCCCTAGTTTGTTCACTTGATGCAGAGAACAGCATTCTATATGAGAAACTACATGCAAAACATTTCTCATTTTAAATAAGCAACTGTAGTAATTGGCAAGCAAATATTAGCAATGTTTAACACCTTCACTCTCTCCTCCCCACCTTTGATTTTTGCTCAGCTTGTAAGAAATTATTGGTATTTTCTGTAAGAATTATTGGTATTTTTCCTCTCTTACCTTTATTTACCAATAGGTATTAGCTATCCAACCCACTGATAATTACCAAGTTGCAATTGTTGTTACACATGATAACTAAATATTACTTATCAAAGAGAAAGCCTGGGGTTTACTGGGCTGATTTTTTTCATTTACCAGTGATTCTGATAAATGCTACATTGCAAAACCAGCCTCTACAATATGTTACAAAGTTCTTTGGAGGGAGCAGGGGCTGGGAAGCTCTCAACCATGAAGTTGAGTTTAAGGACAAGTGCAAGGCAGGTAGTTCAGGTAGAAATGAGCAGTTCCTCTGCTGTGTGATGGAGAGTAACCAGCTCAGCAAAAGCTCAGTGTGGGCTCAGTGTGCACTGTCAGCAAAGCCAGTGACATTGTACCAGGGCAAAACAGCAAACACCATGGCAAGTGTGTACCTGGGAGTGAGGACTTGAATAGATCTTGTTCTGCTCACTTTGGACAAGGCCAAATGGCAGCCTGGCATTCAGCTCTGGGCACTGTTCCCAAGAAGATCCAGAGCACACAGCAAGGAATCAGAAGAAAGCAGCAGGAATCATCAGAGAAGAAAATGTATGGGAATAAACTTCATGGAAACAGGAATGCTGGGGTTTAAAGAGCACAGCTGAGATGTTCAACAGTCTTTCTGTGCATGAAAGCCTCCAGAACAGGAAGGAAGAGTCTGTTCCCTGTGGCTGTGACTAATACCACTGAAAGGAGAGAGACTTAACTACAGCAAGGAAGACTGAGCCCTCAGGAAAACTTTGGAGATAGTAAGAGTAGTGAAACAAAGTATTGCTTAGGGACACTGACATCTCCAGCTCAGAAAGTCACAAGGACAGGTCACACAATCTTTTTGGAGTGTGATTTCCTATAACCAGTGAAGCACCAGGAAAGTAAAGTGAATTAGTTTACCCCATGTAAAATGGTGAAAACCGGATTTTTTTTCTACAATTCAGCCTAAACTTGATGAACTCCAGTTTTGAACTCCAATTCAAAATGAACAAAAAAACGAAGAAAGTGAAAGTTTTTGCAGAACATCACAGTTCAGGTCTGGAACTAGCTCAAGATTCAGCATTGTGGTGCTGTGGTGTTCCACATGGGCAGAGGAACACAGAGAATTTTCATTGCTTTCAAGAAGGGTCTGGTGAGGGATGACACAGCTGCCTGTAACAGCTGTCCCTGGATGTCCTTGGGGCAGCAGAGCCCCCAGGCTCATATCAGAGCAAACTCTGGGAAGAGCACAGAATATCCTCTTGACAGAGTGGGGCATCAGCCCCATGAGCATTTTCCACGTGCCTCTGGCTTTCTAAGCATTGCTCCCTAACAGTTCTCTGTCCTCCTCTCTTGCTGCACTCTGATCTTTGGTGCACTCCTCTGCTTCAGCTTCACTTTCAAGGATGCAGACACAGGGTTCCCTGACATACAATGCTTGTTCCTTTGGTCCCTGAACACTTGAAGCAGCTCTCCCCCTCAGCTCTAGCAGCCCTGGCAAAGAAGCTGAGCAGTTGTTGCTCTGACCCCAGTCTTTATGGCCATGAAGCTGGTTTTTTGGTTGGTTTTTTGGTTGGTTTTTTCCCCCTGTGGTTTAGAATCGACTTCCCTAGCCATCCCAATTTCATGGAGCTCAGACATGGGAAAATATCCAAATTCCTTCTGCACAATTCTCTGTGCTCATCCAGGGTCAGGAATGGGCAGGCTGGGACATCTTGGCTGAGTTCTGCACTGCACCCATGGGGATCACAGAGGGTGGATTATGGCTTGTGTGCACACTGAGGGATGTCTTCCTTTACAGGTATCTCTGAGTGCATCACCAAGGGACAAAAAGGAATTTTTACTCAAAAGACAGAGGAATATCCAGTCAATTTTTGTGCTGACTTTTGATATCTGGATGGTTTCCTTCAGAGCTCAATGTAGGACAGTTTTATCCAGGCAAACAACAAGTGTTGCCCTGCTGTGTCCATGCCAGAAGTGACTGATACTTGTCACTAAGTTTAGTTCTGCATTTAGGTGAGCACAATACACTGCCATCATTCTTACTCTGGGTTAGACACTGAAAGCAGCCAGGCCCCTCACATCTTCCTGCACTTTGACACGTCTCAACTCCAGAAATACATTTCCAGATTTCTAAGTAAGCTGCAAACCAGCAGAGTTCACACCACGGGTTTGATTTTTAAAAAAATTTCATTATTCTCTGCACATGCTTGATTCCCAGCCCATCAGAAGTGTGATACATCAGAAGAAAATGAATGACTGATAATTGGTGAGAATGCTACTCCGAGATCAGCCAGATCTGGGGGTAAATGTGAAAACCAGAAAATGTTATAAGCGACGTGGAAAACAACAAATTGACTGTTTGTTTGGTATTTGCTAATTTTAATATTTGAGAGGCATGTAAGATATACATCATAAATCCTTTGTTATGATGCTGCTTTAACTTTAAAGACAATATGAAAAGGAAAAGCAAATTTGTCTTGAGAAACCTCGCAGATCCCAGCCATTGCTTTCTGGAATAATCTGTTTAACACAGAAGGAGGAAGTTGCAATTACTGGCAATAGAATCCCACCTCTCTAAAGTCAGCTGTCCCCTTAATTTTGCAAAGGAAGTTTGGTTTTTTTTCCCTGGGGTTTACAAGTGGGAAAGGGACTGTTTCTCTGGGGAAGCATGATTCTCCTTGAAGCCCATGTTCCAGTTTCATGCACTGCTGCCCGCAGTACGCTGGAAGCACCAGACTGCAATTCTGGCAGTCCTTGTGCTTGGCTGGGTCCTGCTCTTTGCTGCAGGACCAAAGCCCATCCCAAAAGTGGCTCGGATTCATCATTGATGCAACAGGTGACAGGTGGCCTGCTGGCTCCATGTGAGAAAACAGCATTTTGTCCTGAAAAGCCTGGCTTGCATCCAAGCAGGTACAGAGACACAGACAGGTGAGGATTCTGAGGGTTCAGTGTCACAGTGGCAGCTCCTGGCTTTGCTCTAGCACCTAACCAGAGGTGACCTGTGGCCACCATCCTACCCAAAGCAGGACTGAAGGAGAAACCTTGCAGCTGTGTCACTCGTGGAATACAAACCAGGATGGTGTGGGATAATAATGGACCAGCCCATAAAGCAACCCAAAGCTTTCCCCAGGGCAATTTACATAAAATTACACTTCTAAAGTGGTACTTTATTTATCCAGTATAACCCTGTACCTGGAGGAAGAGACCTGCAAGAAGCATTTAGAGCTCTAAATCACCTGTGAGCTTCCCTCCCAGACACGGCACGCAGGGTCAGTGCAGGCTGCCCAGAGAGGCTGCGGCTCCAAACATTCAAGGTCAGGTTGGACGTGGCTCTGAGCAACCTGACTTGATTGAAGATGCATCTGGTGGCTGGGAGGACGGACTAGGTGACCTCTAAAGGTCCCTTTCCAGCCAAACCACACCGCAATTCCGTGATGCCCGTGTCCGGCGCCGCGGGGTCCCCGCTCTCCGCGGCTCCGCAGGGCGATGCCGCCCCGGAGCTCTGCCCGCCCCATCCACCGGCGCCTGCAGAGCCGGGGCGATGCCGCTGATCCCGGGGCGATGCCGCTGATCCCGGGACGATGCCGCCGATCCCGGGGAGATCCCGGCTGATCCCGGGGCGATGCCGCGGCAGGCCCCGGCCTCCCGACCCCCTCCTCCCGTTCGCCCTCCTCCGCCTGGGCTTTTTCCGGGGCCGCCGTGGCGAAGCCCCCGCGCTCTGTCCCCAGGCACCAACTTCAGCCGGGGCCGAGCGCCCGCCCCGTCGGCAGCGCCCCGGCATCGCCCCGGCCCCCAGCACTCACCCGCTGTCCCTGCCGTCCCTGCTGTCCCCGCAGTCCCGTTCTCGCCCGGCTCCGGCAGCGTCCCCCCGAAACACCGGCGGCCCGGCCGGGCTCGTCGCGCCCGCGCTGCGCGTCCCGCTCCGCGGCGCTGCTCCGCTCCCCTCCCCTCGGCTCCGCTGCCAGCGCGGCTGCGGCTCGCCCGGAGCCGGGGGCTCGCCCGGAGCCGGGGGTTCGGAGCTCTGCCCTCCCGAGGGTCTGCCCAGCCAGGGTCCCCCCGGCCCAGCGGGGCCAGCGCTGCCCGGGGCTGCGCGGGGCGGCTGCGGCCCCTCCCGGGGGTTCCCTGCTCCGGACCCCGCTGGCCAGCCCGGCCGTGCCCCGGTGCTGCGGGGCTGTGCTGCGGGCTCGGGGAGCCTTGTGCTGTTCCGGTGGATGCGAGGATCGATAACTCAGGGGAGCGGCGATGAGCAGAGAGGCTGGGGAGGCCAAGGATAGAGAACGGCTCGGAGTCCTCCGGATGGGCTTGACCCAACTGCTGCTTCAGCTCAGCTCCGACCTGGGGCTTGCACACCCTCTCAGCACAGCCCTCCTGCTTCCAAACCTCAGAGACAGTGCTAATTCCAGCATTTTTAAGCTATGCAGTTAGTGGATTTTTACCAGTTTTACTTGCTAACTAGAAATGAATGTTATTTTTCCTTTTTTTTTTTTTTTTCCGAAGAAGCAGCAACTATGTTCACACTAAACAAAACTTTAACATAAAAGTAATTCAGATTCCAAGGTCTTGAAACAGAAACGCTTAAGCCACAGCCCCTTTGCAGCATCATTTGGCCTTAAATAGATTCTAAATTAGCCATTGCCAGCTGTCTCCATTTTCCTCTGGCAGCTAATTTACATATTGGATTACTTTCAAAATACAGATAATCTCATGATTTTTGCACACTTAATATTGTGGATAGTCAGGCTCTGCCCTCTCCACCACAGTGTCTCAGTAAATGATTTTTAACCCTGAGCCCAAGTCTGCTGTAGCTGGCCTCAACTCGGTCTCTAAGAAGTCACTGTCCCTCCAAATATCTTGGAGGGTTTTGTCCCAGCTTCAACATCTCAAAAAGCTGGCTGCTCCCAGAACAGCAGCATTTTACCTGTTCTCCACTGCAATGGAGAAGGGTTTTGAACCTGGGATGGCTGAGTATGGTATAAATCAAAAAGCTAAAGCCTCACTTGGGACTGAGAGGAAAATACGAGCTTTTTAAACAGCAGCCACATGGTGTGAATCTTACACAAAAAATAATAATTCCTTGCAGCATCACTTCACTCCCAGGCTGGGAGAGGACACATGGTGAATCTTTGGAGCCTCCAGAATTTCCCACTGAGAAAAGAGTAGCTACAATAGGTTTTCTCTGAAAGTCTGAAGATGCTTCTCCATTTATTTTCCTCCCAAACAACGTGGGTGTTGTTCTGTGGGTGGGAATGTGTTTGATGTGATACAATGTGAAAGGAAAGAGGTTGGCTCTTTTATATCTCCAACTGGGGAATAAATTCTGCCCTTGGGCTAGAGACACTCCATGGAATCTTGCAGAGCTCTGCAGCAGGGTGCAGGCTGGTCTGGGGGCTGTGGTCACCCCAAGATCCCTGCAGTCCCTTGTCAGGAGAAGAGAGCTGGTGTGCCACAGACAGAGGATAGATTCCTCCTAGAAGGGGGAAAAAAGGAATAAAGGTGCTGTAAGGTTGTTGTTCTCCCATGCCAGGACTTCACAGATGTCAGTTATTTTTCACAAACAGGAATTCCATGCAGACAAAGGAAGTGTCTGGTGGCTTTCCTTAGGCTGACTGGGAAAATCAGAGAAAATTTCAGGGTCCAGACTGGTCTTCAGATATTAAAAAAATAAATTCTTCTCCCTCTGACTTTGATCCTCCAGATACTCTCTAATAAGAGCAAGAGCACTTTTCTCTCATGCTTTACAAGGTCAAGATCATTATTGTATTTAATATCCTGTGTTGAAAGTCCTGCTTAGAAAAAAAATGCAACTACTCCTTTTTTGAGATATATTATCTTCATTTTTGATGGAGCAGGTGCACAGAGAGAATTTGTGCACAGACCAGAGGTGGTACAAACGTGCACCAGTAAGACAGACAGATCTACAGACAAAGGAGTCTGAAACAAGTCTACTCTTTGGCCTGACACTAAAAAAGCCAAACCCACAGCTGCATTGGCAAGGCTGGCAGAATCACAGCAGTCTGTTGGTGCTGCTCAGTCTGTAGATCCCTGTGAGGGATTGGAGAGGCTGGTGCTCCACATCACTGGAGCTCAGGCACATCTGCATCCACTTGGTGCTGTCTGAGGCAGGGCCTTGGGTGAAGATCAGGATTTCATACCCAGCTTTCAGTAAGTTTCTTCCTTTGATCCACTTATTAAACTTTCACAAGGCTGATTTCCTTTTTCCTACTTAAACTGAGCCCATCTAAGCAGTCCTACCTCTAATTTTGTTTCCTATCATGTTTGACTCCCAGAATTTCTCACAGCTTAAACATTTCCCCAGCAGCCTGAGCCAGTTCTGATGCAGCTGAGCCTTGGTCCCCAGGCTGGGGAGTGGTGCACTAAGGGTTACAGGCACATCCAAGGAGAATTAAAGCTCATCCAAACCACCTGTCTCAGAATCCTGAGTGAAAGCCCCACCATATCGACCAGACTTGATTGCTCTAAGGTGGTGTCTGATTTCACAGGGCTCAGGTTTTATTCCCTGGCTGCAGAAGAAAGGCTGAAAAGTGGATGTTTTCACAGTGTGGGGACAGTTTCCCCCCTTGGTGTGGCTGGAAGGCCATCAGAGACAGAGCTGATGCTTTTCCTCTCGAGGGTGGTGGCTGTCCAGACTGTCCCAGAGTGAGCCCCCAACCTGTGCTGTGAGCCCTCCCCTGCTCTGCTCTAATTCAAACCCCAAACACATTGGGGGGATGTTGCTTTCCCTGCTGGGACTCCCCAGGGAAGCAGGATGGTGATGAACTGTTTAACTTTCCCAGAAAGGCTGGAGGAGTGTTTGTACTTGTTTGAGCTGGCAGGAGGGGTGACAATCAGCCAGGAAAGCCTCTGCAGGACTGTGCAGAGGCACAAATTAACCTGCTGCTGGTAAAAGACTGCTGGGCTACACTGTAGAGACAGAACCTCTGAGAACAGAATTTTGCTGCCCTGGTTGTGGCTTTTCCAAGAGCTGGAAAGTGTCCCAGTCTCCTTGTCCAGCATTTGGGAGGGGCAGTGCCCTGAGCAATTCCAGGGAATTCTCATGAAAACCATCACCTGGACAGCTCCTCCTCAGACTCAGAAAATGACAATAAAATGGCTGTTCATGTAAAAATCCTTCCTTCCTCAGCAGCAAGGCTTCCTGGGGATGCAGCACTGTCAGATCCATGGTTTATGTGAACAGAGAAGCTTTTTCTCTTTGTAGATCTTGCCAAGCCCAGGCTAGAGAAGGAGAGGAGGCTGATGTCACCCTGAGTACTACAGCAAACACTTCCAAACTGCTTTTGCTCACCATTAAAGTGTGGTGAGGACACTAATACAAAAGACCCTCCTGGTTTTCAGTCTAATTTTGCCCACTGCTAATTTACATCTATTTCTCCTGCATCCAGCAGGACCTTCCTTGAGCTTTACCCTCATGATTTACCCACCAACTCTGTTTTGGGGCAACAAAATGTACTGGCTCCTTGTCACAGAAATTTACTTTGGCTGAGGAAGACAGATGCATCACGTGAGGTCCCTCTTTTTGCTTCAGGAATCCTCTTTGCTTTTTGATATTTGTTGTCACCTTACTTTATCATTGAAAACTTAATTAAAGACCCAGACATTCCAAAAAAAGGAGGAAACTCACAGTACTTTTTTTCCTACATGAGTCATTTTCCTCTGAATTCCACGTTTTTGTCACATTCCAAACCTCACACTTAGATGCTGACATATGGAGAATTCTTCAGGCACTGCTTCTCTGCAGAAGGTGTATTTTGGCTTTAGAGCTTTATTCTCAGTCTTACAAAGGAGCAGAACCAAGAGCCCAGCCAATGCTTCCTTATTCTAAGGCTCCTCTCTTTCCTTTCTCTCTACCAAGTAGAAAAATGCTCAGAAATTGATAGATAATCAAAATATAGAACCTCTGTTTTGATTCCTGAGGTAACTTGTGGCGGTACCTGAGAGTTGCTTTCCCCAGAGTTCCTCGAGCCTGTTTTAACCCTCTGATTTATGCAGAGGATGGCAGAGAAAGGCAGTCAGCTCCAAGAAGTTGTGTGTGCTCACTGAACTCCATGAGGTCTTACTCACACATTAAACAAAACAATATTGTTACACACACACATCAATTTTCTTCCACAGAAGAGAGGAATTCTCTGTCAGCACTGCTCTCCCAGTGGAGCATTTCTCTGCACAGAGTGACACCAGGGCTGGAGAAACCCACCAGAAATTGGGTGAGGGAAGGCTGAAGGACCTGGCATGTTCATTTTGACAAGGGGGATCTAAGTGCCTTCAACCTTCAGTTGACTGATGGGGTTATGGAAGATGCCAGGGCCTGTGTGACATCTCCATGGGTGTTTTGTCATGTCTCATAAAGAAATCCCCAGTCCCAGGTGAGGTAAGGAAAGGGCTCTAAACAGACTGAGTCAACATTTATTTCTTGTGGCAGTGATCCCTGCATGCAACCACTGAGAACCCTGGATTTTAGGCTGACATTCAGCTCTGATGTTGTGGCAAATCCTCTGTGGAGGAAATGTCTGTCTGCTCCAGGTGGTCATTAATGGGAAGGCTACTGAAGAAATATTTATATTCTTGAAATATTAGAATTTCTGTATTAGAATTTATATATATATATATATATATAAATATATATATAAATATATAAATATATATATATATAAAATTTCTATATTAGAAACTATAGATGTGTAGCTGTTCTTTGCCATCCTTCCCTTGCCTTACAGGCTGTTATAAAGTTAATGTGTGTGAAGAGAAGAACAAGGGAAAACACTGAGCACAGCACACTTGGATTTTATTTAAAAACCACTTTCCCCTGTCAACTCCCATTATTTTCTAGCATATTTTGCTGGGAGGAGTTCAAATACCCAAAGCTGTGAGAAGAAGCAGCCCATGAAACTCTCCATGAAGAGCTGCAGTGGGCAGGGTGGTGCCAGCAATGCCACGAGGCACACGGGCAGTGAGGTGTCCTCTCACAAATGTCAGACTGAAATATTCTCACTGTATGGAAACGAAAGAAAAATCACAGAGGAACTGGGAAAGATCCCTGGAAGTCTCCAGTCCAATCTCCTGATGAAAGATGGGAAGTCTGGAAGCTACAGACCAGGTTATGCAAAGCCCCATCCAGCTGTGTCTCAGTTTGGAAAGCCAGGTGCCTGCTGAGGAAGGCAGGAGCCTCCCCTGAAATGGAGAATGCAAACCCCCTCCCTCCAAATTGCTATAAATTTTAAATTAAGGGGCTCTCAGGCAAGAAATATGGGAGCAGGAATAACAGTTCTTTAATAGTGAAGGAAACAAATAAAAGGATAAAATGAACAGTGCAGTGAACTGAACCAACCCTGGCAGAGGCAGAGCACAGCCTGACACCCTGTGGGTCAGGGGGCTGGCAGCAGTGCCACTGGAATTGTGGCTCAGCCCTCCTGCAGGGCCAGGGCTGGTTCTGCTGGAGCAGGGATCCTGGAGAAAGGTGCACTCTGCCTCTGAAGGGCCAGGGGCAGAGGCAGCTGCTGCTCCTCTGGGAAATCCAGTGCAGAAGCCGTGCTGGTGTTCCAGGATCTCCAGATTCTATCCGGGTAGGAATGCTTGGCTCCTCCCCCTGGGCTCCCATCTCCCAGTGGGATGCTGCAGTTCTTATCAGCCATGCAGGGACATTCCATGGCCTGTTATCAGCAGGGGTCTCCTGGGGGGAGGAGTGGGTGTGATCACTCGGAGAGAGAAGGAGAATTGCCCACTTGACACCAGACAGCTGCCACACAGATGGGAACAGAACACATCCTGCCTTGCAATCTGGAACAAGCTGAGAGATGAAAATTGATGAGGGTGGAGGTTCATAAAGAGTTAAATCATGGGGTACCAGGGGCTGGAAATGAAGTTGCCTCCCTGTGGAAGCAGCTCCCGTGAAGGCAAACCACCAGTGCTCCCAGTGGCCCATTGACACATCCCAAAAAAGCACAACTGGCAAGCAGCCAGCAAGATGTTATGGATTAGAGATTATGGCACATAGCAGAGGAAGGAGATAAAACAGATTAAAAAAAAAATCAAAGCAAATGGAATGTTCACGTCTTTAATGCACATTTCAAAATTATACATTTGATTTTTCTCAGTGGCAAAAAATATTGGAGTAGAAAAAGAGAAGGATCAGCCTGGGAATGGAAGAGCTTCTGTTCATGATTCACCCAGAAGAACTGGTCTTGTATCTAGTCAGGAGAAAAACAGGATGTACAGACATAATAAATAATTCCTGATATTTTGTGAATTTATAGGTAATTACACATTAGAAACCATATGGGAAAAACAACACTGAGGGGGGAAAAAAATTCTCAAAATAATTTCCTACATTTGGAAAAAATTAATTTTTGACATATTGTCCAAAAAATCTTGTTAGATTTTTCAAAATTTGTGTTTCCAAACTTCTTATTGGCTATTTTTTTTT
Source organism: Serinus canaria (assembly GCF_022539315.1). Classification (NCBI taxonomy): domain Eukaryota; kingdom Metazoa; phylum Chordata; class Aves; order Passeriformes; family Fringillidae; genus Serinus; species Serinus canaria. The sequence continues at coordinate 2,265,962 of NC_066336.1, read as the reverse complement.
CTGTCTTCTTTTTTCCCTTGGCCCAAAATTTTGAATGGATTTTTTGTAACTTTTGCTCCTTCTTCTTTTCCTTGCATTTGACATTGTCTCACTGGGTGTTTTTGTGGACAAACTGAACAGTGAGGCAAATAAACTATTTGTGCTCATCCAAATCCTGTCCAAAACTACACTGGAAAAAGAAAATGAAAGAAGGGAGAGGACAAAACCCATTTGATCAGATGAAATAAGGACAACATACTGCTTATTGACCTTTGTGTTATATTTGTATCAAATCTCAGCATCAGAGTCTGAGCTGCTTGCTATTGCTCATGGATGTTAGTGAGAGGTTTTTACTATTATTATCTCCCTTTTTATAACAATGGAGCTACTTTCACTTTAATATCTTATTTAGATTCCATGCTTTCAAAATAATTGCTTCAGTATCTGTCATTGTCATTAGAGGAAGGTATTTTGGATGTTTCCCCTGGGTCTGATCCAATTTTTTCTTGAGACTTGTAGCAAGCACCCCCATCCTTACTGAGACAGTTCACAATGGAGCTTTAGTGCCTCAGGAATTTAGTAAATTACTTTTTAAAATTTTAGCAGGCAGCTAGAGTAGATAAATGCATTGCTTGTGCAGCTCAACAGATAAAGACATTGTTCATTTTCATAGCACTGGATAAAAATACCTCAGAAACATCTAAGCCTGGCAGAAAAGAAAGAGCTAAGCATTATAATAACATTTAAATACTTAACTAAATAAAGAAGCAGATACTGTGTAGTTTGCCTTTGGAATAGAGCAGCTTGGGCCACAGCTCTCAGAGAATTGCAATTGCTGAGCTGAACCTGGCCCAGCAGTTCTCTGATCACTTACAGAAGAGCCTGTTTAATCTGAATATTGCCAAGGTGAAATGCACAGAGCAGGGCAGAGCTGCTGGACCACCACCAGGTACATTTTTAAAGGATAGTTTCTAATTATTTTGCTTCCTTGAGCTGAAATGGCCCTGCAGTTCCCTGGGGGTTTGGGTGCCAGGCATCCCTCCCTCCCTGTGGGAACACTGGGCCTGCAGTCACAGAAATTCAGTGTCAATGCCTTACATGCTACATTACTAGAAAATGTTCACTTTGAAAACTTTTTGGATCTCCATGCTGCAGGAAATCTCCCCAGGGGCTACCCCAGCTGCCTGAAGCTACTCCTGCTCTCCCTCACAATGGAAGGATCCTCCTAGGAGTTCTTTCTCCCACAGCAAGTTTCCTTACAAGCTGCACAAAGTAGGGAAAATTGGAGTGATGCTTCATTTCTCTCTTTTGGTTTCTGCTTCTAGCTAGGAGCAGGGCTTACCAGTAGTCTTTCCTCTAAAATGAGCACTGGATATTGGGAATTACTGCCCTGTACAGAGCACCTTTGCCTGCTGGGATTGTAATTCATGGTCCATGCTGTGGGTGAAGTCACACCCTCCTTGCTTCCTTTTTTTGTCTTGCTCTGCTATCTTTCTTTTATTCCAACTTTTTTTAGCTTTCCTCATGAAGCAGAATTTACATCACTTGCTTTAAGCCTCCACATTGCAGCTGTCTGAATGAGTCACCCTGGAAAGGCAGGAAAGAGCAGAGTCTCCCAGGAAGGGACTGATCTGATCCTCCTGGGCTCTGGATTCTGCACTCCAGTGAGTTTGCTGCTAAAGGAGCAGTGAGCTGGACAAAACTCACCAGTTTCATCCACCCTCGGGGTCTCTGCTGCTCACAGTGACCCCGAGATGTGTCACAAAGTCTCTTTTCCCAGCCTGGCACTTGAAGAAGGAGTCAGAGCTCTTCAGTTCTCATTCTCAAGGTTGTTCATTGTTTCTTATCTATAAAATTCTTTCTCCTGTCCAGCCAAGGTCTGCTCAGCAGGACAGACAGAGGCACTCTGCCTGCCCTGGGGTGGTGTTATCTTTTTATACTAAAAACTACTGTACAATATTTACCATTACTTCCCAATCCCTATCACCTGTGTTAGACAGTGAGCTTCTACTCTAAACCAATCCAAAAGTGCCACCACCACAGCAGGAGATGGAGGCCAAGAAGAAGAAGGAGAAAGGCTGGACACGCCCAGATTCCTCCACCTTGCCTCCTAAACCCCCATTCTAAAAACCCCCAAAAATCCATTTTTCACCCTGTGATAAATTCACTCTCATTCTACTTAAACTGTCGTGGCTTGTAATTCTTCATATAAGGTTGGTAATTGTTTTTTCCAAGGGCTAACTCAAAGGCCCAGGGGTCTGGGGCTCTGTGCCAAGGTCTCTGAGCCCCCTGGGCAGGGACTTGAGCCCTCCAGGGCAGCCAGAGGAATTTCTTGGTTCCCACAATCCACCCCTTCCACAGTGCAACTGGGGCACCCTCCAAAATGCCTCTGACCCCAGCACCTCCCCTGCAGAAGGGCAGGAAAACCAACAGCCACCTTCCTGTCACTACAGGACACCAAAGAACACGAGCACACACTGCTGCTCTCAAGGTGAAGAAAAGGGAAGTTTATTTCTGACTCCAATATTTATAGTGTTCTAAAAGTGACAGTGGATTGGAGGGTGACAGTGCCACCTCTCCAATGACACTGGACAAACCATCAGCCCATCAAATTTCTTTTCTTCTATAAAAGAATGCAAAACAATGAGTTATTTACAGAAAGTGTGTGAGAAAGTTTGCTGCAAGAATGTAAACATCAGAAGGCTTAGAAAACTTAAAAAATCAGGGTGACACCTTCCTTTGGAGCTCTGCTGTGTGTCCTTTGCAGTTGGTTAGGGACTGGGAGAGCTTTGCAATACCAGAGCCAGAACAACCAGACATATGATTTATTAAAATTATGGATATTGATCTAGTACTGATATCCAACTGTGACAGAAAAAACTAACAGTTTAAAGTTACAAACTGTGTGTTTATTGTGGGATAGCTCCCAAACACACCCCCAATTACAGGTGATTACAGAGCCCTTTTATCTGTACAGGTATTGAATACCCAAAATGCAAATGCAAATTCACAACTTTGGTACATCCCATTCCCAATATGGATATTGATATAATACCAATATCCAAAAACTCTCTATCAGTTTAAAGTCAGAAAGTGTGTGTTTATTGTGGGATAGCTCCCAAACACACACTGTGATTTACAGGTGATCACAGAGCCCTTTTATCTACACAAGTATTGAATACTCAAACTGCAAATGCAAATTCACAACTTTGGCACATCCCATTCCCAATATGGATATTGATCGAGTACCAATATCCCAAAACTCTCTGACAGGTTAAAGTTACAAAGTGTGTGTTTATTGTGGGATAGCTCCCAAACACACACTGTGATTTACAGGTGATCACAGAGCCCTTTTATCTGTACAGGTATTGAATACCCAAATACAAATGCATATTGATAACTTTGGCACATCCCATTCCCCATTTGCTAATTAGTTCAAAAGCTTTAAGCATGTGCAGTTTGTTCCTCAAATGGGTCCTGGTCCCTTTCATGGGGAGGGGTCCCAAAAGGAGGAAGTAAATGAAATCTTCCTCGTTCTGACTTTTCTGCCTTCTCAATGCAAATCTGACAATGAGCCCTTGGCAGAACTCCCATTCCCATCCTCAGCTGGGTTCAGAGCAGAGGAGCCCCACAATTGTCTGATGTTCCTAAAGCCATTTATCAGTTCCTGTATTCTTCATTACAAACCCAGTTCACCAAACAATCAATTATTAGTTAACTTCTAACTCTTAACTTCATCAAGGCCCTCCCATTAATTTTAATTAACTCCCATAAAGCTTATCTCTAACTAAAACCTCAGCTCCTCTAAAATCCCTAAATTCCTTAAAGTTTATGTCTCACACAGCCAGAACAAGCCTCTTCCAGCTTGAAGAATGTCCTACAACAATCCCTTCTACAGGGCAATCCTTCATGTTTTCTTCTGGCAGAGGAGCTCAAGGATGCTTCAGGGATAGTGGAGAGAGCTCAGTCCTTGCAGGGCTGCTGCCACCACAGCACAGCTGCCAGGGGAGGGTGGTGGGAGAGCTGGGTCACCAGCTGGAAGCTCTCAGCCCAGTGCCCTGGCTCACTTCAGCACTGCAGTCAAGTGGAGAGCACAGGCAGACCCAGAGGCTTTTCCTTTTGGGGCTGAGTCCTCACCCTGCTCCTGCTGGGGACCCTGAGAAGGTCTCACCACAGGCATCCATGGTTGTCTCTGTCTGAGATGGCCTGCTCTTGTTTATTATTTATTTATTTTATCTTATTGTGTCACTCTGATTTTTTAAGATTTTCTGAGCCTTCTGATGTTGACATTCTTGTAGAGAACTTCCTCACACACTTTATGTAAATAACTCATTGTTTTGCATTCTTTTGTGGAGGAGGAGAAATCTGATGGACTGTTGGTTTGTCCAGTGTCATTGGAGAGGTGGCACTGTCACCCCCCAATCCACTGTCACTCTTGGAAATCTATAAATGTTGGAGTCAGAAAATAAACTTCCTTTTTTCTCTTCACCTTGAGAGCAGCAGTGTGTGCTCGTGTTCTTTTGTGTCCTGTAGTGACATTTATTGTTTATTTTTTAAACCTGCAAAAAATGTATCTGAGAGGTTCACCTGGGCATTCCAAAGCAGTCAGCTGAGCAGCCCTGAGGAGGGCAGGGTTAAAGCATCCTGGTAATTAGGAGATCAACCCCATGTGCTTTACAAGGTGTGAGAAGTGGATCCAGTAAAGAATCACGTGATAAACCTTTATCAAAGTGATGCCTTTTATCAAGACATTTGCTCTGCCTGGCTCTGGAGTGACAAACACAAAGGATTAAGCATTTAGTGAGGTTTCCTCCACAAGCAGGTAGGAAAAACAATTTCTACATCTGAGTTGGTTTTGGATAGTAGCATTCAAAATATCTTCTGCACACACTCTCCAAACTTGGGGTGCACCAGAGCCTCACTCATAAAATCTTTGTGACTCACTCTGCTGCCAATGGGGAACATTTCCTGTGCATTCTGTCCTCTTTGTGAACCACAAAACACAGAAATGTGCAGCCTGTGGATGTGGAATGGTCCTTGCTTTGTCCTGAGAGTTGGCATGGCTTGGCAGGGACTTTGAGCTGCTGTAATGCAGGGGAATTCTGAAACATCCAATCCCCTGAACATTCTTGAAAACCCATTTATTTTCTTCTTGTAGTTGTGTAGCCTTTTCCCTACTGTTAAATACAAAGGTGGAGATGACAGCATCTGTTATATTAAAAATACTTTGACTTTAAACTTCTAATTATACAATGACCAATTTACAGAAATGTCGTATTTTAATCACTCTTCAGTATGCCAGAAAAAATCACTTTTAAAAGGCAGCTCCAACTGCATTTTCATGTCAGTGGGAGAGGTGCAAGCCAACATTTTGTCAAATATGCTGAATTTCATGAGGGTGGGGCCACATATATCTTTAAGTGAGGATGTTGTGCGAGGAAGGACCTGTGTGGAGAAGGCTCTGGCAGAGAGCAGTGGGTGATGGCAATGCTTTGGCAAGAACTTTTTTGGGTAAAAAAAAAAAAATTACAAAGCAACATTCATCACAGCTTTGTCCAAATGCAACTCCTTGGGACTTCAGTTCAAACCTGAATGACCAATTCATTAGAGTTTTCTTTGTTATTTGTTTATGAATTGCAGAATTATGGAGTAATATGAGACTTCTAGAGACCACCTGGTCCAACCAACCTCCCTAAAGGAGAACCAGCTTTAAAGGTGAATTGGTTTTCAAATTAATTCAGGTTGTTGAGGGCTTTCATATTTAATATCTTCAAGAATGGAGCCTCCACACCCTCACTGGCTTCCTCTTCCAGTATTTCATTCCCTGTCACAGACATGTTTAATGAAGAATCCTTTCCTTAGGACTTTTCCCTCCTGAGAAGCTGAGAGGCCTCAGGAACAAACTGCAAACAAAGATTCTCTGCTGCTGTGGGATGCAGCAGGTGGATCTGGGATTGGTCTCATCTGATTGTTTCTAATTAATGGCCAATCCCAGCCCAGCTCTGTCTCTCTGGTCAGACACAGGATTTTGTATTCATTCCATTCTTTTTCCTTTGCTTGCAAGCCTTCTGCTGAAATCCTTCCTTTAATATCATATATATCATAAAATAATCAATCAGCCTTCTGAAACATGGAGTCAAGATTCTCATCTCTTCCCTCATCCTGGGACCCCTGTGAACCATAATTCCCCACCATAATTCCCTACCACCATAATTCCCCATCTCATTTGGAACCATTTGGTATTTAGAAATCTGGAGACAGTAACTCATCATCTTCTAACAGCCTGAGCAGGCACCTTCCAGACTGTTCCACAGAACTGAAAAATCAGCAAAGCTCATGAAATAGTTAATGAGATCAAAGCCTCCTGCTCCTGAAAATCCCAGCCCAACAGGCTGTTTTTCTGCTGGTTTGGAGCTGTTTCAGCTCCAAGCAGGTGGCACTCATCCCCATCCCAGTTTCCTGGGCAGAACTCGTTCGCTGCACTTGCTGTGCTCTGGAGGTGCCTGATGCAATCCCAGCCCATGTGCTCTGACTCACTGCATCAGACTGGGGGAGCTCTCAGAGCCAGCTGATTTGCAAGCTGCTTCTCTTCTTTAATTGATCCTCTCTGCCTGTGAGCATGTTTGTACTCAAGATAAGACATCTCTGACAGGAGATCCAGCTCCAGCATGGCAGAGAACATCCCATGGCCAAACAAAGTGAGATTTTCTGTGCCACCCTCAGGGGCACTGAGTGCTTTGCCTCTGCCTGGCAGCACAGGAGCAGACAGGCAGTTTGTAGCTCAGGCAGATCCAGCACTCTGCAGTCATGTTGGCAGACTCTGGCATGGGTAGGTCTGTCAGATGCAGGGAGGGAAAGTCTGCAGTGGCTCCCACAGGATATGGTTTCACGGGAGCAAAACAGTGAGCTAGCAGTGGAAGAAGGCTCTGCACCAGCTTTTCCTGGAGCTGGGGGTGCCAGTTCATCTCCTGGGATGATATTTCCTTTTTGAGGGAGCCATGTCCATGCCACATTCATGTTGTTTTAGCTGTAGTATTTTCAATTTAAAATTTAAATTAAAAATCAGTGAGAGAAGAAGACAAATTGTGTCAACAAAAATGGAAAAACATGCTTCCTTGTACATCCTTCCCAGCCCACCACTCCTGCAAGAGAGAAATGCTCTATTTCAAATAAACCAGAATATTTTCTGTTGGTCCCAAAAGAAAACATTTTGGTTTTCCAAATTAAATCAAATCCAGTATTAAATGTAATGAATGCTGAAACCACAATGTCTGCATTCCCTCCTGTGCACAAGCAGATGTTTCAGAGAAAACTGCAGGAATCTCTCTCTAGCAATGCTGTCCCAGCCCTACCAGACCAAACCATCTGCTTCTGGGCTGAATTTTAAAAGGGACAGAGTCTCTACAGAGCAAAATGCAGCTCATCCCCATGAGATCCACTCAGCTGCATCCAGAATTCCCAGGAGTGTTTTGGTTCTCCAGAGCTTCTCTGTTCCTCCAGACTGCTCCTCTTCCTACAGCTCTGAGGTGAATTATTCTTTATCCACAGATTAAAGAGGGCACCACATACAACTGGTTGCATTTGTAAGTCTCAATTCCACCTGGCCCCTGCCCTCCTGTGTCACCAACATGTTTCATGAAAAATCCTTTCCTTGGGATTTTTCCTCCTGAGAAGCTGAGAGGCCTCAGGAACAAACTGCAAACAAAGATTCTCTGCTGCTGTGGGATGCAGCAGGTGGGGCTGGGATTGGTCTCTGTGGTTGTTTCTCATTAATGGCCAATCCCAGCCCAGCTGTCCAGACTGTCTGGGTCACAGACAAACCTTTGTTATTCATTCCTTTTCTATTCTTAGCCTCCTTCTGCTGAAATCCTTCCTCCTGTTCTTTTAGTATAGCTTTAATATATTATCTATCATAAAATAATCAATCAGCCTTCTGAACATGGAGTCAAGATTCTCATCTCTTCCCTCATCCTGGGACCCCTGTGAACATTGTCACAAATGGTGACCCTGAGTGAGGAAAAGACCATCACCCTCCTGAGCCCACCTTGTCCCCAGAGCAGGGTCACTGAGCCCCTCTGCAGAAGGGCTGGGCAGGGGGGGGGAGCTGAAGCCCCCAGGGGGGCACAGCCCCACTCAGGATAAGGCCCAAGGTACCCAAAGTTCTCCAGGCAAGACTCCAGCCAGTGGGAATGTTGCTGCTTAGCTCAGTGTCAGCTGAGTCTTGCAGAGAAGGTTTCTAGCAGAGGCGAGTCCTGTGATGCAGGACTGAGTCTATATTTGTGCAGGGATAGGAAAGTTCACCCACTCCCTGTGAGGAAACCTCAATGTGTCGTGTGTGCTCCCTGCTTTTCCTGTGTGTGCTCACACACCCTCTGGGACTAATTTAGGCTGCTCTACGGAGCCATCCCTGCTCCTGCTGCTGTCTGGATCCCACAGAGGCTGCATTACACAAGAGAGAGGAACCAACACAGCCATTCCTCAATCTGTGTCTACAACTAACCCTGCATCACCCTCCAGGAGTCACCATCACCCAGATCTTGGCACACCCAAGAACATTTTTGACTGTGCTCACTCCAAGCATCTAACTGGAAATTCACTGCAATGAAAGTGCAGCAGAACTTTTAAGGAGATTTTAAACTTTTGAGTAAACCTGGAGTATTTTTCTCATGTCTGAATAAAAGTTCAGCTTTATATTCTGGAGTTATTTAGCTCTTTCACTTACATGAAGCTCATTTTTCTAAGCAAATGTCGAATATTTTCCTTTAGAAAGTTTTTGCACCAAAAACCTCACCAGTTTGTCTCCTTCTGGTCTTAGGATTTAGCCTGTATATGAAATGTAATTCATGAGATATTGTGTAAAATATCAAATTTAATCACCCAATAAGCATCTTTAATAAACAATATTTCTTAAAGCCTACTTTCACAAGCCCTCCAGTGGTCTGTTTAAGTAACCTTTCCTTTCAGCCATTCACACAATCCCTTTTCTCTGTGCTGCTTCATTTTGGATTGAAAGGAAGGAGGAGGAGGAGGTGTCTTTACAAACAAACTGGGGGGCTGCTGGTAGAAAAAGCCAGAAGCTGATAGGTGAAATGAGCAATGGGCAGGAACCAGAAATTCCACAGAAATTCCACTAATTGACACAGACTGTCACTCCCTCAAGGCTGTGTTAAATCCCTGGACTTGGAGGAAAAGAAGAGAGACACAAGGAAAATAAAAGGGAGGAGGGTGTACATTAGAAGGGGCTCTGTATTAGGCTTTTGGGAAGTTTGTACCTCTCAAGTACCTCAGGCAGCGGCAAAGAGAGAGGGAAATATGGCCAGGAAATTGGGATAAAAAGGAGGCTGTGTCCTCTAACAACCTGAGAGATCCCAGGGGAATGAATTCCCCATGGCCTCTTCCTTTATTGGAATAAAGTTCCAGGACTCCTCTGTCTCCTTTTTGCCCATAAACCTCTGGTGTTTGTGGATTAATTTTCCTGACAAGATCTTCTGAGCAGCAATCTGTCTCCCAGTCAGCACAACAGGAAGAGAAAATGTGTGTTTGATCTGTGGTACTTTGTTGTCAGTCTGCTGTAGGTGCTGAACTCACCTGCATCTTGTCCTGATAAAAATGACACTTCTCCCAGTGCTACCAACTTTATGGCATGGCCCTTGCCCTGGGTTTCTCCTGATGCTTTCACACACAAGACATGGGAAAAATCCAATCAAAGTCGTGTGTCATGGAATGATTTTCTCTGCACAGCCTGGGCTATGTGTGAATGAAATTATCTCTGTTTCACATCCTGGCCAGAACAAAGTAATGCCTCAACTCTCTAACACTGAGAATGTTGTTGGAGAATTTTTGTTTCCCCTGCAGTTCTGGTGACAACCTGAACCTGGGTGAAACTTTTGTGTGGTTACTCAGATTGACATCCAAGCTGTCACAGAGGTGGGGATTGATGCTCCCTTTCTTTGCAAAGCAATATTCAACTGCTGCTCTGTTTAGGCACCCACCACCTCCACAGCCATATTCCTTCCTGGTACAGACACCTCCCACTCCTCTTTGCACACAAACCTTCCTATTCACATACTCACTAAGTCAATTTTCTGCACTTGATGCTCAGAAAATAGGGTGGTTGGAGTACTAATGGTGCCCTTGGTGCTTCTGTTATTTTCTTTCAACAATCATGCTCAAAGATTTTCTCAGATGGGTTACAGAGGTGGGATCATGAGTTTCCTAGGGAAAGATTTATCATCCAGAGCATTTTGATAACAGCACTTACAGTTAAGTATATACTTTTAAATTTAGTCTGAAGACTGTAAAGTCAAAAATCACTTGGATTTTGGCTTGGATATGTGAAAGATTTCCATTGTCAGTTGAGTGAGTGGCCACATGGATGAATTAGCCTGCCAAGAGGTCTCAACTGGAAAAAGTCCCAAGCAAGTTGTTACAACTGGTTCCTGTCAGGCCCTTTCATTCTGTGATTACATGATCCATTAAACAGTCCTTTTTGGTTTGTGGAATAAAGTGACACACATTTCTGTTAGCATTTCCAATGCAATCCTGAATTTTCAGCAGCTCATTAAAGTGCTCATTAAAGCCAGCTCAATGAGTGCTTTGAGTGGGTATTTGCATCAGTGAAACAGGAACAGTGCAACCTTGCAAGGAGAAAATGGGAAATGGCACAGAATGCAAAACACAACTGCTCAGCTGAGGACGTGCTCCTTCAGCTAAAGCAGCACTCAGAACCAGCCTCTCTGAGCAGTTTCCATCCAACCTGAGCTATTGGGACCAAGTCAGCTTCCCTGGAGCTCTTAGGATGTGCTCTTGGAGCACTCTTTGAGGCACCCTGTTGTGGGAACTCAGCACACCACTCCGGATGTCCAGAGTTACCAAGAAAACCCTTGGGGGGCTGGGAGGTCCTGGAATGTTGCCAAAAGTGCCTGGTGGCTTGACTTTGACCCTTCTAGGGATGTTCCACCTGTGGATGAGGACATGAGAATCACTCAGGTTTGAATGGTGCAGGAATGATTTATTTATAGGGTGAAAAATGTGTTTTAGGGTTTTGGTACAGGGGGGTCATGGAGACAAGATGGAGGGATCAGGGAATGTCTCGTGGTTCTTCTTTCTTCTTCTTGTCATCCCTCTTCTGTGTGAACTGGCACTTGTGGATTGTCTATGGTGAAGGTGCACTTGGTAACAAGGGTGAAAGGTATTGGGAGTGAAAGGTAAATATGTTGTATGTAGTTTTTACTATAAAAAGATGTGGCTGCCCCGTGGGAGGTCAGAGTGCCTTTGGCTGCCTTGCTGGTCAGATCCTGGCTGGGCAGAGAGAAAATTTTGTAGATAAGAAATAATAAACAATCTGAGGACTGAAAAGCTAAAGAGTCCAGACTTGTCCTTTGAAGCTCAGCCTGCAGCAGAACCATCCTACACGTGTTGGGGCAGAGACAGACAGCCAACCCCACACCCTGCCCCTTGGACTGAGGCTGGGATGGGTTATGTGGGCTCCAGGTCAGCACTGAGCACTGAGGGCATGACAGAACCCTGTTATTGATCCTGAGCAATTCAGACATACTGACTGCCACAGCACTTTCTAGCAGGAGTAATGTTACTTCATCAATAATTTAACTCAATGACTGTTGCTTCATAAGAAACCAATACATTACGTTGAAAAACTACACAATAATCTTATTTTTAATGTAGAAAGAAATCAACAGTGATTACCTATAGGGAAAAAAACCATATTAAAGCACCAATAACTCTAAGAAATTCTCATGGAACAATAGCATCTGAGGAACATGGAGAGGAAGAGGGTCAGAGAATATGCCACAGATGAGAAAGCAATCAGGAACTAGTGCAGACAAAGCCTTTAAAAATTAACTTCCATGCTGTCCATATGCTGCATTATTTAACATAGTGTGGTTACAATACACTTTCATTTATCCAAGTTGTCATCTTAGAACCAACTTCCTCCTATGGCTCTGGAGATGTCTGGGACAGAGGAATTGTGGAAAACACCCAGTTAAAGCTGCTGTGTGGGGACTGAGACATGAGATTTGGGTGTCCTCAAGGTAAGAAGTTTGTTCACACCCAAGGCACCATCTCTGCAGCCTGGCAATAACAACCCAGGTACCAGCTGCAGGCACAGGTCTGGTACTGCAGGGTGAGTTCAGGGCTGGTTCTAACCAGGCAGGGGACAGCCTGAAAACTCCCTTGTACACCTGCACCTGGGGTGTCTGAGCTAACCTGGGCTAGCTGAGCCTCCATTCTTCCTCTCACACACTCCTCTGAGCCCAGAGGGGCAAGTCACACAATTACAGCAGGGTCACCAGTCCACCCTCCCATGTGGAGCAGGGCTGTCCCCCAAACCAGCTCGGGTTTGGTTTTGTCTAACCCAGCTCTTGTTGGCCCATGGTTGCACTCCCTGGGGGGAGTTTTTCTTCTCCAAGCTCTTACTGCACATTTAGACATCGTGCCCTGCCACATGTTGGGCCTTCTGATCAGATGGGAGTCCTCCTCAGCATTCCTCCCCTTAGTAGAGGGCAAAAATATCCATGGTACCTCTGACCTTCCCCAGCCAACCACATCCCCATGTTTCTGAGTGCCAAGAGAAGGACTAGCTGTGGTTTGGCTCACATCCACCAGCTGCTTCTGACATCCCCAGCTCTTGTTCTGAAAGAGGTAAATGGGAGATCTGAGCCCTTCAATCTAAATGGGATAATCCTGAACACACTCCTGAGGCATCTTTTGTGCAGTTTGAGCTGTCCTGATGTATTCAGCCACTTCTCCCACTGCTCCTTTCTGAACTCCTCCTTGCAAGTTTACCTTCTTCAAACAGATGCTACAGGCAGCATGACTGTATGGACAGGCCAGGGATTTAAAGAGCATTTCAAGCACATCTTGTATTCTTTTTAAGCACTTAGTTTCTAGCATCTCAGTCAAATTTAGACCCCCTGCTGTCTCAGCAAAATCAGGATCTCTGTTCTTACACTGATCTCACTTGCAGTAGCTTTCCCAGCCTTGCTGAGTAGTCATCAGGGCTTTAACAAAACAAGGCAGAGGATTCCACTATGTTATCTTCAAACAGGCTTCAAACCTTCTGCAAGTCCTGTACCCTTTGGTCTGTTCTTTTGTTATATCTTTAACAAGATTTTTGTTTCCATTTTTCGTCCAACACTGCTGCATGTGACTTTGTCATTTCACTGGCCCTGCACAAGGCAAATCAAACCCTCTGCCAAACCAGGCCATGGCAAAAGTCACTTCTCTTCTGGGCTCCCTATTCTCTGCTGCACCAAGCACTCACTGTCTCTCTGTTCTTCTAAGTTCTTCTAAGCCTTCTGATGTTTGTATTTTTGTAATGGAATTTCTCATGCACTTTTCATGTAAATAATGATTGTTTTGCATTCCTTTCTGGAGGAGGAGAGAATTGATGGACTGTTGGTTTGACCAGTGTAGCTGGAGAGGTGGCAATTTCATCCTTCAATCCATGGTCACTTTTGAGTCTATAAATATTGGAGTTCAGAAATAAACTACCTCCTTTTACCTTGGACTCTCATTTTGTGCATGTCATTCATTTTGTGTCCTATTGTGACAAGTCACCTTTCCTGCTTTAGCCCTTCCAATGTCCCTCTGTTTCCTGAGCCAGCTCTCAATGTTCCTTTAGCTTTTAGGCCTGTAACTGCACTCCAAAAGGGCTTTGTGTTATTTGTTAAACCACTTATTTGACTAATGTGACCTCAATGTTCCCTTAGTGCGTGGCACCACGTGGCAGTGGCACTGGAGGTGTGTGACATGTCCCAGCATCAGTGGCTTCCTCACACCAGGTGGCTGCTGTAATGTGCTTTCTGGTGTCCTCATTTAAAACTAGGATTTCAGCTCTCTCCTGGCATCTGTGAGGAAGAATGAGACACTTCAGGGGCTAATGGGCCTTAAATGTGACACATCACAGCTCCTGTAACTCAGGACTCTGTTATCCAAGAGCCTCACAGGACTGTCCACGTTCCACTGGCCACCCTGCAGTGCTACTCCTAAATCAAATAAGATTTTGAAATCCCAGGGGCTGACTTTGAACTACAATCACATAAGCTTGTCCTCAGCACTGATCCCTCACACTTGCTCTGCCTAAAGCTGACCTGCCAATTTCTGCAGCATAAGCAGCAAGAGATTTCCTCCCTGCAGCCATCCCTTCATTCCTCAATGCAGGAGCTCACAGCCACTCCTTTATCCCCCAGCACCTGCCAGCATTCCCCCTCAGCACAGCAGCACCAACATCAGCACCCCAGGCTGACTGACAAATACCTGCCTGGGATAAACAGAACGAGTGTAAATGCCTTGGGAATAGAAGATAAAAACCCTCCCACTGCCCACTGAGGCTGGAATTAAAGGTGAAGAACAGATTGGCATGAAAGGTGAGGAATGTGTGCCCTGTGCAGGGCACTGTGCTGGTGCTCTGGAGGGCTCCACCTGCCCTGTTTGCACACCCCATCCTGGCCCCTCCTGTCTCCTGACTCTGCTTCTAGGTCAGCCTGATCCAAGTGCAGCTTCCCAGTGAGTTTGGGAGTTCCTCTCCCATACACAAGCCTCCTCCTCTGGATGCAGCATAACCCTGTGCTCTTTGATGCCTGACTTGTGGACAGCTCCCAGAGCAGCCCAGGAACTGCTGGAAGGTCTCTACAAGTTGGTCATTGTCCTCCCATCCCACCCCTGCAGGCACCAGAGGCAGGTTTATGCCAGCCCTTGTTGGAAGCAGGCAGCAGAGCACTCCAGTCCCAAGCATGCCTGACCCAGTGGGACACAGACCATGGGGACAGCTCTCTGCACCCTGTCCCTGTCCTGGCAAGAGACAGACCCTTGCTCTCAGCAGCAAGCCAGGCTGAAGTCCTGAGGCCCATGGCCAGAGCAATGGCTGAGAGCCAGCTGGCCTGGCCCAAGGCTAGCAGAGGTGACAGGAATACCTGAGTTGTCCAGGACAGGGACAGCAAAGCTCTCCTTTGCCCAAGTGCACCCAGCAGTCTCTCCCTGAGGCACAGAGCAGCCACAGGGATTGGCTTCTTCATGTTTCATTCTGCTGATTCCTGCCTTCCACAACAACCCCTACACCTTTTCCATGCTTTGCCAAGCTGTCATCTCAGGAGCAGCCCGTGGGAGGGCACAGCTCCATGGGACAGGCTGCCTCAGCCTTCCTGTGCCCCCCCTTGGCCACAGTCCCACTTTGCTCCCACTGCAGGCACTGCTCAGGCAGAGCCTTCCTGCTCTGCTGCTCAGCATTGACCCCCCCAAACCTTTCCACGAGCTCCTCAGAGTGCTCCCAAGGGTTTCTGTAAACCTGAGATCAGGCAGCTGTGCCAGCACAAAGATGGCTGTAGCAGGAGCCTTGTGGGCAAATGCATTTCATAATGGTTTTCAGAAGTGCCTTTTTGGAAGGTGTCACATTCCAGACCCTGGATGGTGCAAAATCACTCTGTGAAGGGACCATCCCTTCACTCAGCACATTTGCATTTGTCCTACTTCTATTCCTGTAGACCTAAAAATCATCAAATTCCTCCTCTCTGATATGCAGTACCACCCTTCCCAGGATGCTACAGCACAGCATTTCAGCAGAATATGTCAGGACTACACAGAAAATATTTTAAGATCCTACCCTGCGTCAGGAACTCCCCCAAACTCACGTCTGTTCTGATTTCACTTCACCCCAAATCACCTGGACAGTCAAAACAAGAGACAAAACATGAACATGAACAACACTTGTTTTATTTCACAGCTTCTCTGTACAATATTTTTTTCCAAGTAAGGAAAAATTATCCCAAACCCCAAAACTTCAGGCTGTTACCCTGCAATGAGCAGTGACCAGCTGGTGCTGCCTACAGCCAGCCTGAGCTCTGTCTCACCCCTGATATTTATTAACCATGAGACTTCCAAAACCAGTAAGTGAGAGCAAAAAGCTGCAGCCAAGCCATGGTTGGTTGTGCTGAATTCCACAACCTCTGAGCACTTGAGCAGCTGGGTTGGTGATTGCCACAAGCTGTGAGCACTCAGGGACTCTTGCAGGAAGGGCTGCAGATCCTGACAGCCACCAAGGACACAGATGGCCAGTGGTGTCCTGTCCCCTGTCTCCAGGGCAGCACCAGGACAGGGCTGATGCTCTCCCCAGGACAGAGGCTCTAGTCACTGGTCTAGCTAGTGCAAGGGGATATGAGGTGGCTTCCTGGTGGCTCCTCACAGCAGCCACCCTGCACAGTGCCAGCAGCTGCAGAGGTTTTTCTGTGAGTGTGTCCTAGGGGGGTTGTAAAGTCATCTCCCTCACTAGGAGCAATCAGTGAAGATTTCTAACCAGTGAAGATTGGTGGATTTCCCTAGCCCCATTGTCTTGGGTAAATGGAATTTGTCACAGCTGGACAACACCTGTGACATGTGATGGCTCCAAGGGTCCTGCACAGTTCTTCCAGGGATAACAAACACGGGACTCAGGCTGTTGAGTCCAGCCTGCTCCATCCCTCTCCTCCCCACAGAAGTGTTTAGTGGGAAAGCAGCAACAACCCCAGGTGCTGCTGACTGAGGCAGTACTCAGGAATGGGACCTCCAGGACAAATCTCTGTCTCCCACAAACCTGCCAAAGCAGGAGTGTGACTTCCTCCAAGCCTGTGACCAAAAGGGCCAGGGCAGCACAGGGCTGGAGCTCCTCTGCCCTGGGGACCAGGAGAGCAGGAGCAGGGTCCTGTGCTCTTACACCAGAGGGATGGCAAGGCCATGCTTCAATGAAACATCTCTGAGGGGACACACAGGTCCTGCCTACACCTCTTTGTGATGGTGTTTGCAGGGGTCCCAAGATGAGGAAAGGGATGAGAATCTTGACTCCATGTTTCAGAAGGCTGATTGATTATTTTATGATACATGTTATATTAAAAGAAAATGGTATATTAGAACTATACTAAAAGAATAGAAGAAAGGATTTCATCAGAAGGTTAGCAAGGAAATGAAGGAATGATAATAAAATCTTGTGACTGACCAGAGAGTCTGAGACAGCTGGACTTTGATTGGTCATTAATTAAAACAACCAGGTGAGACCAATCCCAGATCCACCTGGTGCATTCCACAGCAGCAGATAATCATTGTTTACACTTAGTTTCTGAGGCCTCTCAGCTTCTCAGGAGAAAATATCCTAACAAAAGGATTTTTCATGAAATATGTCTGTGACACCTCTTGTCCTATTCAGAGGTTTCTGAATGTGCCAAGCAATCAGATCCCAGGGGAAAAGCTTTCCCACTTGGTTCTCAGCCTGGCTGAAGAGCACACAGTCATGTCCTGCTCCAGCCATGCACTGCAGTTGTGTTCAGGTCACAGCATCTCCATTGCACAAATCTCCCCAGAAAGAGCATTGTTACTGCTCACATTATCCCATCAGTGATTCCCTCCTGCCAGGACCCTGCTGCTCAGGAGGAACCAGCAGTCCAGAGCCATTCCTGCAGTGCCAAGCCCTCCCACAACCATGTGCAAAGGGATACACCCAGGAGAGGGAAAGAGAGTCCTCCAGAAGCCTGCAGGTGGGAACAACTGTCCCCAGCCCAGCCTCTGAGGAAAGCTGCTCTGCCAGGGTCATCACTGGCTGCATTTGGACCAGCACCTGGAGGGATATCCCTGCTTAGGAGGTGAGAGTTTGGTTCTGTGTTCATCCTGTAGGAAGTCAGTATGTCCCATGCTTCTACAAATCAAAGGACATGAGAGCATCCAGCCCAGTGAGTCACAGAAAACTAGAGCCCAGCTGAAAGGGAGCACACTGGGAGAGGAGGTTCTTGCCTGCAGGGCCTGGCTCTCTCTCCCAGGCACAGCCTCCAGGGGCCTCCCTGCCTTTAGCAATCATATCTACAAATGAATATATTAATCTCTGTCTGGGCAGGTCCCACAGCAGCCACTCTGCCCGCTGCAGCCAGAGGCCATGCTTTCCACCCACTGGGAAAACACTTATTTTTGCTAATAAGCAATTAATAAAGAGAAAAAGCAGAGCAGGAGCCCCAGCAGGAATTTCCTCTGGGGGTGGAGTGGGTCTCTCCAGGGCTGCTCTCAAGGAATGAGGGGCTGGGAAGCAGCTCCCCTGCCCAGGCACAGGTACACAGGGGGCATGAAACCATTCCCACACTGCACAAGGAAGGTGAGGGCAATTCCATACTTCAATCATGAATCCCCAAGCATTTTATTGCACTCAAGGGGCCTCAGGATCCCAAATCTGATCAGACACTTGCTGCCCCCCAGGAGGTGGCTCCAGGGGTGCAAGGAGCCAGGAAATCCCCAGACTGGAAGTTCCCAAAGCAAGAGGCAGGCAGAGCTGTAGGTTCCCAGCCAAGGCAGCCAGGGCACAGATTTCACAGAATTTCAGAGTGAAGCCCTCCCTTGAAGGCTCTGAAAGGTTTGATGTGGGAGGGAGCTCAGTGACAGAAGTCGGGTGTGGGAGGCAATGACAGCAGCCAGATAAGGAGGCAGATCCTCAGAGCAGACAATGCTCAGGTGGAAGAGCTGTCCCGTGGATGTGGGTGCTTTCACAGAGGGGACAATGGGAGTTCAGGACACACCTGAGCAGGACCAGTGACACCCAGCTCCCTCCAGGGGGAGGCCATGGAGGAAGGGTTCAGGCTGTGCCAAGGCAGGGCAAGCCACGGGAAGCAGATGTGGTCCCAGTTCCCCTAGGATGCCATGGCCTCGTTTTTGCTGCTTTATGCATTCTGTGCTAAAAATGCACAACACACTCCAAATCTCCAAAAGCCTTCCTCATCCAGGAGAGCCCCAGAGCTCCTGTACCACCTATGATCACAGAACGGTTTGGGTTGGAAAGGACCTTAAAGATCATCTCATTCCACCCTTTTCCATGGGCAGGGACACCTCCCACTGCCCCAGGCTGCTCCAAGCCCTGTCCAGCCTGGCCTTGGGCACTGCCAGGGATCCAGGGCCAGCCACAGCTGCTCTGGGCACCCTGTGCCAGGGCCTGCCCATCCTCACATAGAACATTTTCTCTCCAACATCCTATCTAACCCTCCAGCAGTGAGAAGCCATTCCCCCTTGTCCCTCCAGATCCTTGTCCAAAGTCCCTCTCAGCTCTCCTGGAGCCCCTTTAGGCCCTGGAAGGGGCTATAAGGTCTCCCTGGAGCTTTCTCCAGGCTGAACAGCCCCAGCTGCTTCCAGCCCTTCTCCACAGCACAGTTGCTCCAGCCCTGAGAGCATCTCTGTGGCCTCCTGTGTGTTCCCTCCTCACCCAACCCAGCCCATCTCTGGAGACACACAGTCCCTGAGGGATGGGTAGAGGGGGCTCTAGTAACTACTGCTAAAACCTGAGCTGTGTAAAGCTCTGGGGAGGTCATGACCAAAGAGATTTTATTACTTTTCATGTTTTGCAGCACTCTGTAGGAAATCCAGTTCATCATAAAGCAAAAAGAAGCTGCATAGAGAGAAAATACAGGAAAAACCATCAGAAGTCAGAAGCAGAACCAGTGAAGTCTAAGGCAGAAATCAAGCATAAATTTTTGGAGCACTGGGAGTGATCATAGGGCACATATTTAAATTAGATTACAACTGACAGTTCATGACATTATCAACACAAAAATAATCATTGCCACCTGCTGTCCTTTAGTTTAATTTAATATTTACATCAGTTGCAGGTGGATCAGGTTCCTCCAAGCCCCCCATGCCAAAGGAAACTTTGCACTCATTTTCCTGGTACACCCCCAGGTCACAATAGGACAAGAAGCTAATTTGTAGTGACCCTGGCTAGAGCGTGCTTTCCACAGTCACCAAAATCATCAGCACTGACACAACCAACTCCCAGAGATCCAGGCTGCCAGCAGTGTTGGCTCCTGCAGAGTTTGACCAGTGGAGTTCAGGGCAGCAGAGCTCAGGAGAAAGGATTAGTAACAAATTGATACTGCAGAGTTGTCCAATTCCATCCAAAGCCCATCTTGGATGGAGGGCAGGTCCAGGAATGCAAAAATCCCCCAAATTATCACCAAGGCTGCTCAGTTGTCTGGAAACATTTATTTCTGGAGGTGGAGTTTCCCAGCACTGTCCTGTCTCTGTGATGTCCCCATTCCCAATGCTGCAGCCCAGGCTACATCTGCCACCTCAGCTGACAGCACCAACATTTGCAAACTATTTTCCAATTCTGTCTACTGCCAAATTTTTCTGATTTACTTATAAAGATAAAATTCAAATATTGGCCTTCAGTTGTTTTCTCAGTTGATCTTTACAAACAAAATGATGAGCCAATGAGTGCTTTGGTAAGGGACAGGTTAGCCTGCATTTCTTTAAGTACATCTCTAATGCACCTGTCCTCATCCAAGGGCATTTCAGGTAGCCAAAATATTAAAAAAAAAAAAAGAAAATATGACTTTTTATTTGAACTCCAGCAGGTGGCAATAAAATCACCTGTAAAGAGCTGCTTGTTAATTTTTAAAATGCAAGAACTGCACACCATGAAGAATTTTGTCTATGACTGATCAAGTTAAATTGTCGGGGGCAAAATAAAAAAGTAAAACTGAGGATGGAACTCTGGTTTAGGTCTCCTGGAGCCCCTTTAGGCACTGGAAGGTGCTCTGAGGTCTCCCCCAAACCTTCTCCAGGTGAACACCCCCAGCTCTCCCAGCCTGGCTCCAGAACAGAGGGGCTCCAGCCCTCAGAGCATCTCTGTCCAGCAGCTCCTTGTCCTCCTTGTGCTGGAGACCTCACAGAGGGGGATGCAGCACTGCAGCTGGGGTCTCACACAAATCCAACTTACACACGAGATTCATTTCCAATTCACAGGTGCCTTTGGAAAAAGCAGGAATTCACACAATGAAACACAAACATAAAGGAGTTTATTCCTGTTCTGGTGGACTCACAGGGCTGGGGATGGCTCCTCATCTGTAGCCAATGAGTCCTTCAGGCCAGTCCTAGTTGAAAAGTGGCTCTTCTGTCCCCATGAAAGTGATTTGCTTGGTTATTCACAGGATAAACTTTTTCCATAACAGGAGACATTCACTGAATTTTGATCGAATGCAACACCACACCACCCTGTTCCCAGGGAGCAAGCTGCCTGCCAGCAGGCCACACCAGGGCCTGTGCTCAGGGACTGCACACACAGCACTGACACCACAATGTGCCAATTTGAGACATTTGAGAAGACTTTGTTTGTCTGAGGAGGTTAGAGCTGAATCAAACATCAAAACTTTTGGATTTTAAGTTTGCCAAACATGTTTGGCTTTGGATGTCTTTTTAAGTTGCCAAGCATTATTTGTTATAGGATTAACTCTAATTCTCTTTTCATGGCCAAGTCTCCAAAATAACCTCACGGCAGCTTCTTAATTTACACTTCTGTAGTAGCTGTTGTTAGGAAACTACATTCCTGCTACTCAGCAAGATTAGTACAATGCTGCATGTAAAAAGGATTAAACATAGGAAAAAAACAGTGTATTTCTGAGGGATTCTGGTAATGTCTGCCCAGCTGAACTGAAAAACAAAACCAAACTGATCTCCATGACATGCCAGAACACTGCTATAGAAAAAGAGGGATTTTGAAGTCAATATACACATGCACACAAATTTTCACCTCTTGAAACCAGATCTGCATGGGCACACAGGCTACCTTCCATCCTCCCTGGAAAGATCCAAACGGAGGAATGTTGAAAACACACCATTGGGTGCATCCTACTCTCTTCTCAGTCCTCCTCTGAAATAAAAACTAGCAAGCCAGGATGAAGCCAAACTCTTGGAATTCATGTAAGTACAAGGTAGTTCACCTTCATGTGGCTGAAGTTTCCCCACAGGACCTGGCACTTCACAGGAACAAAAGCCCAAGATCACAACTTCCATTTGTTTCACCATCATCTCCCAAACCAACATTCAGAATTAATTTTTCTTCATGGGATATTTCTTTGATTTTGCTTACAATGGTTTTCTGTCTGCTCTTAAGCATCAGGACACTCCAAGAAAATACTGAAAACAGAGAAACTACTAGTGAAGGTCTTGTGTGGACACAGCAGCTTCAAATAAGGTTTTTATTCAAAAGAAGCAGTTATGAGTTTCTCTTGTGCTCCCTGCATGATCCAAATACAGGAGAAGGATGTACCTAACACATGGGAACCTGGACCCTTGGAAATCAGCCACAAAGCAAAGACTTCAAAAGATGTTTATTAGGAAAACCAGACATTACAAGAGGGCCAAACAGATTGTACAAGGCACGTGCAGTTTCTGGTACAGTGCAGAGAACAAGAAAAGTCTGCAAATACAGGTAACACACCCACCTGAACTGCTACCATGGGCACATCAATGCTCAGGTCACTTGTCCTGAAAGGCAGGCACTGGGGTCCTTCCGGCAGCCAGCCAGTCCCTGGGATAGTTCACATTTCCTGCAGAAGTACAGATTGTACACAGAGCTTTAATGGCAGTTAAAACAAAATTACTGCTCAGGAAATCCTACATCCAAGTTGGGGCATTAATATACTGTATCTCATAAAATTTTATTTCTTTGTTTTCATTCAAGGTCATCTAGATTTCATGTTCTTATAAATGCATTTTTCCTCACAGATAATAAAACCTTGCTGTCTACACATGATTCTGCCTAGCAAAGCATATCTGAGACTGTTTGCTTTGTTAGCTAAGGAAGAGATCCAGATTTAATTACCTGTCAAAACAAGGTAATTCAGATGTATTGACAGGCAGTCCCTTATAGCCCACATCAGAGAACTGAGATATATATTAGCTAATGCTTTTGTTAGGCTTTAGAACAAGCATGTCCTAAACTTGACCAAACCCAGGAATTCTTGTCTTTAAAGCACAGCTAACAGCAACCAGCAATCCTCCATCACAGAGTGGAGAGCAAAATTCACTGAGCTCAGCAGAGAGAAATGAGCATGACCAGCTCAATAGCTTCTAGCAACAAGTGTGACATTAACACTAATTCTCAATCAGGAAAATGAATAGGAAAAATATCTCACTGAACAGATTGGTGAATTTGCATCTGTATCTTAAAGGACAAATAAATACTGCAAGAATGGTTAAAAATCTAATTCTCAAATTACTCCTCCCCATATAATATATAATAAATGCCCTGTTTCTTGCCATTTTGTAATGGCTTTAGCATCTGTCTAATGTCCATAAATCCACCATCTGCCTATAAACTTTAAGGATTATATCAGAAAAAAAACCAAAACAGTTTAACTATCCAGAGCTCGTCAACCCCTTTGCCCCCAGCTCTAAACTTACCTTCTCTGTTGCAACACAGCTGTTGGATATGCTATAAATAAAGACAAACATTTCAATCAACACTGAAATGAATAAATGGAGAAAACCACAGCTAAGACACACAGTACCTAAGCCCTCCTCAGACACAACAGACCACGGGGATCAGATAGGAGTACCTGCCACCAGAGTGCACACTCCAAGTCCATGCTTTAGTGCCCATCACAGTGTCTATCCTTCATCATCTAAAAACAGACCAGAAATAGTGGCATTTCAAAGAGGAGAAAGTTATTAAAACAAAGAGCACAGATCCTGCAATCCTACCCCATGGAAAAGAGGGAGCTGGCATTCAGCAGATACAAAAGCAGCAAATATGAACAAAATAGAATTCAGAATCTCAGGAAAGGCTCTTCATGGTGAATAATTTGAGAGTGGTAGGTAGTAATATTAATATGCAAATAGTTAATCAACTCTCACACTGCAGTGAGCATGAGCAGGTGTTACACCATCCTCCTGCCCCTCTATAAAGCCAAAGGTAAGTGAAGCAAAGTCACCTATTTCACATGCCACCAAATATCCCAAGTTACTGAGGCAGACTTGGAAAGATCCTCACTGGGTTTTTTTTTCAAAATAAGCTACAACCCTTTACATCAATTACCTGTAAGCTAAAACTTAGGACTGAATCTGGAAAAAAGAATGCAGGTGATGTTCACCTGAGCTACTGCTGCAGCTCACTAAAGGAAATGTGACATACTGCCAGAGATGATTTCAGCTGGTTTTACACTTCAGTTTCTGAGTACCAGTTTGGAGATTTGGTCCATGGTAATGAATATCCACATTTCTTTACTTTAGTGGTAAGGCTTTCTTCTTTTTAATTCTGTTCCTCCTGGTATTTTTTAGATGGTTCACTTAAGCATGCAGAATAAAAAGAAATCCCAGCTATTGTGGAACAGACCATCATCTTTTCCAAACTGGCCATTAAGGAGAGAGAAGCTGTTCAGAGATGGATCAACCTGAAAATCCTGCAGATGAAACAAAATGCAACAGTCATTTCACTAACATCTGCTCAGGCAATTCATAACGTTGTGCAGCAGTGACATTAACTGGTGTTTGCTTACTCTTTTTTTAAGAAAAGGCAAGGATTTAAAGTCCTAAATGACTCTGATGTGCTCAGTGAACGATGAAGAAGCAGGCTGCAAGATTTTGTGCTGCTTATGCAAGTGGAAGAGATGACACCTGTCAAGGTGTCCTGCTACTGCAGGAGGCAGTGCACCACCACACTCCCCAAGAGCATTTCCTAAGACTAACAGCCAAAAGCCATGAATACAAAACAACCAATTCCAGAGAAACTAGAGATTTTAAGATTCAAGAATGGTGATCACAACATCCTATTTCTCTAAAAGATGAATGAAGCCTGAAGAGATCAAGAGGCATAAGCTAAGCCAGGCTGATGATCCAGCCCAGGCCAGAGACCAGAGATCAAAGAACCCAGAGGAAAATCCAGAGGAAAATCACTCCCCTCAAGTGAATGCAACCAACAAATAACTGTTCCAAGAAGCTGTGAAGGTTGATGGGGTCCTGCCATCAGTGTGTGGATATAAAGCTCTAAAGCTCACTCAAACCAAGCTGACTTCTGCACCTAAAACTCTTGGGTTCCAAGATATGCAATTTGTATCAGAAAGGGCTCAGAAAACAAAGCAAAACCACAAAGCCAAAAAGGGCTTGATCTCATCCCTCCTGTTACCTCTGGTAGATGGAAACTCCTCCAACTCAGCAGTGCCAGGAAGGCAGCACGACAGAGATGGGAACACCTCAATGGAATGGGAAGGTTTTCAGAGTCAATGGAGCAGAATCACCTCTATCAAAGAACACCATCAACAACCATCACCTACTACTGCCACACCTCAGACATTACCCTGCACTCTGAGAGATGCCAGGAGGTCCTATTCATGGACAAAACCTACCAAAATGAACAACAGGACTGAAAATATTTTACTTATTGTAAATTTAAGCCAGGTAGGAGGCTGGAAGACCAAGCCTTGAAGAGCCATCATGAAAAGGGTCCAATCCCAAAGAGAAAAGGTCACACATGAAGTGGAAACACAGACAAGCCCAGAACTCCATAGCAAAACATATAAAAGCTGAAAAGCTGCAGGCAAAGCTGCACTTTTTGTTTGGATTTTGGCAAGACCAGGAACTTCCCTAAGAGGAACTGGAAAGGATGCAGATGTATGGGGCCTGACAGCTTTATGACCAAAGAGAGGCTGCAGGCATAGGTAAAGCACAAAGACAGCAAGGGTTGAGCAAGGAAGAGCTGCACCAAAGCCTTACCTGTCTCCAGCTCCCAAGGGCTGCCCTCCTTCAGCCAGGTCATGCAGATCTGGGCTGCTCTTCACCAGGTATCAATGGAAAAAACACCAGAACTGTTTGGTTCAATTCTTCTCCCAACCCAAATCACACGTGAAAAAAGCAGGCACTGGGCTCCACTTCTGAGAACACAATTGATTTTTATCCTCCTCTGCCTCTCTTGTGTCAGTCTCACAAATATTCCACCTGAGCCTTGCAAAGCAGCAGGCAACTGAGAAGGCACTGAGTCAGGTGAGACCCCAAAAAGATGTTTTCAGACAAATATAATGAGCAGTTAGAGAAACACTTCTCTATCTCACCTCTACTAAAAGCTGATTAAAACCCAGCTTCCTAATCACTTCAATTTAAAATACAGAAAAACAGGAAGATGCAAAATATGTGCTTTTTTTTTTTTTTCCTCCTTAAATGTTTGCAAGGAGTTCTAAACTGTGAGGTAAATATGAGCCAAGCCTTCTGACCATGCTGACTACTGGTGCATGATGGAACCATAAGAGACTGAGAGGGACAAAGCCTAAGTCCAGGAAATGTAGAAAACACCTAGAAAAGGAAAAATATTCAAAAAAATGTAACAATAAATATTGAAAAGAAACTAGGGAGTCATATAATCTGTCCAACTTCTCTACTTGCCAGTTATTTCTTCTTTTTTCTTTTTATTTTTCCTCCAGTGTAAGGTTGTAAAGGACCACTGAGAAGCCATCTACTCGTATGCCCAAATGCCTTCAGTCTACATTCAGCTGAAATTTGTGTGCAACACTGAAAGAAACATTTATAAATACTTCAAAAACCAGTTTTGCCTGAGCAGTTTCAATTCAAAAACCACTGGGCTAAAAATAAACTTGATTTAAGTAGTGGAGCATATCTTGATTATTCCAGGTATTATTCTAACAAGTTTAAGAGCATGGTATCCAGTCCAAGAATCCAGGATGTGACTGATACTTGTGCTCTAGTAATCCTTTTCCACCCGTTTCCTGTTCTGCCAGACATCAGCCAGCAGCTGCAGCAGTCAGGCAGTGAAGAGTAGCATTGCCCTGCAGGCTACAACCCAGAGCACTGCCACAGGCAAGAGCCACCTACAGGGAAACAGCAATTTTGCTAGATTTTTGTAAATTTAAAAGAATATCCAGCCTCCAAGTGATTTCATACTGTGCCACAGCTTTAGAATCCTAGTGTGTGTGCAGAGGCTACAATAGCAGATGCCATAAATGAAGTTCTGAAATCCTTTCAGGAAAGCCAGCAATCAAACTTCTCCACACATACAAGGAGAGGTAACTTACCAACTCAACTCATATGGCATCATGAATGTTCTTCAGGGATTATGAGATGAGAATGGAAGCTAAAAGATTATTAGTAGATAAAGGAGTCCAGGCACTTGTGTACTAAGATATAAAAATGAGTTTTAACTTCTTCAGAGCCTGATTTCTGATTGATGTTAATAACTATAGTTTCTAAAAAAGCTTATTTAGACAACTAATAGAGAGGGGGGAAAAAAGTGTGCATTTACACAGCCATAGGCTTTTTCTTCTCCTTTCATTCTGCCAGCAGACATCTTCTTACAGGCAGCATTGAGACACCTGCACTGGCTGAACTGTGTTAATGACAGGACTGAACCATGAGTGTAACAAGCAAATGAACATCTAATCACACTTACATCTCAATTTTCATCAAGCAATCCTATCTCTGTAAGTAACTGCAATCATTCTCAGGCTCTTGGTACTAAAGTCTGATTGTGGGGTTTTTTCTCACTAAAGGTTTTGTGGTCTCAGTTTGGAACAGAGAAGAATTTTTTGCTAACACAAGCAGAGGTTCTGTGCATCAAAAAGGAGTCTGTCTTTGCTTGAGATCCACCTGGCTGTGCCAATCCCACAATTCCTTCTGGAAGTCTTCTTCCATATTTATATACTGCAGTTCCTCCATGCCCAGGAGGGGCAATTCAGGCATCATTATCTAATTTTCACCTACCAACACAGTACATGACAATACAGAATCAATGTGAATTATGTACCCCATGTTTCTGTTACATCAAGAGCAAAGTTCACAGTCTCTATGGCCAGATCCAGCTCTGTATCTGAAAAACATGCATTTTTAAATTAAAAAAAAAAAAAGTTACACCAAATACCCTTGTGGTCTGTCCTGGATTAATTAACTTATTACTAGAGGCTTTGTAAGATTTACACCATGGTTAAAAAGATGCAATACACACAACTTCTTTGCATTTCAAGCTCAAACTGAAACAGCCACAGAAGACAGCACAGGTATTATTTAGTGTTAGTATTTCCAGCTCCTCTCCTGGTTACCCAGCCTATAAGCAAGTTGCTACTTTGGGATTGGATTTCACGCATTCATGAAAAAGACTGCCTCTACTGGTCTAATGTACAACTGCTTTCCTAAATGTCTGATGCCCCCTCTTTTTCCCAAGGTCAGTCATTCTGTAGAAATAGTGAGTAGAAAACTTTCTGAGCTAATTCACTTGCACCCTTTGTTCACATAAAAGCATCACTGAAAATAGCCAATCTCAGCAGGAACTGCTCAGATCCCATCTGCAGACACAGGCTTTCAGTTGCACTTGACAGTTCAAACAAGACAAGTCTACCAAAAAATAGACCAATTTTCTTCAGAATGCCAAAAAACTCTACTCTGAAGAAATAATCTTCATGGAAAGTCAAGATACCACACCTGAATCCCAAGAACTCAAATATATGGCCTTTGTATAGAGACACAGAATCTGTATAAAAAGTTCAGACAAGTGAGAATTACTAAAGTTCAAGGAAAAAACATTTCAAGTGTTGCCTCTGAGAAGAAGGATGATTATTCCCATAAAACTGGACTCTAAACCATTATGCTAGAGTCTAGACTTTGCTGGAACAGAAGAGCACTGCTTTTCATGTATTCCTGAAATGCAAATTTCCATGACTACTTATTCCTTGGTCAAAGAAGGGGTGGAGCTAATCACAGCAATTAAGAGCAGAGCAACCACATAAGTGTTCTTCCAGATGTGTAAACAAACACTCTGCCCATCCCACACTGCACACATCTCAAACCAGAAAAATCACCAAGAGCTACTCAAATAGTTGCACATCTGTATCTTATTTCAGCAACTTCTACTGATACATTCACACTTTTGATGTTCTTTAGCTGCTTCTATTTTAAATCTCAGCCTAGCTGCTAAAAGGATTTTTCAAGCTACTTCAAATGAAAGAAAAAAGATGACCTACATTGGTGGAGGTACCTCTCTAGCCACACAGCCTCCCACAGTGGGGAAGGTGCAGCCTTCACTGCACAGATCCCACTCTGGCCCAGTGAAACAGATTTAATTTGTGACCTTTAGATTTGACATGCTACACTGCAAACCCTTCTGAACCCACTCCTAAGGCACATAAAAGAAAACATCTATTTGACATGAGAGAAAAAGCAAAAACTTTACAACCAAGAGTCAGTCAAGTAAAAAAGGAGAGGGAAAAAAGCATATTTATTTTCTATTAACTGCCACAAAACAAACATAGAGAAGATTTAATGTTTACCAGAACATTGATGAAAACATATGTTCTAATGCTTCACAGACATGATGAATGTGAATGCTTTTTGCATAAAATGATTTTATGAGCAAATTAGCTCCTAAGTGCATGCCTGCAGTTCTCTGCAACATCTATCATCTCAAAATGCTGACAAAATTAGTAACTCAAGTTCTCATACTTCATGTAGGTAAGGAATAATATCAAAGAAATTTGAAGAATCCTGTAGTATTTTTACCTTTACATACCACATCAAAAAATCATTTGGAAAACAGCAAGGTCCACTCAAAGAAATCTCACACCTTGCAACAGAGCTTTGCATCTGCACCAGCACCTTGTTGGCTCAACACATCCAAGACACTGCAGGAAATGCTTTTCTCCTCTTTCTCTCTATGTAAGGAGACAAATACAGGTGAACATCCAACCAACAATGGGGGAGGAAAGGAAGAGTAGAAGTGAGAAGCTACAATGCTATCATTAAGGGTTTAAGCATCCTCATTTCTCAGGAACCTTAAATTCAATGTCTCTACTCAGAATCATTGGTTTGTCCAGCATGAGAGCAGCAGGAACTGCTTGATGGTCAAAGTATCACTTAGGATCTGAATGAGAAGCAGCAGAGAAATCCTGCTGGCAAGTTCACCAGGAGAACTGCTACAGACTCACTCTTCAACCTGAAACTGAATTTTGTCTCTGACCTATGGGTTCAGCTCAGCAGTGCTCTATCAAAAAGCCTACAGACTGATTATCAGATGTAATGCAATGTATTAGCATCCTGCAAATGTACAGCAATTTGAAAACCAAAGCTACAGAAATCAAAACCAACATGTATAGTATAAAGACTGACTAGGTATTCATTAATAGGGTTCATGTAGTGAACCCCTAAATAACAGATGAAAGAAAACTGGCGGGCCAGAAAAACAAATTTGACAGAAATGGTTAAGAGTCATCTTTAAAGCTGTGTCCACCAAAAATTTTAAATTGAATCCAGAACTGTTTGGAAACAGGAGAATAAAGGTGGCTGCTCAAATTTCTGGAGTAAGCAGAATGGGATAAGCAGGACTGTCCTTATTTATGAGCTACTGCTCAGCTATCTGGCTATTAAAGGACCTTTTTATGATCTACACTCCTCCCGTTTTTGACCCTGTTGAACTTGACTTGCAGAATGCTAGGATGCTAATATTCTCCTGGCCTAATTTTTAGCACTGTACAAGATCTCTGGATTCCCAGCAGTTCCATGAACCCCTCACCACAGCCCTTTCAACTATGCCCTTCCTGATACTGCATCAAGGACGCTTCCAAGGTGGGAGGAGAACACCCACTGCAGCATGAGCAGATTTATAAAACACCTGAAAAGTGGCCATACCAGCAAAAATAGAAAGCAAAAAGAATTCACAGTTCTTTTCCTCTTCCTGGAGTGGCACAGAGCAAAATTTGGTAAGAGGCCCCAGACCTGATGTCAGACTAGAGCCATCCCTGCCAATAACTCATGTTTACTGGAAAATGATCCAGCTGGTCCTGAACTGCTGCATGAGTGGGGTGTATCCCAAACCTGACCAGCAACCACCTACCTGCAAGGACACTACTGCAATTCCTCTGCCCTTCCCAGGGAGAGAAGGAAAAGGTGCCCAGTCCACAGGATGCTGTGAGCACAGCCACGCTGTCTGTCCTTGTTTCGGACTTTGGGTTTTTTGTAAAGGTTGTTTGGTTGATTTTGGCTTTTTTTAAGAACTGCAACTATTTTTAATCACAGGACTTTTAGCCCATGCAGCATTTCACTTCTCTTTTCCTGCAGCACTTAAAGCAGCACAGCAGGGAATTCCAGAACAGAAAGAAGCATCCATTGCTAAGATAGCTGAATGCTCTCTAGAATTAGATTCCTCTCCTATCATGAAATTAATGCTTACAACACATCTCCTCTGAAATTCCAGCTGGGTGTGCACCTTCTGCACACCAAATGTGAAATGTCTGAAGGTATGTCAGAAAGAATAATGTCATGTGACCAGGTGCTGATACAATGGATTCTCGTTCCTCGAAATTAAATATAAATTCAATCACCTCTCACAGGTTGCTGTGAATATTTAAAAACAGAGGGAGAAAAAACTGTGTATCCTACACTTACACAAGCTCTGCAGGAAGAGGAGAATCCAATGACAAGACTCATGCTCACTGGTGCTAAAGAAGGAAAAAAGTGAAGCTTGTGTCTGAAGCAAGGAGGGCAGGAATTTGGTCTGCTTTTTTTTTTTTTCCCCTTTAATGCAATTTGGCAGCTTACAATCACAGAAATACATACTGACATTGTGTTTGAAACTCATAAACTTCACTGATAAGAGACTGATGTTTTATGAAAGGAGCATGTCCCATTCCCATAATTTCCAGGTATCTCCAAATTCCACATGTGCAAAAGCCAATCCATTCAGTTGCTTTTTCTCCTGTAAGGACCTTGCCATCCTCTCCCAGACATGCCACCTGAGCATGTGCAACACATCCTACTACACTCACTATCAGCAGCTCTCTGGGACATGCAGATTGGAAAATCCAGAATTAAGAGATCCTCTTTTTTCTGTTTATGATCTTTCAAGTGAAACAACATTGATGACTTTGTGTGATCATAACTGCTCTCAAGTCGTGGTATGCCAAGTAAGGTTTATCTGGAATGAAACAAATACTTCATTTCTGAAAATTCCTTACAAAATACCTGTACTCACCAGGCACATTTCTTCTGCAGTTGGTGTCAGAACTGGCATGCTATTCAGTCCCACGGTAAACAATGACTGCACCTGGAATGCTCCTCTAGCCTAGTAAGCTTTTCCAACTTCTCTGCTCCTTTCCAAGTACTGCATGAACAAGCAGGAAAAGACAAGTCTGCTGGCTGAGGAAAGGTGCAAGATGAGCAGGTGCCAAGAAGAATTCAACACGTCCAAGTATTTGATTTGCAAACCTGTTCTTCAGCTTTTCCTATTTGTTTGTCTAGAATCAACATATGCCCTCCACAAAGAGATGATTTTTAAAATCCAGTGGGATTTTATAATGGGATCAACTACAGCTGTCCCTTGGTACAAAAGCCATTCTCTCTTGATTAGTGCCTTCTAAGCATTATCATGTTCAATACATAAATGATTCAAACTCATGATATGCCAGTTTTGTTATTTCCAAGGCAAAATTTTATTATTTTCCAGAGATCTACTGGGACACTTTTCTTAACAGCATTCTTAAGCTTTGAAGAAGTGTGCTGCAAATTCTTTGCTTTTCCACAGGTGGGGAAAGAAATCCAACCCATACCTGGATTTAATTAGAGAGGAAAAATTTAAATGTTCAAAATGTTTATGCTTCCAGCACTCCTAAAAGAGCATCCACCTTTCTTCTGAAGTGCAAGTCATCTTTATTTTCAAATTAATTTTCAAGAACCTATACCATGCCTCTCTTGAACATGGACAAATTTAACCTCAACTTTTACCTTCCACACTTGCAATCTCTCCATGGTAATGGCAGATTTTGAAAGCTACTCCAGTGCTCAGGTCTGTGGAGATCATATCCTCCCTCCTCCCACACCAACCCTTTCACCTTACTGAAGGAAATGAGAAAGAAAGTTTTCTTACCTAGAACTCCAAGGTTAATGTCCCCTGCGAACCCCACCTAGCAAGTCGACATCATGACATGTCAGGTCAGCCTCAACCACGCTTCCCTGATAGTCAGGTAAAAGGAAGGAGTTAAAATACAAAATTGACACTTGCAGATTTCTGGACATCAGAAAATATATTCTGAACTGTCTTTCAGAGCTTCTGGTAACCTCCAAGTTGTTAAAACAACATTTCTTCAGAGGGATTCTCCTGTTCTAAAATTTCAGAAGTTCCTGATCAATAACCAAGTATCGCAGATCCACCTTGACTATTTTATTTGAATGAGACCAAAAACTTAGGGTTTCCCTTTAGTACAAGTGATTTTTTTTCTCCCTACTCTACACATTTTATCAACTAATACACGCTCAACAGAACTGCTCTGGGTTTCAAAGGACAATTTAAGCCAATAGACTACAACAGCTTCATTCAAGTTCTAAGTTAACAGAAGCTCTAACTTCTTTTTGTTGTTGTTTAGAAAAAAACAGGAACACAACGTGGTACACTCTTTCTATAAGGCTCTGAGCTACTCACATAGGTCACATGAATGACAGAATGCCACTGACAACCTCTACCTTACAAGCAATCCTTCATCACACACATACTCCACCTCAAGTCATGCATGATTAAAGATTGCTGATGACAGATTTCTAGGAGAGGTCCCTGCTGTTCTATGGATGGGCCACCAGCACTTTTGGATAACAATTAATTCTTGCTAAAAATACATTCATTCAGTAGGGTATATGGGTCTTGGTACCAAATGTTTTTGAGAGGTTTAAGACTTTTTGCTCAGCACTTAACATTTATTTCTCTCCTAGCCTTATAATAAGAGTGCCCTCTGTATTTTTTTTTCTGTGTAGTTCAAATTATAGAAATGGGCTTAATGTCCAAACATAGAGGGGACAAAAAGTGGTCAGGTTTTTATACAGAGTCACCAAAATCATGCGGTGATCTTCTACTTTGAGTTTATTTTGGAAAGCTTTAAGCAATGCAGTTGTCATTCTTTAATGATCAGACTACAGAAGCTGAGATTTAAAAATAAACAATTGCTAGAAAACACTTTGAAAAAATGCAAACTATGTTGAATGAAATACTAAAATTTTAATTTGAGTTTAGTAAACTAAATTGTTAATAAAGTGAAATTAAGTATATAATAACACAGTAGCTGTAAAGTATTTTGCTGAAGTTTTGGAACTGCTAGGAATCTGGTAACTTGCTTCTTAAGTCAAACACCTTATCAATACAGACATTTAAGCAACTGCTATAAATGAGTGATCAAATGATTATTAAAACTCCATTTCATGGCTCCTCCTCCAATGCCAGCAGGACACTCATAAAAGCTGAATATTGGTGTGCAAGTTGAAACCCATTTTCAACATATTATAGAGGATTTTTGCTAAGTTATACTGAAGAAACAATCAAAAGAAATGCACAAGAA
Organism: Serinus canaria; assembly: GCF_022539315.1. Taxonomy (NCBI): domain Eukaryota; kingdom Metazoa; phylum Chordata; class Aves; order Passeriformes; family Fringillidae; genus Serinus; species Serinus canaria. The sequence continues at coordinate 2,231,877 of NC_066336.1, read as the reverse complement.
TAAATTTAAATTTATTTTTAAACTAGATGTCAAAATTTTGCTGAGAAATTCTTCCTTTGAGTCAGGCATGGTAGTTTTCCACTGTACTACAGTATCTTTGCTTGATAATTTTTTTCCATCATTTCATTAAGTTCTTCAAGTTCAGCACACACCACTATTCAAGTAAGCTGTAGCACACCTTATCTAATGATTAAATAAAAGTACTGCTGCAAATTTAAAAGGTGAATTTGAGTAGCCATAAACCATGTAAATCAAAGAACCTGGTATATCCTGCAAACATAAACTTCTACTGAGTTTAACTGTTATGATATTCAATTATAAAAGTTAATAGCTCGCTCCACATAGTTAATAAAATTACTAGTAGAAATGATGAGTCGGGAAAAAGTAAATACAAGATGCAACCTTACAGTTCTTGAGGAAAACAATTTTAACATTTTTGTTTCTCAGCTCTTTTGTAACCACTATAACTGAGGTGTTTAACTTCCTCCCCACTCCCCCACAGCACTTACTAGCACCTCACCTCTCCTAGCTAATGTGCAATATGGGAACACTACCTTCTTCCAAGATGGAGAGAACTTGAAATATGATTCCAATTAAGCTCCTTGTACTAGATCCCCTTTACAATGAATACTGAAAAGCCAATAGTGATTGGGACTACAGGGTTCTGCTCAGCACTACATGAGCTGTATAACTACCAGAAAGTTATACGGATAGGGCAGCAAAACTTTGTGTTAGAACAGAATTACAAACCACATCCTTATCACAAGCAAAAGCCTGAAGTGTATACTCAGGCAACAGCCCTCTGAGTTCACAGCTCAGGTAAGAAACAGAGAGGACATGATTTGGCTCCATTAACTTTATGAAGTGGGGAAAAAAAAAAGAAGCCCAAACCCCAACATACTGGATATTGATTTTTTTAAAAGCACTTTTAAGCTATTTATGACCAATTCTATAAATTGGAAGAGCCTGACATGGGCAAACCCATTTCTGAGAAGCAGATAGACATCTTCGATTCAGGTCACAACTCAAACCCTGCAATCCCATTCCAGATCCACAGTGTGGGGAGGCTCATCTTACTGGGTATATTCTGACATAACACACTTGAGACACCAGACAGGAATAGAAGACAAAGGGAGGAGTATGACCACTGAAGTTTAACTTCCTCAATAGTCTGTGTTTGGAATGCTGTAAATCAAGTATGAGCAATGTATTGGATTTGGATATTTAGAGGTCCGGCAATAGTTTTCTTTAGAGAAAGTATAAATCCGTTTGTTTCTCTCTTTTCTTGAGAAGCAAATGTTCTTCACTGTGGTACAGAATGGCTTAGATGCAACACAAGAGTAATGTCATGATTTGCCAGTTAAAATTGACATCTGGGAATGTCCAAGACAAGGGTCAAAGCAACACATAATATAATGTAGCTAGCAATGCCCTCAAAAGATAAAGTCTTAAATTTTTAACAGCCTTTATTTTAAGGCAGGAGAATTCTAAGGCAAATTGTTCATCATGGCAGAACATCAAATTAAAATGTCAAGATAGAAATAAGCAGAATCTGGAGAGTATGTTCGTGTTATCCGTAGCAAGAAATTAATTTAGTGTGCCATAGCACCCAAGCTGTAATTCTCACTCCTAGCCAAATATTATTTGAGATTAGATTAAGATGCTTGAGATCAAAATAATTTCCCTGTGTGTCTGTATGCTCAATTATACAATAAGGCTGGATCCTACCAGAACAGCCTCCACAGGGACTCCACAGGGCATCACCAAAGGAACAAAATTAACACCATTGTAGGATCTGCTTCCTTCTCCACATTACATTAGAAGACTAGATTTAAATTAGATCTCTGTGAATGCTTGGATACAATTCAACACTTTTAAATAGGAATAAAAAGTTTCAAAATTAGATGCCGATAAATTATTGAACAGCAATTAAACAGTGAGTGCCTTTTGGGCTGTCTGTAATTTCTCCTAGTTTTCAGTCTGATGTCCACAGTGCTACATGTTGGAAAGCACAGGAAATTTTGCACAAATTTGATCACTCACATAGGCAGTTATACTTTGAAAACAATATTTTTCACAAGAATTACCAATGAAATAATGTTTTAGGACACAATTGAATTTGAAATAGGTAATGTTTTGAATAGATTTTTGAGTTTTATTGAAATCTTACATGAACAAGAAATTGGAAATACAATCACATCAAGGAACAAATTGCCACGGCTTTGACGTTTTAAGCCAAACAAATTTTGTAGGGCAGATTTTCAAAAAGGTGTGAAGTTATAACAATTTAAAAACACAGTTATCCTACTTCTAGGAATGCAAAACATACAATCATGTTATTTTCAATACAAGAAAACTTAATTTGTTGTAATTTCTTAAAACTACTAAGACAAAGCACTAGCTTTTACTTTTATGTACAGCATACTCCTATGTAGTCTATCCCAAATCCAAAAAAAAAAAAAAAAAAAAAAAAAAAGAAGAAGAAACTGTCCAAAACCAGAGGTTCTGCAAAATCATGATTGAACAGTGTGCCATTCCTGCTTTTAAACTGCTAAAGTGAAGCCTAAAATGATAAAAGCGCTGAGACCCCATAAGGAGTTCAGGAATTCTGCAAGCCCAGTAATGTCCAAGTGCGTTTATGAAAAAAGAAAACTAAGAGACTCGAGTATATACACAATAGAGTGATTCTTCAGCCCAATACAAATGGCAGCCAATCGCTACTGAAGGATGAAACATTAAGCCAATTTTTTTTTTTTTGAAAGATGTAGAGCTATAGCCAATTCTATGTTTCCAATATTCTCAATCCCTCCTCACTTGTCTACTTCCACTGTTGCCCATAAGTATCCTGATAAAATTCCTGGTTGTCATTATTGTAACCATAGTTACCGGCATAGTCACCACCTTGCTGGAGCGGCTGCTGAGCGATGGGTTGGGAGCCCCAATTCTGCTGGTTGTTGGTCTGACGGCGCTTGGAATCAGGCTGGTTGTACCCATCTGCCTTTCTCTTGCCTCCTACGTTGCCCCCACGGTTGCCCCTGGCTCCACGAGCACCACGTCCTCTCTGCTGCTGCGCGGGGCCCCCTCTCCCCCCCCTGGCTCCTCTCGGCGGTCCCATGGGTGCCCCCCTCTGTGAGTAGCCAGCTCTACCTCTTGGTGGTGGTGCTCCCCGCCCCCTAGGTGGTGGAGGGGCACCTCTCCCACCCCTTCCTCCTCCTCCTCTTCCTCTTATAGCATAGCCATCATCATAGCCGTAATAGGGATCTTCATAGCCACCACGGTAGTCATGATAGTCATAGCCATAGTAATCATCATAATAATCTTCATAGCCATAGTAATCTGGGGGATAGCCATATCCACCTCTTCCTCCACGGCCTCGGCCTCTAATAGGAGGTGGCATGCGAGGCGGAGGGTAGTAATAATAATCTTCATACCTAGTAAAGAAAAAGAAGCACAGAATTATTTATCTCCAAAAACAACCCAAACTACAGTATACATTTGCCCTTGATGATTAACAATACGCAAGGTGGAGAAAAGTCAAGGCAAGTCACTCAGTTCTTCTAGACCAGCCCCTGTTTCACAGCACAGCTCCACTGTGCAGCTTTACCACGGTGCGAGGGTGACACTCACGCAGTGCTCCGGGAGGCCTGTCTGGCAGCCTGACGTTCTTTCCTTTTCTTATCCGGTGGCTTTGCTAATACTATTTCAATTTCTTCCCCTTCTATCTCTTTCCCATTCATTTCATTCATAGCCTGTACAAAAATTAAAAGAAAAACAACTAAAAATTTTTTTCCATTCAAAGGGAACTAAAACTTACTGCAAGAAACCAGACAGCTGGGCTGCTCCAGGCTGAGCTGTGCCATGTGCTTTGCTTTTGTGCTACATAAACAGAATGTTACACATCACTTTTCCAAGTCCCACTTTATTCACCAGTTACAGGGAAGCAGTATCTTTTTTTTAATATACTCTTTATATCGTAAGATAAAAAAGAGGATTAAAACATATTAAGAATTATTTTTATGAAGTCAGATATAGCACCATCAGTTTTTATGTACCTGTATCTCCTAGAAACCTTTCAGAAATAAACAAGTTCTCACTACTCACACTGACATAAACACTCACTGCACTTATAAGCCTGGCAGAACATGTGCACACAAGAGAATGAATTGTTACATTTGGGGTTCCCAGGTAGCTGAATGTGAGTCAAGCGACTGAGAAAATAAAGTAGTTCTGAGGGCACATACTTGAGTAGAAAAAACCAAAGAAGATTACTGAAACTTGGTGAGCTCATCAAGCAAGCCCTTAATCCTCCAGAAAATTAATGTGCAATGTTTTACTATCAAATGCACCCACAAAGAGAACTTAATACACAAAGTACAATTAGGACTAGACCCCCCAGTTCCTCACCTGGAGTCATCTGCTTTGCATTAAACTTTTTTGGGTATTAATATTTGCATTAGTGAAGACTTTGTGTCTGTACATCTATGTGCCTCAAAAGCATTAGAAATTGTGGCAATTTATTTCCACATTATTACTGATAAAAATCAGTAAATGCTAGAATCAATGAGCCAGTTCCATGCATTCCACACAAAAATACCATAACTTCATTGAAAGCCAAAACACATCCAACACACAAAAGTATCTCACAAACTTCATAAGCCAATTTAATGGCCATGAAGCAGTCACATGGGCCAGATGTGGTAGTTTCCAGCTTGAGATGAACGTTAGTGATGCATTTGATCTGTCTTTTTCTCAGCTGCTACAAGTTTCCAGTTGCTGAAATCTAACAGAGCATTTATCAGGTAACAGTACCTGGAAAGGGCTGGAGAGTGTTCACAGACTTACTACAGAAAACCACATCCAGAGGTGTTGCTGACTTACCCCTTGTTTCCACAACTTCTTGTCCTCCCTCAGACATGGTCTAAACCTATCCAAACCAACCTCAACCTCGTTAAGTACGAGTGATATTTATCTTAAAGCCATAATCAAGAGTATTCTAAAACCTAACCTCTTGTATAATAAAATCCTAAGCAATTAAATGGCTATAAAATGCTTAATAAGATCAAGTACAGAGCCTTTGAAATGTCCATATAGCCACATACACCACATGCAATATATCTGCTTCAAGACTCCCAAATGCAAAAAAACACTTCCTACTCTCCTTCTTCCCCCATGAACCATGGATTTAAAAGCCAGATGGAATAATATCTACAGAATTCAATACACTGAATCACAGTCAGCAGATATTGATGACCCTCTCAACAGCTCAAGGAGACAAAGGAAGAGAACTTTGAAGCTTACATTAATAATCTTCAATATTTAACAAGTCACTGAGAAGAAACCTTGGGCACATGCAGAGTTAAAACAGGTAATGCTTAAAGAGTTGCCAACACCACTCTCCTGTCCTTCACAAAGCATTTTTTAATTACCTCCCAATTTCTATTTGATACTTTTGTCACTCCAAAACCACACAGAGCCCTTTTAAATAGGGGTCTTTGAGAGACAACTGATACCTTTTGCCAGTGTTTCCTCAGAAAAATTGTCTAGGTTGATCTTACTTTTTCCTCTTCTCTAGACTCTCCTGCATTGCTCTACACCTCTTTTCCAGTCTACTTGTTAACTTGCTACAGTTTTGTCCTTTTCACATCCTCCTAGCTACTGAATTCATAGGAACAAAATTATTAGCATTGAAATTCTCACAATGGGAACTTTATTAAATGGGCTCTATGGTTTGTCTTACCGAGGTATTTACTGTAAAGAAATTTCTTAAAACCATGTGTGAAAAATAAAGTGCTCTCACCAACTTAACCAAGAAAGAATAATTAACCTACCTTCACTGCTGCACCTCTGTCCTCAAAATGAACAAATGCATAATCCTTCAACTTCTTTACTCTTTCCAGCTTTCCAAATTCAGAAAAGGATTTCTCAAGAATTTCTTCTGTCACAGTAGTGGCCAAGTTTCTTACAAATAAAACTTTAACCTGGTGAAAAAATGAGAACAAAGCTGTAATCTTTAAAAGTCAAACCTCAAATGAAACAACCAACTGGTAATTATTCCCTTTTTTGTTGCATTAAGAAATTTGGGTAACTTTACTAATTCTGAATCTGTTTAAAAAAAAAAAACCAAAAACGTGCCTTGTAGTGACCTGTAGGAAGTTTCTACAACTTCTCTCCTTTCACAGTTCCCTTCCATAACCAGATGAATATCCAACTTTGATTTTCTGCTTCTGGGATGCCACAAATCCCAGCAAAATTTTAGTAACAGACCTCAAGGACAGCAAGGAGTTACCCCAAAACACTGGGATAAAATGCACATAATCATTCCCCACGCTGAAGTGCACCTTTATCTCACTCTGGAAAACAGCTTTACACAATACCTACCTGGTATTGATTACAGCTAAAGCAGAAAATGCACAGCCTGATGTGTCAATCCAGCAGGATAACCCTGCACAGGACTAGCTCAGATGTTAACAGCAGTTAGTAACAACACATTTCCAACATCTTCCAATGGCAACTCATCCACAGTGCTCAGACCACACCATCTGCAGAGCTTACTGTGAAAACGCCCTCTAATTGCTTTTTGTGCCTCAAAATTAGCCCCGCTCAGCTGCAATAAATCTTTGTCACTATGGCATCAAGAAATTCCTTCCAAAGCACAAGAGCATCCAGTGAAGTCTTCACTGACCTTTGCCATGACTTCTGGATCAGGTTCCTCTACTGGATCAGCCCATTCCACTGTAACAACATTTCCCCAGACTTTTACTTTCCCACTCATCAGGCGTCGGCGAGCTTGTGCTGCTGACTTGTGATCCTCATATTCCAAGAAGCAGAATCCTCGATTCTTCTTTTTATCATCAGGTTGATGATACAAAATTACATCCACCAAACCCTCTGAAAAACACATCTTTAGTACTGAGCTTCAAAAGAAAAGTAAAAATCTAGAGTCTACCCTAAAATGCCTTCACTCATGTTTTGTAGTGAATTTGAATTTTACACCTGAAAGGGAGTGGGAGCACAAGAAAAGCAAAACAAATAGCAGATATTCATCCAATTTACCCAGAAACATGTCACCTAGCAAATAAAATTCCTCAGAATAGGCTCTGAAAAACATCAACCTCAGCAACTCACAGTCTAAGTTCTCTATACTTTTTAAATCACTTTTACATCTTTGAAAGGCAGCCAGCACTAACTCATGACCTCTCCCCTGCCTCCTGCAGAACCTAGAAGGAACATCTTCCACATCTCTCCAAAAAGAGGAGAGAGAACTAACTGAATATTCACCTTCTGTTTTCACCACTTCCCTAAGTACTTATAAATAGCAATCCTAAAAAAGAAGCAGGAGGTTAAAGCTCTCCTACAGGAACAAGAGCAAGTGACTCAATCTCTTATCTAAGGCAGAAGCACCCTTTCACTGATGAGCTGACTTCTCTTCTTCCTACTTGCTGCACATACTGGAGAATGCTGAAAAAACTGGGACAAAAAAATTAGTCTGTTATTAACTATTTCTCTAGTAATATTCCCTCTAAACCAATTTAGTACTCCCTCCTCCCCTTCACTACTCAGGAATACATTTGCTTCAGCCTCCCCAAAAACTTCTCCATGTTGACAGCAGAACCTCCTGTAGATCCAGTCACAAATACAGAGCCTTCAATAGAAAGTTTAAACAGGTAACAGAACTGGAACCTCCATTTTCTTCAGAGCTCATGTGTGCTGGTTTTTGAGTTCATTCGAGCTGTTTCCATCTCTAATTGTAAAGTTACGTCATCATTCATTTAACAATCACAAACACACGAGTCCCTTCACACTCCACCTTAAGATATAAAATTTCTAACAAAGTCAAACTTGGAATCCAAGTTGAAAATTGTTCAAATGATACCTGAACACATCTGTCAAACAACTAGACCGACAAAGCAGAGACTAAATGGTATTCTGGGACTCATTAAGTCTTACCTGTGACTTTACCAAACTCTTCCAGTATGTTTTCCTTAGTTTTGTTCTTTGGAATTGACCCAACAAATAACCTGTTGTTTGCCACGGAGATGCATACTCCAAGGTGCTTTCCAGGACGGATTTCATAGTTGTCACACTGCAAAAACAAAGCCATTGATTTGTTTTATCCACAATACTATGCATAAAAATATTCCCAAACCATAAACTCAGGTATTTTCTTCATCATCTACTACTTTTATACACAGCATATTGAATTGGCATTGCAGGAGAATTCCTAGAACAGCTGGTTTGGTGTCAGCATTCACTTGGAGAACAGAGCCAAGCTTAGGATTTCCATAGACTTCAGAAGTCTTGTTGAATGGAAAGCCACAAAAACCCCTGCAGTAACAGGAACAACATGGGACCATATACAAATTGCATTGCATAAATTTATTCACCTACTGTTTATCTCAGACTTGAAAGATCTTTCTAGCAACTGGTTACTGCTTCCTCTGCTGTCAGTCAACTGCTGCTGCTGTTATCAGTAAGCAAATACATGGCATTAAAGATACTGGGAGTTTTTCCTCCTTCCTTGGATAGCTTTGAACACTGAGAGGGTTTGCCAAGACAATCAACAGTCTAAATCAGTCTGTGACCTGGCTTCTACCCCACCCCAAATAGCAGGCATTTTTTTGACTTTGAATATGATAGGATTAAAAAATTTTACCATCAAGACTTAAAAATTCCATTAATAAAAAATCTAGTCCACTCCTTCATGCCTGTACCCACAGCTGGATTGCTCTGAAAACAAAGACTCCAACAGGCCTTTAAAGGTACAAAATTTCAACCTTTAAAAAAAAAATTCAAGACAGACATGGTCTTTGTTTTAATGAGGGTTAAAGCTGGAATCAAGCAGGCTCCTATCAATCACTTAAGTACTCTGACCAGCCACAGTAAGGTACAACAGATGACAGTCTTAGAAGTATCTGTATTTACCAATGAAATCAGGAGGCAATTTTTAAGAAAGTAAAACTTTGAGTCTGTCAATGGATGCTTTGAAGACTTCATTACTTAAGAAATTACCAACATATTTGCTGTTTAGTTTGCTGTCTGGAAGAAAGTTAACTCACCAGCTTGACTGCTTCTTGTGCTGCATCTTTACTACAAAAGGTAATGAAAGCATAACCTCTGTTTTGACCAGAAAGAGGATCCATCATGAGACGCAGATCCCAAATTGGACCAGCTTTCTCAAAGAGTGGTACCAATTCATCTTCATAAAGGTCTCGGGGAATTTTACCAACAAAAACCTAAAAAGGAAGAGGACACTTGAAACAAAGCTTTTTCAGAAATACAAGGTTCTTTTTCACACTTGGAAATTCCTGGGAAAGGAAGTACAATGCAGATAAAACAGCAGAGCAGAAACACTGCAGTCACCAGTGCAGCCTTCACAGCAGCTGATGTTATTGCGTGTCCCAAGTGTTCTAATCCTCCTGCCATTTGTATGAGGTTTTACACACAGAAAACCTGGGTTTGTTATTTACACTGAAGAGGCTGTGAATTTCCCCTGCTGAAGAGATAAATGGTCCTTACCTGGTTTAAATTTTGGCAGTTAAAAACTAAGACCTTACAGACTATCTAGGTGGGTATCATATGTTAAAGCAGGCCAAGCACTTCCTTGCTCTTGCAGTATTTTCAAATCACTCTGTAAATTACTCTTCCTTGGAAAGCTACAGAGATGGAAAAATAATTTAATAATAATAATTTCCTTTTAATTGTGTGATATATGTTTTCCACTTTCAATATACACTATAGTCTTGTTTCTCATCTGCATTTGTTTCAGCTTCCACCAACTGAATGTTTAATATTTACTTAAGCAGACCTGTGAGTTCTTGTGGTTTTGGTCCATACAATTAACTTGGGTTAAGTTCTGTTAAGGTTAATATATTTAGCTGAGGTCTCCCTAGAAAGATGCCCCCAGCTGTTTAATCACTGCAGGTCTCCTCCAAAGTCTCAAAACTTCTTCCTTGTTAATACAAACAAACCGTTTCAAACACACATTAAAATAAAAATAATTTTATTTTAACTTCAAATATTTTTTGTAGAAAAAAAAAGCCATGAGTCGACATTTTCCTTCTCAGTAAGGCCTTGTCATAATTGTACCTCACACTGAAGGCACAGTAGAATTTCAGAATTAAAGACACTCAGCATGCCCATAACAAGCACCAATATAACAAACTCATGAGGAGAACATGACTAACTTGAAAAACATGGAAGAAGGTAGAACTTCTAGATGTTTCACGTTATACAGATATTCCTGAAATTCAGTTTCCAGAACATTTCTTAAAAGCTTATTCTCTCTCAGTTCAGTGTGAATGTTGACAGAACATTATTTATTGGGAAACAAGAAAGGAACTGATTCATCACACTAAGTGAAAGCTTAATGGCAGAGCCAAAAGGTTTTCCCCACCATCTCCCTAGAAAGCTTAAGGTATTCCTCAAGATAGATATTTACATTGTCATTACTTCTAGAACACTTAATTGTAACTCATTTGCAGCCTTCAAAGACAAAACTTCAATTAGCATAGAGCACACAGACCTAGGCAGAGCTTGAGAAGTTATACACATCAGTTATAATCTGTCAGTGCAAGGACTCATTCTAATTATTTACTACCACCACCAAATTAATTTTCTTTCATGGAATATGAACATTCCCTTCAGAAACAATCCTTACTGTGATACTTCTTGACATCTTCTTAACAACAAACACAAGAGCTTCAGCATCTCAAAGAATGGAAAACTTATCTATAAATTGAAAGACATCAAGGAGACTGATTATTTTCTCAAATCTAGTCTGGTAGTTTATAGAAAAATCTCTGAAAGAATTCCTGTATCAGACACACAGCAGTGTGATAGAGTATTTGAAGTGTTGAGCATGTATTACAAAACAGCCTGCTAGGGACTAAAACCTTGTAGAAAAGCTAAGTGAAGAAATACACAGTCCAAGCATTTTCATAACCAAACCTATGTTTGCTCACAGCTTGCTAGGAAGATGCACAGGTTCAGCCACAACCTTAAATTTCCAAATAATTGCTTACAGACTAGACTTCATCCTTTGGAAGGAAAAAAAAATAAATTAGAGTCTTTGAAACTCTTCCAACTATCTTTTAACTTTAAAATAAGTTTTTTAGTATATTCCATCTCCTTTTTTCTCCACTTTAACCTGTCTTCCTGTCTTTTGCAGAATACTGAGGAGTAAGAAAGATTGATTAAAACACACATGGAAGATTATTTTCCTCTACAACACATTAAACTTGCAATATGGTTTATTTTCAAGTGTTTCCTCTTTATGAGTTTGCATAAGTATACAAAGGAATTATCAGATTAGTCTGTATATACCAACCTCTGTTCCAATGCCAGGCTGAACACCAGAATACACAGTATCTGGAGGAGGACCCCCATACTTCCTCTGTCCTGTAGTTACATCCAAAGTGTAACCAGTCCGCTCTAGCAAAGCCTGGAAAAAAAAAAAAAAAAAAAGTCAGACTACTTACAGAAGAGAGGGCAGTGGGTTAAAATATACAGAACAAAAAAACATTCCAAGATAATCAATTCTTTATCTGCTCCTGCCACACTTGATAAGGTACAGATGAAGAGATAGAAGCTACAGAAACCTCTGTCATTTTGTGGCTTTAAAAAGCTATCATAAAGAGCAGCATTTGTTTTATATTACAAGGTCGCTGCAATGAACTTGTTTGCCTGTTCCCTTATTTTCCATTTTATATGTAGCACCCCAAGAAGTGCAGAACAACTGCACAGAACACCTCTCAGTTGACAGCTGAGACAATTCCCAAACACTTATCAATGTTTATATAGAGCTTAAATTTTGGCAACTGTGTGATCAGAAAGAGCTGCATTTCCAACAACCCTTCTCTACAGAATCTCTATCATGAATGCAGTTCTTTAAAGCCTAGTGTCAATATCCTTATCCAGGTGCTATTGATGCTTTTTGAGTTCATACTCAGTCTGTGTACAAGTAACATATCAGCTAGTACAGCATAACCAGTATCTCTAAGGGTTACCTTAATCTTTGCTTCATCTGGTCCCTTCGTTGATTCCTGTACTTTGCTGCCTTGTTTCTCTCTTTGCCTGTAGGTCTTCATAACTCCACATAAAAATGCACTTTTGTTCTGTAGATACAATTTACAAAATGACTCAATTGTGTGTATGACAAGCCCTGGGAATCCACTGAATCTTACACTCCATTCCATGAAGTCACTACTTCACGTCAATGGAATAAATCAAATGTCAAAAGAATCCTTCAGGAAAATACAATAATAAATTGAACAAACTTGTCAGATTGAAAAAGTCATCAGATTCCAAACAGCATTTTAACCTAGTTTCTCAATTGCACACATATTTTTATCATCTGGGAGGTTTTGCTTTGTGCTCAAATACCCACACATTTAAGACAATTTTTAACAGACTTGTTATTTGGGTTTGAAATATAATACACTAACATCAGTGAATTTCTAAGTTACAGCTCTCCTGCCAGTGGTGCCAGAACACTTTTTATACTTATGTGCTCACACTCCTGGGGCTCTCACCTTACCTGTACATGCGACAGGTCACTTTCTTTAAATTGCTGTAATACAGAGAGGGCTCCTTCTTCATTAAATTCCCTAAGAGCATCAATTGCTCTTTCATCAAGATCGACATAAGCTACCAAGCCTAAAAGTTAAAGATAAAGAAGTTACAGATTTCTATTGAATTTCATACAAACTAAGAACTATGCAATTTGCTTTTAAAGCCAAAAAGTTACATTCCATAGCAACACAGTTATACATTTAATTATATATTCCTACACAAGTATATGAAAGAATATGAGTACAATGAAAAAGTTAAATTAAAATGTATATACCTAAGCACTAACTGACCTGCAAGATTATATCCCATGTGTAACAGTTTTCTAGCATTCAGGAATGCAATCTGCTGCATAAAAGCAGTATTACACACCAGGGTCTGAAACAATGAACTCTGGCTCACTTTTAATGATTTGAATTTTGTTTGTTTATCCCTCATTTTAAGTTTCACACTTCCTTCTCTTGAGTTGAGCTGTTTTAGAGTAAACTGACAGGTGAACATTACAAGTATCCTATTGTATGGGAAAAAGGAACTACCCAACTGATGATCAAATTCCTAGGAAGCTCTACCCCACAAAACATTAGGAAGCAAAAATGATTTGTTCACTCTTTCCTCCAGCTTCAAAAATGCAGGAGTCAGTGGACTTCATGTGAATCTTAAACAGTGTTTGGGGCTTTTTAAACTTATTTTGTTGCTCTATGCAGTTCCAAGAGAGAGAATTCAAAAAGGGGTTTTTTTGAGCCCTGCTATGTACCCAGAAAAGCTAATGTTAATTTTACAGGTACAGACTCCCCCAAGAAACACTGGACCAGTTCTGAAGCATTTCTTTTTAAGGATCTTTACAGGGATTTTTTTCCCCCTTTTGCAATGCACTTGCATCAGTTGTGGAGTCAGACATATAGACTGAGATTTACACTTTTAAAACCATATAGCCAAATTTAGGATAAATACTAAACTCCACACACTTTGCAACAGCTTGATCTCCAAAATACACAGATTATTTCACTGCTACTTGATTTGGAAAATGCACAGTAGTGCCAAGCCCAAGGACTACATTTCAGAAGTGATCCTGCATATTGGAAGGCACCTGTATCTTTCATAGAAGACTTCAGCAGACAAAAAAATCACTAAATTCAACCCCAAATTTGGCTCAAGTGTCTAAAGTAGTTTGCTTCACTGACAAGCCCCTCCACAATTCAAACATCTTCAGTGGCATTAATGAAGTGTAAATAAATGTTTTCAGGTTACTCATGCAGTGGAATTATACTTGGTAGTCATGATCTGGGCTAAAAAGCTTTTAAACTCCTTAAGAACTCCTCACAACACAGCCTAACTGCAACACATGTTAGAACCCCACGAGTTCCTCTGCCCAGGTGTTTATTTACACCTTCTCTCAGACCATCAAGTGCATGTCGTCATGACCCACAGCTGGAAAGTGCATCTCTATAGCCAATAAAAGATGGTAAAGGCTTGAAGAAAGCTCACTGTGAATGACTTCCAAAAGACATCACCCACATGAGCCAGTTTCACACTGAGGATTGATAAGGTATTGGTTTTGAACTGCCTTCACTTGATCAGGGTAATTTTAACTCTTTTCAACAAAAACTGTCATTTTGCCACCCAGGCATTCAAGATAAGCACATAGAGCAGTTCTACTGCTTCTTGTAAATCTGTTCACAGAACACACTCTAAAAAGGAAAAGAAAGCCTCTGTCTGTAAGATAAAATAGGGTGGTTATAAAAACAAAATAGGAAAACCTCTGTATATGAAGAAACCTCTTTAGAAGTTGCAGAGACCACTTGCTACCAGCAAGGTATTACTCAAGTTGCTAGATAGCTTAGTCCTCAACTTTGTTAGTGTCAGGCTGAACATTTCAGTGTAATAACCAACATGGATTAAACTGTCCACTCAGAACTAGAGAGAACAAAAAATCCACAGGCAGACTCAATTCAAATGTAGTCCCAGGCAAGACAAGCGAATTGCTTCCCTCACTAAGTCACCTATCCAGCCTTTGAGTGTTTTAGAATCACTGTGACAGTGACAGTAGAAACATAAAAGCAAAATGATGGTTTGGACTGAAGAAAAAAAAAAAAATGTACAGTTTAGTATGCGGAAACACACATCTTCATTTGTGGTCTAAGAAACTAGTGCTCTGTGCCCTAAAGCAACTAAGATATCACATACAACTCCAAGGATGTGTCAAGTAATTAGTCAATGTCAAACCCAATTTGCCTTTAGGGAAATCAAAGTAGCAAAACATTCAGAGCTACACAGATCAAAAACAATGAATTTTTAAATCTTAATCTATAAAAATTTGAAAATGGTATGCCCTCACTTTCATAACCAATCAGAAACAAGAAATGCATATTATACCTGTCTGAAATATTTCATCAAGTCTCTCTGCCACCTTCTGTGGGAGGCCTGCCTCTATCAGTGTCTTGTAGTGTTCTGTGTGAGTTACACTGGAAGTATCCATTGGTTCTTCCTCTTCTTTTAACTGTACCGCATTACCATTCACCTGATTAGCCATTTTATTATGCTGCTGGAAAAAATTCAGGAGCTATATTACAATAAGCCAGAAATAACTAGTTTGTAGGACAATGCATGATTTATCTAAACTAATTTGTATACATGCTGCAAAATCACCTGTATCAAGTTTTATTTAATACTTTTTGGATGCAGCTGGTCTAAGTTTCAAAAGAAAGTACAACCCTTAATACTGTGGAAAATGTACATGGAAGAATTTACATAACTTTTTAAAAATGTACTTCATGTACATAACAATGTCTAAACTCCATCTACTGATTGTCATTAACTGGTTACCATAGCAGCTAGAATGTATGGGGACACGGCAGTAACATCCTTCAGCAAAGACTCAGAAGATCTAGTGCTATTTCCATTTCCCATTCCGCTACTTTTAAAACAATCCTTTAAAATGTAGTGAACACGTAACCCTGCAGGGTAGCTTAAGGTATAAAAATGTTAATACTTGTTTCTTGTTAATACTTTTTTCCACTTGCTTGGCTTGTCGCCATGTCTTCCTTCAAACCCAACATGCTGCACAAGACTAGCCACACGCTTTCTCACGACGCTGTCAGATCTCAAGGACAGAAAGAGAAAAATTGCACTTTGATGGACATTGTCATTTGAAGCTGCAACGCAACAGTTTCCATGCTTTCAGTTTCCCTCAAATAGGAGCTGTACAAATCACAGCTACTATTTCATTAATATATCCCTTATTGGTTTAAAAGGAAGGCATGACTGCAGCATCTTCATTTCTTTAGATTAATAAAAGCACTTGCTTTCAGAATTAACAAACTGATTCCAAATACGTGCACTGAAAAATGCACAACTATCTTCTCAGACAATTCCAGTGGGCTTTGCCCAATTCATTAAAGACTGTTTCAATTTCCCAATTAGCCAGCCAGCTGATATTCAGTGCTTTCAAATAAAAAGGCTGACGAGAGACAATTCAACTACCCGGCGGAGAACATAAGGATGATCAGCTGTTAGGTTCAGAAATGAAACAAGCCTCAGGCTTTAAATGATAGGGCAGAAGTTGATGAGCAGCAGCGAAATGATAACCAGGTAGACAATGCAGCATGGCTGGAGCAATGCAATTAAGTACTGGAATACAGGTATGAAGATGATTTAAGAACAGTTTTTTAAAAAATGCTGAGGCCTCGAGCTATTTGCTAAGCTGCAAAACAAGTCTCCAAGCATAAGCACACCTCTAACAGTCCCTTGAACACCCAACCCTTCCAGACTACAGCTCATGAACTGGTTGGAAGATATCCTACAAAGATTTGCAAGCTAGAGCAAGGGAAGAAAAAAACGAAATCATTTTTCTTCAGACAGTAATGATTTTACTAAAGCTGTCTTATCTTGAAGGGCAATTTTAGAGACATATAAAGCAGCCTCACACTGTTTCTGTCAGATGCCATTTCTTTAAGCCATTAGTGTGGAAAAGAAAGGAAGTTTTCCATAGCTACATGGCATATATATATATATATATATATATATATATATATATATATATACACACACACACACACACATTCTGTTACTTGACAAAGAGAAATTACTTTCTAACCAATTCAGTTTACTTAAAAGCAACTACAGCCTAATTACAGAAGAAAAAAAATGCTACCTAAAGCTACAAGCTTACCTATCCTTACAGGTATTAACTATCAAAACACTAATGAACATCAATTTTCTGTAGGTTACAAACATCACAGAAGGCAAAACTCAGCCACTTGTCTGCCTGCTAGACAGCCTTATGAAGATCTCAAATTTGAAACAGTGCAGGGCAGAGGGGGTTTAATTACACTGAAAATGCTTTGGGTACAGCACTATTCTCAACTCCTCAAAAACTCACAAGCTGAGACACACAATGAAGATATAAAGAGGAGGGCATTTTTGTGTTCACCTTCCTTCTACCTTATAAAATCATTTAATTACACATATACTGTCTTCTCTATACACAGAAAAGGAAAACTCAAACCAAACCTCAATGAACTGAGAGGCTACAGCAACACATAAACACAGAAAATTTACTGGAATCAATTTCTATGACCTTCTGAACTACAAGGGCTTATGGTGACACTCAATGACAATTTTTTGACAATCCAGAGTAGCTTCCAAGTGTCACATACCCAAAAGTTTAACGCTTTTTTCAGTGTTGCCTATAAGTGAACAAAAGGTTGACAAGCTATGCTGTGCCCAGGTAGAAACACCTCCTCTGGAGTAGTGATTCAAACTTCTGACAGGCAAGATTTGCAGCACAAACAGATATCAGCCTTCAGCACAAGCGTGTACCAGTGGAGCAATATCTAACCCCTAAGAATCAGATTACTGCACAGCACCACAGCTCAAAGGCTGTTTAAAACAGGCTTTTTAGGCAATGTAAATTAATACCCAGCTTTGTAATTTACTAACTGTATTGTTTATTTTTGCTTCAGATTTAGTTCATAGAGAACTAAAGTCAAATGCAATGCATGTTCAGTTTGGGTTCAGATTTTAGTTATTTCCAGTTACACAAATTTTATTTAAAAGGTTTTCCTAAAGAAATAGACTGCAGAAAATTCTGAAGTGACATAGCAACCAGAATATTCAAGTACCAAGAGCATCCAGAAGACATGTATTTCTTTTCCCCTAATAGCAATAGATCCCCTAATGGCTTGGCAAGCTTGGCCTGAAATCTGAGATTAAATTGATTTTTGTCCCACAACAATCACCAACAAGCAAAATTGCATCTCTTATAACTCTGAATCTTCCCTCTGAGTTCAGAGATATGTGGGTGAAAGTCATGGCTGAAAAAGACTGTTTAGCTCTCCCTCTTAGTTGCTGTTAACAAGAAAAATATTTTAAACTGAATTTTATCTGGTAAGTAAAACACACTATGATTACTTTAACATTTTTATTCTGCTCTGAAAGATATTAAAAGCATGGTAAAGAGGAGTGCTATCTCTGCATGCGCAGTGCGTCCATGTGACTCAGCCTATGACAGACCAGCACCCGCACACACTCAGGTTCTCATCCCCATTAAATATTAAAATATCTAGAAAAGAGGGAGACTGCTTGAATTGGAAAGACTTCAAGGGTGGATTATAAGTAAAGAATTCTGTATATAAGTACATGTGGGATATGTGTTTGTTTTTAAAACATGCAGAAATGGATGAATTTAGAACAGTGTACACAAAACCATGCTTACCAAATGAGCAGAAGTAATAAATAGACATGGGGGACAATTTTACATAGGCAAGGAGAATTCTCAGTGGTGCCCAAGATGTTGCCTACCCTCACACCTCCTAACTGCATACCAGAGGGGTCTTGTTTCCTGTTTCACACTGTTGTTGCAAACAATGCCCTGCTGAAGACTAAATACTTCATGTTAAAATGCGTGTTTTTAGCTGTTTACTATCTTTCACCCAAAATTCCTGCATCTTGTGAGTAATTTACAAAGTTACTAGCCCTTTTTTTAAGCTCTGGTATGACAAGTAGAAAGTTAAAACTACCAGTGTTTCGTAATTTAAATGGCTCAAATAGTTATTTTTCTGGAAAATAAAAAAAATAACAGAAGTGTAGTCCTGTCAGTGAATGGCATCTTGAAAAGAGATACTTGATCACAGCCTTAATCTGACAATCACTGGATAAACAGCCATGATGTTACTATTCCCTTTATCTTATACCATGCCTCTAACAGAGGTTGCCACCTACAGACTATCTAAGTATAACTCCATCCAATTAATTATAAATTCAGTCTAGTTAACTCAAAACATGCTTAGGAACAGCTTAATTGAAAAGGAACAGAAAGTTTCTGGCAAAAGGGCAAGATCTGAAACAACCATAATGAACTTCACAGTGATTACAGACCAATACTGGTTTTGCTGATGAAAACTTAGTTTCATGCAGGAATGGAACTTGTTTAGCTCAGGTGCACAGGAAGCCAACTAATGCATACTTAAAACTCTGCACCCAAGTCATTCAACTTGCTTATGTTGCTACTCCTAACCGATATACTGTCTGTGTCAAGCAGTTAAATCATGTTAAAAATAACACAGAAGGAAGTCTGGGGGACATTTGTTTGGTTTTGTTGTTTTAATTGACCACAAGAAAACAAATGCAGTCCCTATAGTTATGCTTCACACCTCAAGAAGGTTCTTGTCAAGGAAGGAAGATAAACATACAAGTGGGGGAAAATAAGAATTCACATTTAAAGTCTAAACTGGGGTTTTATTAAAACCTCACTTGTTCAGAAATATTTCTGTACAAAAGGGCAGGCCCTTCATTCTGTACATGAAGGCATTATAGCAATTTCTTTTATACCTGAGCTTATTGAATCACAGAAAATACATTTTAATAGCTTAACTATGATATGCTAGGTGTTTCTTGGCATGAATTACATGAAACCTTAATTTGAAGTAATCACAGCCTGAAGACCTTTACACAGTAGCCAGGACTTCTCACTACCTGTAAGCCAAAATGCAGCCAGCATCCACACTTCTCCAGCTCAGCTGTGCTCACTCCACAGCCCCTTGGAAAAATCTGAGAACCTCCACTATGATGCTAAGCAAGAGACCAGCACAGCCCAGAGAGAAACAAACTCTGCATCAGTACCCACACAACTATGACTGGGAGATGACTTTAGCACAGCAGGTTAGCAAGGTGCCCATCAGTGCCATGAAAAAACACTGCACCAATAACTCCTATGTTTTGCTAACCTAAACCATAAAGTCTGCCCATGCTCATTTCTCACTGGAGTTGGCTATTCACAGCTCATCTGGTTGTCTGGATTGTACTAAACAACACTCCTGGTACTCCAGTTCCAAGCAACACTTCAACGAAAATGAGCTTTATTCTAAAGAATTTATCCTCAAAGAATTTTGCAGATGTCTGTCTAACAAAGCAGGGAGTACTGGGATTTTTGACTGAACTAGGAAGTTGAGTGTCAGCAGGAGACTCCAGTACTATTTTAACAGCGTTCACCTAGGCAGAAAAACTGACAGATAAGGACATGTAATGCTTGTGGGAAATACAATTTCAAGGATGCAAAATTTTCAAGCAGACACTGCTCGTTTGCAAATACTACACTTTGCATAGGTTACAAAAACCTTACACTGCGAGATGCAAAATTCGTTAGATTACTTTTACAAGTAAAAAACAAAACCAAAAAACTCTGCTAGATGTAGTCTCAAAGGAAAAAAACAAAACTAACAACTAATCAAAAAACCAAAGCACCAACTTCATGAGCAATAACGTCCTTTGCAGCACGAAGTGCCGGCGGGATCCTTTAGAGCCATAAACATGGGAAAGGGAAGCCAACACACTGTTTCAAAAAGAGTAGTCCAGCACAGATAATGTACTTAACTAGCATGTTCAAATACTGACAGGTAACAAGGCTGCTCAGACCGAGTAAATCAAGTCTTATTTTTAAAGTATTTGCAACAATGATGCATTTAAGCAAAACTTTTCAAGATTTTACAAAAGTTAATTTGAGAAAAACAAGGTCTTAACAACAAAACTTTGGATAGTTTTCCCTTTAAGTACTCGACAAGCGTTATTGCCTCGATGGAAGCAGGAAGCGCAGACCCGAGCGCCGCGGGTGGGTGCAGCTGTCCCTCCCGGCTCCACCACATCATGCGCTACCTAAGATCTGAGGGCGCGCTGCGACAGCGACGCATTTGTCGCTGAGAGCGTTCTTCTGTGCCCGCGGGCAGAGCGGACCGGGCACAACCGCAACAGCCGGGGCAGGTGCGGCTTTAAGAGCCCGGAGGGACCGAGCAGGGACCCGACCCGACCCACAGCCCCGGGAGAGGCGCGTCCCGGCCGCCCGTCAACATGCAACCCTGATCCGCACGGCTGGGCGGAGCGGGCCGGCCGCCCCCCCACCCCCACCCGCCGGGCCCGCCCCCGGCCCCTCCCCGGCGCCGCTCCCGCGCCCGCGCCCGCCCGCTTTGCCCGCGGAGCAGCCCCGCGATGGCCCCCGCCCCCCTCCTCTCCCCCGCGCCAGCGCCCCGGGCCCGTCCCTGCCCGCGCCGGGCCTGCCCGCAGCCCGCGCTGCCCATCCCCTCGCGGGGCCCACGCAGGAAGGCTCGGCGAGGCCGCGGAGCGCCCCTGCCCCGCGGGGCGGCCCCGGCACTCACCGGAGCGGGGCCGGCGCGGCGCAGCTCGGGCCCAAGCAGCGACGGCAAATGGCGCGCGCTCCTCCTTCTCCTCATGGACGGCGGCGCGACCCCGGCAGCACGCGGGGTTTCCCGGAACTGTTTCCAGGGACCGCTGCTTCGCCCACTCAGAAACCCGCGCTCCGGACGAGCAGCCAGTGGAGCCAATTAGATGGGAGGGGCGGGACGCGCCATTCCTCCCGGGGGCCAATGAGAGGGAGGCGCCGTGACCAATCGCGGGGCGCCTTCCACCCGGCGCGCCGGTAGGGCCGGACTGGGGGCATTTAAAGGGGCAGCGCCTCCCGCGGCCCGAACAAAGGGAGCGCGCGGGGCCGCTGCGCTCGGCTCCGCCCCGCGCGCCGGGGCGGGGCCTGTGCTGAGGGGGCGACGCCGGGGCCGGAGCTGCCCCCGGCCCTGCTCTCCGCTGTGCGCCCGGGACCTCGGGCTGGAGCTACCCCCGGGCCTGCTCCCCGCGGTGCTCCCAGGATCCCGGCACGGCCTGTCCTGCTCGTGGGGCCTCCCGCGCTCTCCGAGCCGTGGCTCGTGTGAGTCCCCGGCCCAGGTCTGGCCGCGTTGCCCTCCAGGCCCGAGGCAAGGAGGAGAAGCCATGCGGCTGCGGGAGCTGCGGGTCAAGCTCATCTCAGGACACTGGCGTGCGGGGCTCTGCAGCTGCTAATCTGTAATTAATCGGTGATTAAGCCTTACTTGCCTGCTCACCAGATTTTCTTGATGAGACTCTCGATGAGTGCAAGCTGGACACAATAAATGGATAAGTCAGGAAGAAATCGGCCTGTTGGCAGCGATGGTGTGCTGGCTTCACGTGCTTGTCATGCTGTTGCATAACGTGGAAGTCAATGTGTGCTGGGTTGGCTCAGGCTGAGTCCCAGAGTGCTGTGTCAAACTAAACCCAGAGAACCTGTGTGTGTTCCTATGGTCATGCCAACTGTGCATCTGGAGTCTAGTGTACAAAAGCAGCAGCTCATGTACTCTCAGAGAAGGGTCTTCCAGTACCTTCACCCCAGAATGACTCTTGTGAAGATGGCATGTGTGTCTGTGTGGTGAATCATGTGTGATATCCCACCACTGGTAATGTGGGACTTGTTGGAAAAGTGGTATGTGATGCCCCATGTTTCCAAGCCAGAAGCTGGAGGCAAGGTTGTGCAGATACTGGAGGTGTTCAGTCTGTCTTGCTGAACCAGTCTGGTGATAGACACGCTGCTTCTCTTGTAGAATTGGCTCTGCCTCAGTGACTTCCCTCTTGAGATTTGGCATTAGAGCCAGCTCTTCAGTGCTGGCTCCTTGGTCTGCTGTGGTGTAGAGATGGAAGGAGGGGTAATCATTCATTGCCTTGTTCATCCCAGTTCACTGCAGTGGTTTTTCTGTGAGTTAAGAATGATAGGTTAAAGGAGTTCTTGCAATATTGAGAGGAATTGAGGGAGCTGAGCATCTTTAGTGGTGCTTAATAAATGTCCTGTAAAGCTCTTAATTTTTTTATAATACAGTGTCTAGGAATGAATTATGAAGTATAATGACATATGTCCTGTCAGCTGGCAACTGAACATGATGAGGCTAATAAGCAAAATGCATATTGAGAACAATTTCCAGAATATCTCTAGCAACTCCCACCCTAGGTTCTGTGTGCTTTGCAGTGCTTTGTTTTTTTGGACTCATGTTACACCCTACAGCCTCAGCCCAAAATGATCTGACACCTCTAGCCAGGAACAAGCTATAGCCTGCAGGTATTTGGGTTAGTGCCAGACAGCAAGCAGTGCCTGAGAGGATGCCCTAGATGCTCCGAGATGATGAAATTTAAATTTTTGCTAGATTTCTCAATTTTAATTTTTGCCAGAAAATCCCAGAATGAGACTAGATACAGCTCTCTGTGATTAGACCTGAACAGGTACATGTGAGATCTGATTTAGTCTTGGGCCAAGACAAAACAAAAATCATCTTGGAACCAAGGAGAGGGTTAATCTCAGCTGCTGAGAGCTGGGAGAGTAGGACAGTCCCCCTGCCTCTGGCAAGGAGGCTGCCCTGCTCTGCTCCTTCAGCACCTGTGAGGGAACAGAGCAAAGGAAGTGAAGGGATCCAGGTTTTCCATACTCTGCATATTTACTCCTCAACCTGTTGACGTTTTCCTGTGTTCAGTGGCCAGAGGTTGCTGAGGCTCAGGGTGTTCCCATCAGTCTATCACTTCTCTTCCACACTGGACTGAAATTGCTGTGTGTTGCACATCAGCAGCAAGATGACAGAGTTGAATCTGCTGTAATTTGTAGGTGAGCTGTTAACTTACATATGGAATATGACATTTCCTGATGCTCTAGACTTCTTATCCTGACCAATCATTAGTGCAGCATATTATGGATAATATGTTACAGATGTGCCCACCTCCAGTAAATATCTTGTTCTGTGGAGCCCTGTGTGCAGCTCTAGCTTGTTTTCTAAATCCCAGGCTTTCAGAGAGAGGTCTGTCTTAAAAATCTCCAAGCTTTATTTATCAGCAAGGAACTTTGTGAGCACCCCCAGTGTGTTCCACCACCTCTACATCAGGGAAATACTCAGGAAAATTTCTGCCTGCAGAGGCCATGCTACTGTTATTACCCTGTGCACATGTGTTTATTTTGCTTCACACACAGCCAGTGTATTTGATTTTTAGGAAAACACACACATGTGCTTTGTCTTTGTCTTGCCTCTTTCCCTTTAGCTGCTGTGGAGTGGGGAGGTTGAGTGTGACAAAAAGGCCCAAAGAGACCAGACTGGGCTCTCTGGGTGCCTTGAACTAAAACCAGCTTGCTAAAGATCTTGGATCTCACTTTCCTTTCTTTTCATTTTTTCCCCACCCCTGAGCTAAGGATTCTTAGCAATTTCCATCACATTTGTGTAGGACGCAGCACAAACCAAGCAACTTGGGAAATCAGCAAAATCACCAGCTCAGTTTAGCTGAAAACAAATTGCATTTTTCCTGCTCCTGCAGTGGCCAAGCAGTGTTGGGCTGTGATCTTTAGGAGCACAGTACAGACAGAGGATCTGGTGTTAAGGAAGGATAAAAGCATCTCATTGAGACATAAAGGCTGCTCCAACAAGTGAAACTTCTGTGCTGTAGGTGGCTATGAGAAGTCAGGGTGTTGTGAACAGGATCAGTCCAGCCCTGAAGAACTAGCAAATAACCAAGATGCACCAGTCCTGGCAGAGAAGAATCCCTTCCTTTGTGTGCCCCTGTGCCTGTGGGACAAAGCAGGGGACAAGTCATGCCATCAGCCATCCCAGAGTGATTGAGGAAACCCAGAACAATTAGTCCCTTTATGGCCTGTGAGCTGAGTTCAGCACTATCCTTGCAGCCTTACCAGTTTCAGACATCAGCTTTGGCTTTGGTTGCACTCAACCAGCATTGCCTGGAAACAGATGGCAGAAATCTGCAGCTTTCCAAAAGACAACTAAGCCCTGTCTTCCAGGTTGTATGGACTGAGGGGGAATCCTGGAAGGGTGTCTAGACATCTTGTACCTTTTTAACTCCCCAGCTATCACCCAGGTCCGAGGTATAATCTTGTTTTACTCCCCAGCATTCCTGCTCTGGAATCCTGCAGCAAACAGTCTGTAGCTGGCATCTCTCCACCCACAGGCCCTGGAAGTGGTGAGTGAACCCAAACTGCTTGCTGCAGGTCATTGCAGTGTTCGTGTCATTTGCTGGTGGCCAAGAAAGCTCTGTGGTGTAGCAAGGCACTGACTTGCACACTGCAGCCCTGAGGGCCTTCAGAGAGTTTGTAAGACCTCTCTCTGGGGCACAGTAGATCACAAAGGTCCAAATCACTGCCTTCCCTTCTCATAGCAAATCCTCTCCCCTACAGGTGCTTGGGCAGAGGCTCTGTGGCTGAGCTTACAGGGCACAGTTAACGCACCAAAATGCAGAATAAAACCCAGAGATGTGAATTTAAACCCTCATCTGTTCCCTTCTGAATAGAGAGTCATGCTAATATTTATGTCAGCTCTCCACAGTCCACTGAAGCTGTTGTGCCAAAGTTCTCACTAATGACTCTGCAGCTTCTGGGGAAGCCAACTCCAGCTGACAGATACAATAGGAAAAACATTCTGAAAAAGGTAAAAAAATGGATTTTTAAATAGTTATAACCCAAACCCAATAGTATATTGCTTTTCATGACTCAGTTCCTCTCACCAGGTTCAGAGAGGTGGGGAAGGTGCCCATAATTTATTAATTAGCCCCAGCCTAAAGGAACAAAGCCCACAGGGAAGCTCTGTGCACAGCCTTGGCAGAACTCACCACACCTCCATCTCTCACATCTGAGCACAGCCAGGCAAGGACACTCCAGGGCTGACCACATGGGTGATATCTTCTTTGAAGAAGTTTAAGGACACAGAGTGACAGGGGTATCACTTACTCTGCAGACAAGATGTGCCACTACCTGCAGTATTCACCAAGTGAGGGCAACCCAAAGGGAGGAGCTGGCTGGGGGTGTAGCAGGGAACACAGCAGAAACTGGGACACCTTCAGCCAGCCAGTCACACCCTTGGAAACCGATTTCAACATCAAAGGCATCATTTGCCTCCTGCACTTTCAGACAGGGCAGTTCCAGGCAGGGACCCACCCAGTTCAATGTCACTGCCACCCTTCACTGGCTGTAACACAGGCAGCTTTCACCAGTGCTGCATGGGAAGCCTGTTTGGGCAGATTCAGACATGACAGGTATGACAGAACAACTCTTTTCTTACCTGCCTGTTGATACAGAATGTCCCCTTCTTGTCAGTGCTTACTGCTGTAAGGCCACATTGTTTCAGGTCACTTACTGTGTATTTGATGATGAGTTTCCTACATTAAAATGTCAAAATTGATTGAAACTGCATAAAATTAGTTTTAATCCATCCTTCTTTGAAAAGAGACTTAGATAAGGAACAGAGAAGTTGAGACAGTAAAAAAAAACACCAAAACCTAATATACTGGGCAGTTGTGGAAAAGAACATTCACATGAAGTCAGGATCTGTGCAGTCTCGCTCCAGGAACTAGAACCACCACAAGTGACACCAGGATAACTTTGAAAACTATTTTTCTCTCTCAGTTTATGAATACTATTTTCCTCTCTCAGTTTATGGTGCTAAACACTAAGTGCAACAAGTGAACCTCGTTTGTTTTTTTTTTTTTTGTCATCTGCTAGCTCAGTGGAGACAACACTCCCTAGGACACAAAGACAGTTTACTTGAAACAAAGTTACTTCTCTGAGAATGGATACACAGGTACACAGGTACCATTTCCCCCCAACTCTTCTTGCAGCTTTAAGTTATCCCATTAGGCACAAATGGTAATTCCTTTCATACAAATATAAAAAAAATAGCTCAGATATGTACAGGCCTGTCTACTCAAGAGTGCAGCTTTACTTTGGAAGAAAATGAAGTTTAAAACCAGATAGTGAGGTTGGTTGGTTTTGTTTTCATTGAATAGCTACTGAGCAAGAAAGTGAGACTGAGTAGTTTATTTGATGTTGTTGCAGACCATAATTGTATGGATTTGGATTATGTTGACCAAAAAATACAGTCTTCACGCTGATTTACACCATGATCAGTATTGGCCATGCACATTCAACAACAGCACCAGCTTAGTCATCTTTAAGCTCCTTGATCTTATGCTTATGGCGCTCGATTTCTTTCTGCAGACGCTCAATCTCTTTCTGGTGGTGGTGGATCTCTTCCTCGTGGTGCTTCCTTAGGGCAGAGAGCTGCTCCCGCTCCTTTTCCCTGCAAGAGAGGACGGCAGGACGTGCAGCCCTTCAGCCGAGCGGCGCGGGAGGGCCGGGCCGGGCCGGGCCCTGCCCCGGGCCCGCGGGGAGCGGCTCCCCAGGCCCGGGCCCGCTCACCTGAAGTACCGCTCCTCCTCCGCCGCCTGCTTCTTCCCGAAGGCGCCGCCGGCCTCGCGGATGGAACCGCCGCCGCCGCCGCCCTTCCCAGCGCCTTTCCCCAGCTCGCCCAGCTGCGGGAGAGACGGCGGTGAGCGCGGGCGGACAGACGGACAGGCAGAGCGACAGAATGACGGAGGGACAAAGGGACAGACTGACGGGCAGACGGACGGAGGGGCAAAGGGACAGAGGGACGGGCAGCCGGAGGGGAGAAGGGGCACTGTCGGAACACCCACCTGGTCGGCGCCCGATCCCGAGCTCCAGCGCTGCTGCTGCGCCAGCAGAGCCCCGCGCAGGCCGCCCCGCGCCGCCAGCGCTGCCACGGCCGCCATAGCCGCCTGCCCTTGGAGCGCCGGACGGGCCGCCGGGCGGGCCCGCCCAGCCGCGCCTGCGCAGCCGCGGCCCCGCCCTCCTCCCGCCCCAGAGCCCGCCGGGGGCGGGGCGGCCTCTATGGCGTCACAAGGCGGGGCCCCGGGCCCGCGCGCGCCGCGGGGGGGCGGGGCCAGTCGCTGCGGCGCGCGCCGCGGTCACGTGTGGTGAAGGCGCGGTCACGTGTCTGTGGCGATGGCGGCGGCGGGGCCCGGCGCGGGCGCGGCCGAGGACGCGTTCCTGACCTTCTACAATGAGGTACCGCCCGCCCCGGGACCTGCGCGCCGTGCGGAGCCGGGCCGGGCCGAGCCGAGCCGGGCCGGGCCGGGGTCGGGGGCCGCCGGCGGGCGGGACGGGCCGAGCCGCTGTGGGGGCGGGCGAGCGGCGGGTGCCGGTGGGCTGGTGCTCGGTCCGGCCCTCCCACAGCCCTGGTGCCGGCCGGGGCCGGGAGCCGCGTTCGGCACTCGGTGCGCCGGGCTGAGCCCCGCGGGAGCCGCGCGCTCGCGGTCCCTGCGCGCCGGGCCCCGCTCGGCCTCGCTGTGGGCGAAGTGTCACCGGGCAGGGCCTGGGCCCCCTCCCTCCGCCCGCCCGGTGCTCCCGGCACGGCCCGAACGTGCTCCCTGGGGCTCGGCCAGTTCGCTGCGTGCATGGTTGTGTAAATAAAGGTGAACGTTAAATATAAATACGTGGTTTGGTTCGGTGTCGTACTCTGAAGGGTAAAAACTGAACTAAATAATCTCTGGTTATTAAAAGCGGGCGTGTGTGTTTGCATCAGTGTCACTTAACGTGTTTAAAGGGCTACACTGCCAACAACGGGTTAAAAGTAATAACGCCCTGGTTTCCAAGGAATCACAGAACTGCTGGAGGTGCATGGGGAGGAGGGAAGCTGTGGAGAAGGCCATAGAAGGAACAAACAGAACTGTTCTGCAGAACGTTTTATAGATAAAATGTGATGTTGAAAATACTGTTGGGCTGTAGGAAATGCTAAAAAATATGTGCTGCTAGTGCCTGAGAACATAACTACAGGCTTGGGGTAAGGAAGAGGCATTATGAATTGTAGTACAGGACAAGGATGACTTTATACTAACAGCATGAATAAACAGGTAAGGGTGTTGTGATGGTCAGTTGATACAGGTCTCTCTGTTCTTCAGGTAAAGCAAATTGAAAAACGAGATTCTGTTTTAACATCAAAAAACCAAATTGACCGGCTGACCCGACCTGGATCTTCATATTTCAACTTGAACCCTTTTGAGGTTAGTTTGAACATTCTGAATTGATGTAATGAGCTTTCTGATTCCTGAGTATTTATTCCAGTAAAAGACAACATAAGGAAAGAAGAAATTTCTCTGGGTACAGATTAGTGTGCAGAAGGTTTGCAGAGGACAGCAGGGTGGTGTTTATGTTTTTATCAGTGTTTGATGGCAGGACAAACTGTATGTTGGCACATTTCCCTCATACAATAGCACTGGAAGATTTGGCTGGGTACTTTCTGAACAGGAAGGTAGTAGCAGGAGGTGGCAGCTTGGCAGGTTCTGGTCATAGCTCTCTGAATTCAGCATTTGTAGTTGTGTGTTTTATTTTGGGTGTTCATCCCACTGAACTTGGATAGAGTAAGAAAAGGTCTCTCAGTGGTCACACCAGTGAGTAGTCTCTGAGGAACCATTGGGTAATGGATAATCCCCTTGCACTTTATAGGGTTTGATTCCAGTTGCAGTCAGTTATAAAGTCTTAGTAAGTAGGAAACCTGAGGAAGGCAGTAAATAAACAATATCATATTCATCTGGAGTTGGCTTTCCCTGGGTGTGTTCCTTCCTGGTGTCATCTTCACTGCCTTTTTCAAGCCTCAGGTGCTTTTGTGGTCCCAGTTCAGGGCTAGCCAGCTAGATGAGTCAGCAGATTCACTTTGACAATGTTCAGTTGTGTACAGGTCTTAGTACTTAAAGAGTAAATTAAGAAAGCTGTTTCAGATCAGACTGTAGCTTTCCTGTGGGAGAGTGGTTTTTATTTACAGATTCTTAGAATCAGAACAGCATCTGCTCACTTGTTGCTTAAATCTTATGTTCAGTAAATTGAATTCAGTAAATCTTATGTTCAGTAAAATGCTCACAAAAGAGTTTCTCAACTCTGCCACACCTGTAAAGATCAATAAACAAGTGGTGTCACTCATAGAAACCAAACAGTAAAACTATTGTCTTTTTCAAAATGATAAAATTAATAATTTTTTATAAATAACTGTGTTTCCTGTCCAACATTCTGAGTGGCCTGGCATTGTCCCCAAGCCACCACATGCTTTTTGTTTCTGTCAGACTGAGCATTGCTGCAGGACTGGTTGGAGGCTCATACCAGTTTATGGATCATAGCTGTCTACACAAGACCTTGGCATAGCCAGAGGAATCTAGCACTGCTAAAAGCAGTGTCACAAATGTCAAAAAGATTGTGAAATATTTCTGTTTTACTGGGTGAAAATTCATGTCCTTGTGGGGTGAGCTTTCTGGTGTGTGTGTGTGAGTGCCCGTGAACCAAGTGGTACAGAACCATAGAATGTGCTGGGTTGAAAGACACCCATCAGGATCATTGGGTTCAACCCCTGTCCCTGCCCAGACACCCCAACAACCCCACCCTGGGCTGGAAGGACCCACAGGATCATCCAGTCCAACCCCTGTCCCTGCCCAGACCCCCCAACAGCCCCAACCTTGGCATCCCTGGGAGTGCTGTCTAAATGCTTCTGGAGCTCTGGCAGTGCCCATTCCCTGGGGAGCCTGGGCAGTGCCCAGCACCCTCTGGGGGAAGAACCTTGCCCTGATCTCCAACTTCAACCTCCCCTGACTCAGTTTCATGCAGTTTCCTCATGTCCTGTCCCTGGCCATGAAAGTGAAGAGCTGCCCCTCGGGAGGACGTTTGGGTGTAATGAGTTCTTTCCTCAGGCTGAACAAACCAAGTGACTTCAGCCACTTCTCATGAGAGTGTTAGAGCTTGCTGACAGGAACCTGAAACATGGAGAGCAGCATCAATCTTGCTCTGCTTTCATGATCTCTTTTAGGTGCTGCAGATGGATCCTGAAGCCACAGATGAAGAGATAAAGAAAAGATTCCGACAGGTATTCAGCTTTTGCACTCAGAGTTCATGGAGGGGAAGTAGAAGTGCTGTAGAGATTGTGCAGCTGGGTGTGGGCACAAGAAAAATGGTAGTGAAGCTGTATCTGGGTAGAGGGCTGTCTATTTTTGGCAGAAATGCATAAAGCAGCTCTTGTATCAACAAGAGGAGAGCTGCAGCAGTGTCCCTGGTCCAAGCATGGTAGGCTGCTTTGCCTGTGCCATTTGTGATTGCCAGCTAATATAGCCATGTATGATCAGCCTCTTGAGCTTGAGTTCAAAAGGAAGATCGAAAGGTATTTTTATCAAATATATGGACTTGGAGCCACATTTTCTCTAAGGTTTCTTTAAGAATTTCCATGGCCATTTTTAGTGGCTTGCTTACCTGGGAAAGAGGCAGCCCTGCTTACTGGGGGTCTGCAACACAGGAAACATCACCCCAGCCTGCCTCTGCTGACAGAGCTGCAGGAAAGTTTTCAGTTTAATCAGTGCCTGCAGCAAAGAAACAGTGTTGGGAGGGCTGCAGCCTCCACCTGCATTGATGGTGTGAGTGTCTTTGGATAGGGAGATGCTGGGGGGCAGAGGAACAGGATATGGGCTCCTCCTGTGTGTGGGAAGTGACAGGGATGACTTTTTGGTCTATTGTTGGCTTCTCACTTCTGCAAGATAATAAAGTATGACATTCTCAGCTTTGGGCTGGTAAAACAGTGCAGGGACATGTTTTGAGTTCAGGGTAATGAAATGAAAAATGTGCATGGAATTGTGCATTGAAGAAATCAAACACCCAAGTGCAGAATGTGGAACAGTCAACAAAGGGGGAAAAAGGCACTGGCTGAAGTAAATCTGTTCAGATCTGAAGGCAAACCTTTTCCTGGGAGCTACAAACTGGCAGTTGCACAGTTCCAAAAGTAGTTATTTTGTATTCTTCAACACTAAAGCAGTTTCAGTTGCTGCTCTGTACAGCAATGGCAAAAATAAAAGGTCTATATAAAAAAGAAATTAAAAGAGGCCATATGGAAAGTTTTAAATAGCTTTCTGAAAGAGGAATGTGGAGGATGTGGTTTCCAGCCCAGTTAAAGTTCCCCTCAGGATGGTAGTGATCCATCTCCTGTCTGCCAGGTAGAGCACAGGCAGGAGTTTCCTTAACTTTCAGTAAAGCAGCCTAAGGAAAAATGACCACTCTTAAACAGTTTGGTATTTGGACAGCCTTGGGCATGCTAGAGAACTTCTTGAGAGACTTTGGTTGAGGATGATCTTTTTATGTTTGTTTCTTGTCAAGACCAAGGATACAAATCTTTGATGATCAAGGGGTTCATATCAGCTGAGGGGTGTTAAACTGTTCCTCTCATCATGAGCTGCAGCTTTTCTTGGACAGCCTGTTTGTTACAAGGATTGTTTGTTCTATCAGCTTGTACTGGCACACACTTCTGCATGGTGTCAGCTGGTTTATCCATGTACAAATGAATGTGATCTCTTTGGGTTCTTCCTGTTTCCCTTCTCTCAAAAATCTCTGAAATGCTCTTCATCTTTTACCATGCTCTTGATAGCAATATCCTTTTTCTTGCAGCTCTCAATATTGGTGCACCCAGACAAAAACCAGGATGATGCAGATAGAGCCCAGAAGGCATTTGAAGGTAACACTGTTTCTCTGCCTGCTCTGGGTTAGTAGTGTCAGCTTTTCTGGTGCTGAAAATTCATTAGGGTGGAGGGGACAGAAGGGTTGCTGCAGAGGTGCTTTAGCTGTGGCAGCAGCAGCTGTGGCAGCAGCAGCAGCTGTGGCAGCAGCAGCTGTGTGAGGTGGTGGCATTTCAGCAGGTGGCACTAGGTGGCAACAATGCCATTGTCATGTCACCACAGGGACAGACATCTGCATGTGGGTGTGGGATTGTTCAAGAAAAACTGTTTAATCTGTGCATTAGATTTTATTCAAAGACCATAGGACAGAAGTAGAGTGATGGTTTTAGGTATGTGCTGGTGCAGGCAGGGAATCACAGTAAGGTGTTCATGCCCATAACTACAGCTGGGAGCAATGATGCTTTCACCTGCTCCCTCTAGAAGGTATCAGACAGTTCCTGCCATTACTGTACCCCAAAACTCATTCAACTAATCATGTTATCACTTTCCCAGATGTATTTAATTTTAAAAAAATTAAAAATCCCAAAACAGACTGCCAAACAAATGACCTCCAGAAATTCTAGAAGCAAATTAGTAATGCCAACAAGTAGCAGTCTTGTGATGCCTTGTGAACATGACTACTGGTGCTATTAATATTGATGCTTTTTGTTTAGCTGTAGATAAAGCTTACAAGCTGCTGCTAGATCAGGAGCAAAAGAAGAGAGCCTTGGATGTGATACAGGCAGGAAAAGAATATGTGGAACACACTGTGAGTATTCTATGGGAACATCCGGAGTTGGGGGTGAGTGGTAATCAATCATTCATCTTTTGCTTTTTGCTACACCTGTTTCATGTTTAGGTCACTAAACTGTGCAAACCTTGTAATGGCACTGTGCAGGTGGGCTCCAGGCTCTTCACTGCAGAACAAACCTGCTGTGTCCAGGACTGCTCTTGAGCTCAGTGCAAGATAATTCAGTGAAATTCAGTACTTGAAATAATCAGGTCAGACCACGTGATCTGACCTAAATATTTTTTTCCAAG
Organism: Serinus canaria; assembly: GCF_022539315.1. Classification (NCBI taxonomy): domain Eukaryota; kingdom Metazoa; phylum Chordata; class Aves; order Passeriformes; family Fringillidae; genus Serinus; species Serinus canaria. The sequence goes on along the minus strand of NC_066336.1, from coordinate 2,198,631 downwards.
TCTTTGAATGAATGATGCAGTTCAGATATGTGTAGGTGGAAGAGAATAGGTGGTGACAGCAGGAGACTGGGAAGTTTGGGGGATATTGACCTATAAGATAAGAACAGGAGCTTGGATTGCATTGGCCAAGAAGTTAGACTGATGTGGGTGGATTGAAACACAGAAAGCTTGAGGAAGCAGATGATATGGGAGAGCTCAATACTCTTAACACAAGGAACACTTGATGTTCAGTTTGTTGTTAGTCACTTGAATATCATGAAGCAAAATAAACTTCCTGCTGGTTTGGATGGTATATATTGAATAAGAATATATCCAATATATATATATCAAGAAACTAAAAGGGATTGTGTTGGAGGAATAGTATCCAACACAGTATTTTTAATTACTGCAGTTCATGTGATAGTAATCTTGTCTGTGTTTGGGCCTAGCAGGGTTTGGTAAAACAAAACATCAGTCAAGAACAGTACTATCTGTACATTGGAATAGAAATGCAGAACCACTTGGATAAAATATGTAAGCCCTATAAAATCTTTAAGGCTCTTATTTTTGTTCTTAATCATTAGGTGAAAGAAAAAAAGAAGCAGCTGAAGAAGGATGGAAAACCTCCCACTGTAGAGGAGGATGATCCTGAAGTTGTAAGTCATACTGTGTTCAGAGAAACTGGAGAGTATAAAATGTGTTTTGAGGAATTAAGAATGAAAGCCAGTACAGAAGTGTTTATTAGACTTGCTAATGCTGTAAACCCTCACATTTACAGAAAAAAACAAATTCTGCTTAGGCACTGTAGAGATCATGTGTCAGGTGATACCTGTGTATAGTGGAAAATAGCTTCACTGTAGTGTAAAGAGTAAATATATTGTGAGATTATATAGATCAAAACAGCCTGTTCTTTTCTCAAAACAAGATTTCATTGCTTGTGCATCATGTAGTTTTTTTTGAATTTCTTGTTGTCTTCTGACTGCTGGAACCATGGCATTCCTGCTGCTGGCAGAGGCACGTGTAGCACTCACTGCAGAGTGACTAAAATGAGCTTGTGACCTTTTAATGAGAGCAGTTTTGTTTCTTTCATTCATGTAGTACTGAGGGACAGATGTGCTGTTCTGCAGCAAACCACTGGATTAAAAAGGGCATGGCATAACTTAGTTCTTCTTACCTGGGTTCTAGTCTGGACAAGTCCAGCCATGAGAGGCTGTAACAAGGACAGGTGATCACCAAACATTGACTTCATTGGTCTCATCACCCTTTTTTTTTTCCTATAAAGGGATTTTTTCCTGTTGATATCACCACAGTAACCCCATAACCATCTTATTTTTCATTTTTCAGAAGTCTGTTGCTCTTCTTTAGTAATGAAGATTGGTTTAAGCATACTGATTTCCTATTGGGAAGCCAGTGCTAGATTTTTACAACCCATCAAGAAGATCTGCTGGAAAATTACTCTCTAAAACAGTGACCATTTTGCCTTTTTTTGTCAAATGTAACAATGCAAGACTTAACCCAAGAATAAGAGAGTTTGAAGTGAACAGTTCTGTTTAGGCACAGCTTCATGAATACAAATTAAAATGAGACTAATATGAGGTTAATATGCAGCTGTTTCCTGGTGGCAGGGCCAGAATTTAATCAGCAGTGGTTTATACTTTTCTGTGTGCTGCTGCTCTTGTCAGGGCAGGATAGGGGTTATGTGGGCACACCTGTGGTTTGCTTGCTTTTTATCTTCATACATTTGTATGTAAAACAGACTTTAACTGTGTTCACAGGCATTATTTTAAGACTGGATTTGTGTTTTACAGTTCAAACAAGCTGTATACAAACAGACAATGAAGCTCTTTGCTGAACTGGAAATTAAAAGGAAAGAAAGAGAAGCAAAAGAAATGCATGAAAGGTATAAATGACATTCCATTTGTGCAGTTCAGGCTCTTCTTCCACCTCATGCTTCCTCAGAGAAGATACGGCATCAGAGAGTCTTAGAATAGTCTGAATTGGAATGAACCTCTGGAGATCAGCTGGTCTGACCTCCTGCTAAAAGCAGGGTCTGGGATTAGATTAACAAGGGTCCTGTCATGCTGATTGACAATAATGTGGATTCTGCCACATCTCTGGTAGCCTGTGGGTTTGTAGAGCCCTATGCTTGAGAAAAGCACACAGGAAATTTGCCCTCCTGTGCTGAAGATGTCAATATATTTTATATGATTGTATTACCTTATGTGTACACATGGAGGTCAGCCACAACAGTGAAATGGTGACACAATTCTGCATGCTATTAGCTTGCAGAGGATTGATTTTTAATTTTATTTAAATGCCAGAAATACCCTGTGGCATGTGTGATCCTGAACTATTTTAGGTGATTTGATCACGTGCTCACTGGGAGTACACTTCCTGCAGCAGGGTTCTGTGCTGGTCAGTGAGGTGGGAGATGGCTGCAGGACATTGCCTTTGATGATAGGTGGAAAGTAGGGGGTTAAAAATTTAATTTGTATTTTGCATGCTGAAGTGCTTATTAGCTTCTCAGAACGTGTACCCTCAACAGTTTTAGAGACTTAGCACTAGAGTGGTGTCCAGCTTCTTGGATGAAGAAGTCCAGCTTGTTTTGCTGAACAAGAGAAGCCAACCCCTTAATTGTCAGCTTGCTATCAGTGGGACCAAACCATCTTCTCTGCTCACTGCTCTTCCAAATTTGAAACCAAACTGTATTTGCTGTGCTATCTTAGGTGTGCATATTTATCTCTACTGTAATCTGCCAGAAAATTAGAAGAGCTTTCCAAGATGATTTGAAAGTATTACCTTGATTTCTAAAGTGGATGTTTGTGGGTTGTGGGTTCATAACTTTTGTGGCTTCCCTTCAAGGAAGCGGCAGAGGGAAGAGGAAATTGAAGCACAAGAGAAAGCCAAACGAGAACGAGAATGGCAGAAGAACTTTGAGGTATTCAGCACTTGAATTTACAGAATAGGCCTCAGCAATTCTTGTCCATATTGCAGGGAATGCCTCTAGAGAAATGAGAGACCTTTTGTATGCAAGTCTGTAAGATCATTTAAGAGATCTGCACCAGCCTGGGGTTTGTTCATGGTGTGGAGAAGAGCCCATCAGCAGGGCTTTGGTATCACCTATGCAGAAACAGGTCTGGTAAATTGAGGCATACTATTTTTGCATCTCTGTCAGCAGTTCATTCTTAGCTTTAGTTGTAAAATAGAATTGCTGCTTTGCACAGGTCACTGGTGACCATGAAACCCTAATCTGGAAAGTGTTTGTGTGGACTGTTGTGTTACTTTCCAGTCTGGTTAACCCAGCATCCAGATCCCTGCTAGTGCTGGGCTCTCTCCCATCCTGCCAGGGGAAGGGAGGCAGGGAAGCAGACAGCTGCTCATCTGCAGCCCTGGTATTGCAGAGATGGGCCTGGGGTGGATGGATCACATGCTGTGAAGTGGATCATTCCTGGACTGTTCTGTCCTGCTGTGATACCTTCAGCCTGTAGAGATCATAGGTTGGCTTTGTGGGGAGATTTGGGGGTTTAGGGTACTTTTTTGTGGGTTTTGTTTTTTTGATTTGGTTTCTGTTTTGGGCTTTTTTCTCCTCAGGAGAGGTTTCTGCTGCTCAGCAGGTAGGGCAGGAAGAGGAGAGAAGTGCACCAGAGGCCTTTTTTTCTCATTGTGTCAATGTGATGAGACTTTGAGCAAGAAGCATGAGAGAAGGCAGCAGTGCACTTCCTTCCTCTGTTCTTTCTGTAGCACCAGGAGAGGGAGGAGTTGAGGCACAGAAAGGACATGCCACGTTCTGGGCTGACAGATTAGGAACATCCACTTGAGAGGTTTCTTGTTTCCTTTGAGGATTCCCTAGAGAGTAAGGACTGCCCAGCCCAGTCTGGTGGTGCTGAAACCAGAGTCCAGCACAGTGCTTATACTGGTGTGTGTAAGCTCACTTGTAGTTCCAGTGCACTGTGCTGCTCTGGCTCTTCAGTGTCTTTGTGTCCTGGCTGCCAGGGGCTGCATGCTGGGTAAGGGGGAAGTGCCACTGATCTGAAACTGCTGTGTACTACCTGTGCTTTGGCTATTGCCCTTGTTAACTCACCACTTCCTTCCTGTTATTCCCAGGAAAGTCGGGATGGCCGTGTGGACAGCTGGAGAAATTTCCAGGCAAATACAAAGGGGAAGAAAGAAAAGAAAAACAGGACCTTCCTGAGACCTCCCAAAGTAAAAATGGAGCAGCGTGAATGATCCTGGAAGCACTGCCCAAGTGCAGCTCCTCAGTCCCTTCTCTGCTTTTAAGGACTCATTGGCACCTAGAGTAAGATTTGCTTTTTAGTAGACTGTTTGTTTCCAGTACAATTAATTATCAGTCGAAGTATTTTTTGTACTCTGTCTGTTTGAAATAGGGCCAGAGAATGACCCTGGCCAGGGCCCCGCTCCACGTAGAACTCTTGGCTTAGGAGAGTCCCTGCCATTCCTGCTGTCCTGTGTGTCTGCTGCCCTGTAACTCAGTGTTTTGTACTTCACACAGACTGTGCTGTTTCACCACTTCTGTTTCTAGTTTGAGAGCTGAACAAAATATTGGAGATGCATCCAAACCCTTTCCAGGCACCATCTTTCTCAGCAAGTTCAGCTTGGGAAAGATCTGGACTGACTCTGGGAATATGCTTCCAGCACTGTGCAGTGCAGCTGGCCTGCAGTTAAGTCCTGCAGCTCCTCACTGCATTGGAAGGAACCTGCTCACAAAATCTGATTTCCAGACTAAAATCCCAGCTCTCAGGCTTAGACTTCTGTTAATCTCAGACCAGCTGGTCACTTCCTATAAAGGAAAATAACTTCTCTTGATTAATAGTTAAGCTGCAATGGTCTGTATGTAAAATAAATTTTTACCCAAATTACCGTTTTTTCCTTGGAGTTATTAAAAAATGCAATAGCGAGAGTATGAGTGGAGTGCTGTCAGTGCTGAGATGCTGCTGCTCTTCAGCATGAACCTGTTCTCCAGGCTCAGACTGTGGTGCCAGCTCTCTGCCTTTCCAGTTCTCCACATCCCTTTCAAGCTGCCCAAGCTGTTCCATGTGCAGTGTCACCAGCCTGGAGGCAGAGGGGACATTAACTGTCCTCATTCTCTGGCTGTGCTCCTTCCAGAGCCTGACTCCCTTAATCCCCAACCTGGCTGGGAAAGGCTGTAGTTCAGCTTGGCTGCTGGGCTGGGAAGTTGGGATGTTTGCTGCAGCTCTGCAGTTGGGTGCCTGGGGAGCTCCAGGGCATGCAGCCAGCCAGTTCCTTCTGGCAGCAGTGCTTTGAGCACTAATGGGTTGTGACTGTCTTAAAAGCCTCACGGTTCCTTTCCTGCCAAAATAAGAGCCAATTCTTACCAGCAAGGAAACCCCAACAGCATTTCTTTGTTAAACAACCCATGGGGTGTAAAGGGAGCAGACAGAAAAACATGTGATTTCTTGTTGTAAGTGACTCAGGTGGATGTTGTGCCCATGACCTGAGCAATGGCAGTGCCACAGAACGTGTTGGGGGAACCCCCTTGTGGAATCTGGGCACAGCAGTGCCAGTGGCAGCAGGGTGGGTCCCCCCTTTCTTCCCAGGCTGAAGGAGCACAAGGACCAAGGGGGGCTTATAGTACTGCAGAAGGGGTACAGGAATGAGCTGCCCCTGCCTGAAGTGTTTTCTGGCTGATGTTTTCTGATTTGGGGATTCCCAGAGCAGAGCAGTGCCCTTCCTGGTACTTTGCCTGATGAATCTCCACCCACCATGGAAGCCCTGGAACAAGTACTCCCTGTGCTGCCTCCTGACCCCAGGACCTGGAAGGAAATGAGGAGCCCAGAGGACGGATCTGCTGAGGGTACTGGGACCACCTCTGCCCCCCTGGCCCAAGCAGGGAGTGCCCCTGACCTGGAGCTGCTCAGGGCTGGGCTACCCCATCTCTGGCCTGTGAGGCACCAGGTGCCACAGCAGTGTCACAAGCCCCTCACCATCAGTGGAGCTCAGCTGTGTCACGTCTGCTGCCTGCCCAAGGAAGGATCACAGGAACTGGTGTCAAGCTCCAGGGTGCAGCCAGGGCACAGCTAAGCAGGTCACAAGTGCCAAGAGGGAAGTGAGTCACTCACCTGGGAGCCAGCACCACGCCCTCTTTCCTGTCAGAGCCTCTTCCCAGGCAGGAGCACACACACGGCTCAGCCCTGCTGGTCTCTCCCCTTGCAGCACAGACCTGGTGGGCTGGGGTCTGGGACTGAGCTGGAGCAGGTGCTCTGTGACCCCAAGGTAAGATGCTCCTTTCCCTTCTGCTTGCTCTTCCAGGCCTCCCTCCCCAAGCTCCACAAGCTCCTTCTGTGTCTGGGTAGGACATGGACTGGCTCAGCATCCCCTGTGGATCTCTGAGCCATGGCACCTCAGACAGTGCCAAGGGCTTCCATCCTTGAGACATCTTCATCCTCCTGGCAGGGTGTGGGGAGACAGAGACACTCCTTGTTCTGTGTGCCCAGCACGCAGGGCTGGGGTGATGAGGTGCACTGTGACAGCGTGAGTCAGGGAACTGCTGCTGCTGCCTTGGGGCTGTGGGAGGGGACTGCTCTCACCCAGGTCCCATTCCACCCCTGAGTGACAACGACCCTGGCTTTGCTTGGATGCTGTGGAGCAAGGTGAGGAGCCCTGCCTGGACCTTACTCCTGTGAGGAAGAGGAGGCAGTGCTTGGAGCCTCTCAAAGAGGGCAGGCCCCTCATCTCTCGTGTGCACAGCCCCTGCCAAGGCTGGGCAGGCAGATGGGGCAGAGGGCAGCAACAGTGGCAGGAGGTGCCTCACTGCAGTTGGGAGCAGCTTGATCACTGTCCCCAGCTGTGGCAGGACGTGGCTTTTGCCTTGAGCAGAGCTGTGCCAGCCGGGGGCTGTAGCACACAGATCCTGACACGGTGGCCCATGAGCTCACCCCTCTGCCCTGTGCAGCAGGGCTGGGCTTGGGAACCACAAACAGCTGGAGGCTGCCCTGCTCCCTGCCTCACCCACTGCTGGGGAGCCTGCCCAGCTACCAGCAGGGACATTTCTCTGCCAGTCTGGGCAATCCCTGTGGCACAGCCAGCTGCAGAAACCATGCCCTGCCTTAGCTGTCAGAGGGGACCCAGGGATTGCCCTGGCCACTGCCCCAGGAGTGTCTTTGGCCCATGGGTTGGTGTGTTTTCCTGCTGAGCAAGCCCCGCTCCAGGGCACATTCCTGCAGGGTTGGTAAGGAGGTTGGGACAGGCTGTGCTCAGCCTGCAACAAGCAAAAGAGAATTCTGCAGTGTCCAGTGAGTAGTGGGAACTTGCAGAAAGTAACACTCAGCACCAGCTGAGCATGTGCTGCAGCTCCAAAAGAATTTCTTGCTTTTTCAAAGACCCATCCTGGTACTCAAGAATGTGTCCTGGGGACTGGAACCAGCAGGGATCAAGCTCACCTCTGTGCCAGTGGCTGGTGCTGTCACAAGCTGCATGTTGAAGTTTCATCTTGTCCTTGTTTGCTGCTTTTGTTACTGACAGGCAGTCACAGACCCATCAGCTGAAATGCTGCTCCTCCATTTGCACTCCTTGGAGAGCTCTTCTCTGCCTACGCAGTGTAGCTTGCTCTTGGGAAGAAATCTCTGGATATTTGCTTATAAAACCAAGAGTTTCTGATCCCTCTGAAATTTACATGTGGTTATCCAAAGGGAGTATGTTGCTACCAGGCTACATCTAAGAAGGAAATGTCCTCAAGGGCATGTGCCAGAGGCAGGTGGGGATTACAGGAGGCACTGGGCATCTGCCATGGCAGCACGAATGCTGCTGGGTGCCAGACCCCTGGGGAACAGCCACTGCTCACCAGTCAGCCTGTGTGGGGTTTTCCCCAGAGAGTGGAATTTGGAACAGTTGCTCTGGGATCCAGCACATACAACAATCTGAAGGACTACCAGTGCTCCTTAGCAGCATCTCTGGGAATCAGAGTAAGAGAAGTTTATTTATTTTTTATTAGGTTGCAAGTTGGCTTGATGAAAGTAAAGGCATTTTCAAGACTGTTTTTTTCTCAACTCAGCCTTGCATAGCTGTCAGAGCTGTCAGCTGGTGTGTGCATTCCCTGGGCAGGAAGAACAGGTAATATTGTCAAGCACAGGGCAGCCAGACTGCCAGGAGTGCTGAACAAGCCCAGCCTCCACTGGCAAAATGCATCTTAATACTGGAGTGCTCAGCAATGGGCAGCAGGGCCAGGAGAGCAGGGAAAGAGGGTCCCCAGGTGGGAAGGGAGTAAAAGGGAGGAGCTGGCTGTGGGCACTGTGTGGGGGCAAAGGGACCTGCTGATGCAGAATGGCCATGCTGCAGGGCTGAGCAGAGGAAGGATGGAGACTTTTGAAGGTTCCTCCCCAGCCCAAAACCCCCAAGGCTTTCATTTCCTCTAAGAGCTGGGTTGTGGCAGGACAGTGAACCAAGATTTGTCAAGTGTTGCTACATCCCCTGGGAGCACTACCCTTGCCCCTGACATTGCTGGCTGCTCTTCCCAGAGACTTGGACTGGCTGTCAGCCAACCTCTGTGGCAGGATCTTGTTTGGTTTTAAGTTTAAACCCCCAGGAGCAGCCTAAAGGGCAGAGCTGGGGCTCTGTCTCATCCATGGAGGGTCAGGTTCCTTCATCCTTACAACACCTGATGGGAAGGGGAAAGGAGGGAGGATGTCTGGTGGCAGAGGGAAGGAGATGGCTGCAGCTTCCATCCCAGCACAGCCCTGAGGCATCACTGCAGGAGCCTCAGCTCGCCCTCATGTGTCCTGACAGACAGAGCTTGGCTGTCCCTTGCTCCACATGCCAGCCCCCTGTGCAGCCCACCCTGCCAAGGCTCCCATCCCATGTGCTGCAGGTGCTCCAGGGCTCTCTCACATTGCAGGGGTTCCATTCTGCCCAGGGAGCTTCCAAACACCTTGGCCACCCTGAGCTGTGGTGTCCATGGACTTCTGGTTGTCTTGGATCCCCCCCTGAGAGGGGTTCAGACAGCAGGACATGGATTGTCCTGCAGTTTGCAGAGCCCTTGCACATCTCCAGCCTGGCTGGAGCTCCCCTGGGGATCCTGGGCCCTGCCTGGCACCTGGGTGCACACCTTCAGAGCTGTGCTGAAGTGCATGCCAGGTGTTTCCCTCTGTAGTGGCCCTGGCAAAGGCCACCTGCACCCTCTGTAGAAGAGCCTGGCAGTCCAGGCTTTGCCTGCTCCTGGCTGGAGCCATCCAGGCACTGGCACAATGAGTGGGTTCTGCAATGGTGATGGCTGCCCAAAACCTTGTGACTCCTGAGGCCAGGTGAGCCAAAAGCCAGCACAGAGCAGCAGTGCTGCTGTCCCCCTTGGCCCCTCTGTCAGTCCCCAATCCCCCTCACTGATGGGGAGATGGCCATATCCCAGCTCAGAGCCAGGGCTCACCAGCCCAACAACAAAAGTGTGACTTGAAAGTGTCCCAGTGTCTGTGCCAGAAGTTTGGCTGGTGGGGCTTTGGCAGTCCTCAGTGGTGAGGCCCAGGGCACACAGCCCTCAGCCTGTCCCTGTGGCTCCCAGGACATGAAGCCACACCACGGGGGTCTGAGGTGCCCCCACAGCATGGACACAGCCAGGACCTTCTGTGGAATGTTTGCCACAGGGGGGCATTTCCTCAGAAGAGCCAGGAGAGCTTTTCCCAGAGGATCTCCAGTGCAGACTGACCTCTTCTGCTGCTGCCTGGGCCCTGCCACTGCTCAGCAGCCTTGTGGCAGGCTCAGACACCCCTTTGTCCTGGTGAGGGACTCTGTGGCTCTGTTCCAGTGTTTTTCACAGTGATCCCAAGCACCAGACTCAGGGCTCTGGTTCCTGTAGGTGTCAGGTGAGAGGTTTTTCCTCCAAGCTCACATCTGTGCTGCATGCAGGTGTAAGAGCAGAGGCAGGCATGGAGGGCAGGTTAATCACCACCATGGGAGCTACAGCCTGGGATTTACAGCTTGGCTGGGACCTGTGGGCAGCTTTGCCCATCACTGGTGTCTCTGAGCACCCCACCATCACCATCACCATGCTGAGAGAGCTTCAGGCTGCCACAGGTAACAGTGGCCACCATGTGATGGTGTATGGGGCAGGTAACAATCTGCCCTGCTGTGGTGTCTCTGGTGAATATCCCTGAGATAAAGGGAGGCTTGGGATGGTGGAATTCCTGAATTAGTTCCAACACAAGTGTGAAGGAGAGAGTTGGAAATGAACCTGTCCATATTTGAGTTTCCTGTCCCTTTCTTGGAAATTATTAAGTGGAAGCTCTTCTGCCGTTCATCTGTTTAGGAGAAAGATGCTCAAAACCTTGTCTATCCAAATCTAACTGAGAGCACAGAGTGGATTCCTATTCTGCCTTTAGAAGAAAATCCCAATTTTGCCCACTTTCAGGATCATCAGAAGCAGAGATACTCTAAGAAAAAGCCTTAAGGACTTTCCAGACTTCTGCTGTGGCTAATTGCCTTTCCTCTACAGCTTATTTTATTTCTCATTTCCTTTGGCTGATGTCACACATTTCCTCTCCTCTAGTGACTCTGCAGTCATGTTACAGTCTCTCCCATTCTGATGCCCTGTTCTAAAGAGCTGCCAGTGCAGAGACTGTCCAGCCCCAGGGCAGGGAAAATAACATCTGGGAGACAACCAAGCATCCTCAGTGAAACCCTCACTGCTGCTAAGGCTGAAGATGGACGTATTGTGCTGAATTTTTTTTCAACTCTGGTAAGCAGAAAATATACTTTCTTAGTACTATTCCTCTTGGAATCTCTTATTGCTGATGGCAAAGCTTGCTTGCATCTGTAGGCCAGCAAATCCTGACTGGGAGGGCACAGCCCATGGCAGGATCTACAGATCAGGAGCAGGACTGGCAGGTGCCCTGACCCTGCTGCTTAATTCCACCTTCAGCCCTGCATCCAATGCAGCTGATGGCACAAACCACCTGGAATTACTGGCTGGGGGACTGTGGACAAGGCACTGCCTTGGGCTGGGGTCTCAGGGAGTTTGGCCAGGCAGCACAGGCTGCTGCTGCAGCAGAGAACAGCACCCACAGCCCCCAGACCCCTGCTCACCTCTCTGCTGGCACAGGCAGCACGAACAGGCTTCAGAGAAAGGGGAACTGCCTCAGCAGGACAGGCTGAGGAGAGCCCCCACAGAGCACTCCAGAGCTCAGGGCAGTCACAAACGTACAGAGACATCAGCCTGGGCTCCTCAGGCTGAGGAGGGAATTGGGCTTTGGGTAAATTCTGTGGGGAATGGTGCTGTGGTCCCTTTAGCTGTGCTCTGTAGAACATCTCACCTGGCTCATGAGAAGGAAAGGACACCTCTCCTGAGATTCCCTGCAGGACCCTGGCACTGGCACAGCACAGCCTCTAATGCAGAGATAGCTGAGCTCTACCAGGTGGTGCTGGGGCCAGGAGTAGGCACTGCCATCACCCACAGACCACCTTTGCCAGAGATTTCAGCAGACTGGGAGCAGTCACAGAGCATGTTCTCACACTCACTCTCCATTTCAGAGCACAGCCCTGTGCCTCAAGCTTCTGTGGGACATGCATGGTCACTCTCCCTTCCACCCCATCTGCTAAATCTGCTGTGCAGTCTGCAGAGAGTAAAGTTCACCAGAGCTCCTGGGCAAGGTTTGGTGGCCACCATGCCATTGTGCAGAACCAGAAATGGAGGTGTGGGTAGACAGTGCCCTGGGGAACTGTCTGAAGGGATTTTGTGAACAAGAGCTGTGCCCATGTATTGGATGTAAGCACTTCTCCTCATGAATCCTGCTAGAGAGATGCATTACCTGTTTTTTATCCCCCCAACTCTTGGTGTACTCAGGTCTGGTGCTACAGGAATAGATCACCTTTCATTGCAAATATCCCAGCCCTAAGTACCAGAACTATTTGCTGGTGTTGCAGATAGTCACAGCAGGGTGAATTTATGGCACATATTTGAAAAAAAAAAAAAAAAAAGAGTTCTCGAATGATCTTAGGTAATTAGGACTTCTTGGGGTTTTATTCCTTATTCCAATGTCAGACTAGTGTACCAAACATTACACTCCCTGTGACAAAGCCCACCTAATAATCTACTGCTCTTTGGAGGTCAGGGGGCTCTCAGAAGGGTGGCAGAGATCAAGGTGAATGAGGAGAAATACACGTGTCACCTGGGGCCAGCTCCCAGCTCTGCCAGGCTGCGTGTCCATTCTGCTCAGACCCTGCCTGGCAGACTGAGCTTGAGGACACTTGGAACTCAGCAGTGCCCAGCATGCAGCTGCCTGGGAAGGTCCAAAATCTTGTAATTGTTGTGTCTTTAGGGGACCTGGGAGGGGTGAGGAAGGACAGCACCCTCAGGAAGATGAGGATGAGTGCTGCCTTCCTCTCCTAAGGGCTGGAGAGCAGCACAGAGGGTTGCAATTCTGCAGAAAAAGGGAGAGCAAGCTCCAGCTCCAGCTGACTTCCCCATTTGCAGAGGAAAATTGCAAACGTCTGAATGTGTAAATGAGGAACAGCCCAAGGGCACCCCGGGGGGGACCCAGCCCACAGAGGATGGGATGGGCGTTCCTGGCACTGCCTGCTGCTGGGGAGGATCCAGAACGTTTTGAGGCAGGAGCAGCAAGTGAGGAAAGTGATCCTGCCCCTCTACTCAGCCCAGGTGAGGCCATATCTGGAGTGCAGTGGCCACTCCTGGGCTCCTCAGTCTATAATTAGACATGGAGCTCCTGGAGTGGGTCCAGTAGAGGCTGCAAAGATGATGAAGGGACTGCAGCATCTCTCTGGTGAGGAAAGGCTGAGGGTGCTGGGGCTGTTCAGCCTTGAGAAGAGACATCTGAGAGGGGACCTCATTCCTGCCTCTGTCTGCAGGGAGGGGTCAGGAGAACAAGGCCAGACTCTTCAGTGGTGCCCAGCAGCAGGACGTGGTCACCAGGCATAAACTGAAACACAGGAAGTCCCAAGTGAATATGAGGAAAACTTCTTATCTGTGAGGGTGACAGAGCCCTGGAACAGGCTGCCTACAGGAGCTCTGGATTCTCCTTCCCTGGAGTTATTATAACCCTGCCTGGATGCCCTCCTGCACAACCTGCTCAGGATAATCTGCCTCAGCAGGGGCTGGGCCAGGTGATCTCCTGAGGTCTTTTCAACCCCAACTCTCTGGGGTTCTGGGAGAGATTTTTACCACATATTGTCTCACATCTGGAATTCTTTAAAATAACTGTAAAGAAGTTAAAAAGTATCAGGAACTGTGGTGGGTGATAGGGGCATGGGGGAGGTGGCAGGGGAAGAAAGAAGAACCACATGCAGGGAGAGGATTAGTCATAGAAAACACGCCTGATTCTAGTAAAAGATTAAGAAGCTTGAGACAGGGAAGTGTAACAGATTACTTTTATCAGAGAACTTTCATGCAGGAAAGTATTTTAAGATTAGAGATGAGTAATCTGAGACCTCACTGCAGCAAGCAATGCTGGATGAAGACACAGAGGTTTGTATGCTGTGGGAATGGGATCAAAGGGAAGACCAAGGAGACAGGGCAGGTGTCTGGCTGGAGCCAAGGCATCAGCAGAACTCCTTTGGTCATAGACAACTGATAAAGAAAAGTGGGGTTTGGCTTAGCAATGGTGCCAAACCAATGATCTTGATTTCTGCTGTCTATTTATAGGTAAGAAGAAAACTGTGCCAGGAAACTGAGCTTCAGACGTGGCCACTCAACACCATGATGTCTGGAAAAGGCAAAGGAGGTGCAGAAGGCAGTGCTTATTTCTACATTTCATGCCACATAGACTCTGAGTTTCGCTACAGCCTCTTCACTGTTTTCTACAGCATTATTTTCATTCTAGGCTTTGTGGCCAACTGCTATGTCCTCTGGATTTTCAGCCGTATTTACCCCACCAAGAAACTCAATGAAATCAAGATATTCATGGTGAACCTGACAGTAGCTGACTTGCTCTTCTTAATTACAATGCCAATGTGGATTGTTTACTACCACAACCATGGAGACTGGATCATGCCTGAGTTCCTCTGTAATGTGGCTGGCTGGTTTTTTTTTGTCAATACCTACACTTCTGTTGCCTTTCTGATGGTCATCACATACAACCGTTACCAAGCTGTGACTAATCCTATTAAAGCTGCTCAGCTGACCACCCAGAGAAGAGGGATCTACCTATCAGCAGCCATCTGGATCATAATAGTGGGCAGCTCTTTGTACTACCTTTTTGACAATAATACCAATCAGGAGGAGGTGGACTCCAGGAATTTCACGCGGTGCTTTGAGCGCTACGACACCACGAGTGGTGTTTCAGCTGTTCTCGCCATTCACGTCCTCATCTGCATCCTCTTCTATATCATTTTCCTTTTGATACTGGGTTGGAACATTGTCATTATCAGGACCCTGTTCTCCAAGTCAGAGCACCCACGGAAGAGCGCTCACGTCAAGCAAAGGGCCCTGTGGATGGTGTGCACAGTGCTGGCTGTGTTCATCATCAGCTTTGTGCCCCACCACATCGTGCACCTGCCCTGGACTCTGACTGTTCTGGAGCAGTGGAAGAAGGAGAACTGTCAGCTGCGCCAACAGCTCAACGATGCTCACCAGGTGACTTTGTGCCTCTTGAGCACGAACTGTGTGTTGGACCCGATCATCTACTGCTTCCTCACCAAGAAGTTTCAGAAGCACGTTTCAGAGAAACTGAAAAGCATGAAAGGGAGTCGCAAATGCTCCAGGCAAACAACTGATACAATGATTGAGGGCACTGTTCACCAAGAGGATGCTGTTGGGATCTGTTAGGGCCACTTGGTGTTTTCTGATTGCACACGGAGAGGTGGGAATTATTCACTCATCTTTCCTCAAGAAGAGGCACTGAGGGACACAACAGAGGACCAGGATTTTACATTTTCTTTTTCCCGTTAGACAGAAGAATGGATGCTCCTTTCTTCTGTCACTTGCAAAGGGCAGAACTGGAACCTGCAGCAATCTGGCAGCAAAGCTCCTTCTGTCCAGGCTGGTGTTCTCATGGACACTGAGAATAGCTCAGATGACTGCTTTAACATGAAAGAAGTGTGTCACTGAACCTCTGCAGTGAGCAGCTAGAAGCTGAGTGTACCAAAATAACCCATTGTGTGAGTCCAGACAGCACAATCCTTGCTCTTCTGCCTGCCCAGCTCTCAATGGATCCAGTATCAGAGCTGTAAAGGACTTCTAAAAGACCTGGAAGAACAGATGGAGCTCTGAGTATCATCAGGTGGCTCTTCTAAGCAGCTTATATGGTCTGGTGAAGAGAGTCTGAGCTAATGAAGCTCTTGAGTGGCTGTAAGAGACATAGTCCATGGAATTCCTCAAGTCCTGTCAGAGATCTGCACCTCTGATCCCTTCATCCCTTCTTAGCAGCTCACACGGTCTGCTGGGATCCAAACTTGACAGATGTCTGGGAGCAAGTATTATGAATCTTTGCTTCTAAATCTTGGGTCAGTAAAGTAAGGAAGGAAGGGAAGAGAAATTGGCAGTCCCTCAGCACATCTCCACCTCCCCCCACCCTCCACCAGATCAGCATTATTGCCAAAGGGCACTATGGTCTGCCCTGGCTTCCTGTGTGAAAGCAGAACTGGCCAGCCAGTGGCCTCATGCACTCAGTTTAGTAATTTCTGACTGACTGCAGACACCCAGTCTTGCTCAGGAGGCTCCAGATAACAGAGGGCTACTGTCAGCATGGGCATTATGATAAGGAAAAACAGCTTAAAATGCTTCTGTATATTTGTACTTATTTATTTAATTTAGGATTATAGCCATTACATTATTTTTTCCTCCATCCTGTTGAAGCTGACTAGTTCTTGATCTACAGTAAGTGAGGTGTTAGGTCAGGACACTTGACAGAGAAATAATTCACACACTCCTTGCCCAGGGCTGGCTGCAGTCCACTGGGGCCCAGGGCCAAGTGGTTTTCCATGGGTGCTGAGTTCTCTTACCAGTCATGAGACACTTGGGGTTCCTTTTCTGACCCAAATTGCTCAATCTAGCACAGGAAATTGGGCAGGGAACTTACTTGTTTTCACAACAGTTGTTGGTTCCCTAAATGTCCTAGCCTGTTGATGACAGGAACAGTGTATCTGACCTTTGACACCAGTTATTCATGTGCAGGACAGCAGCCCTTCCACACCTGCCCAAGAACAGGAGAGATAAGCTCAAGCCTTTTTAAAGACAGGACCAATATTTGTACTGCTTTGCCAGTGGAGATACAGGTCCTTCAGATGTATCCTCTGGAGCTCCTCAGGCAGATTTTGTCCTTATTTGTTCCAGTAAGGAAAAGAACTAGGATGTTTATTTTTCTAAGGCCATTTTAGGGCCAGCCCTGCACTCCAGGCCCAGTGCCAGAGGAAAGAGTCTGATCACAATAAGAGTGCATCTTCCTCCTTGTCCTGGGCTCTGCTCCAGTAATAGCCACCCAAAACAAACACTTGCCAGTGCCTCATGCTCCTCAGACACCTTCAAAGATGCACCCTGAATCTGCAGAGCCACAGCACACAGCAAGGGAGCAATTTCTGTAATTCAAAACCCAGAATCTGCCTCTGTTTCTGCACTGTTCTGTGAGCACATTCTGGATAAGGAGCTCTCAGCTGGCAGAGGGAGGGACCTGCTTTCCCCCCTTGGCTCCCAGCAATAGTGGAGCTCTCATTTCACAGACCCTAAAGCCCTGAGAGATGGAGTTTGGCAACTCTTGGAGGAAATGGAAAGGATTTTTACATGGAAAGCTGGCATGATCTTCCACTGATTCTTGGAAAGCTTGCAAGAGTTTACAGTTTAGCTCTTTACCACCGGTACGTAACAGCCTTCATTCCACAGCAAGCACTGTGGGCTCAGGGAACAAACATAAACTTGCATCTGAGGAAAAGGATAAGCAGAGAGAAAAGCCCCAAGGCCACTTCAGGAGATGTTATGCTAAATAGTCAGTAAAATTGCATTTCTAAAATACAGACTAAGCTGCTACTTCTGTTCCTGGAAATACTTTCTTGTTCTTACTGCAATGTTGCATTACTCTGCTTTACCTTGCAATGAAATGGATTCTCAAAAGTTCTTTTAAATAAAGTGTGTTCTCCAAGTGTTTTGCCCTTTAACTTTTCCCACCTTCCCATCTTTCTGTGTTTATACTTGGAAAGTCTTGGTACCACACTGAAACAGATTCAATGTCTCTTCTTTTTTTTTTAAGCCATCACATGAACTCCTGGGAGGGGTGAAATTAAAGGCTCAGCAAACTTCTACCTGCTAAAAGGAAAGGGAAAGAAATAATTTCAGATAGGAAGCAACTTCTGAAAAATCTGCTTTAGCTCTCCAAAAACCAAACAGACAAAACCCCCTGAACTCTCTGGCTTGCATATGGGAAATTTAGACAGATCAATTGTGTGGCTGTGATGTGACAAACCATTTTAACGCCCTGGGTTTGCAGGGCCAGGCTGTGACAGAGGAGGCAGGCAGTGCGGAGGGCTGCAGGGCTGGTTTCTGTGCCAAGCTCTCTGAAGCTTTCCCCGTGTCCCGTGAAGCCAAAACCATTCGGCTCCAAGGCGGACCCAAGCACATCAGTGACAATGGCAGCACCTTTGGTATAACCTAATAAAAAAGGCAAAACACTTGTTGCATATGAGCAATGCACAGCCAAAGAAAAGAGAATAGAGAATATGGGAAAGAGCCCAGTATCGGTGGGGAAGGAGGGCAGGACCCTCTCCGGGCTGAGATTGCCCTGCAACCCACGGTGGGCAGGGGCGCAGAGATGCCCCGGCAGCCCCCGGAGGAGCCCAGGCCGGAGCAGCTGGGACCGCGTGGGAAGCCCGTGCTGGAGCAGGGTCCTGGCAGGACTTGTGAGCCCACGGGGGACCCGAGTGGAGCTGCTGCTCCTGGGAGACTGACCCCGTGGGAAATACCCCACGCTGGAGCGGGGAAAATCCTGAGGAGTCCATCCCTTGAGGGAGGAGCGTGGGATGCCCTGCAAGGCTGTGGGGGGGAGGGAAAGAATCGGCAATACAGCCGAGTCCGGCATACCCGCAGGGCTGGGGGATTAAGTTGTGGGTCTATTTCTCGTAACTGTACTCTGATTTATCTCGCAATAAATTAAGCGGATTCCCCCAGCCGGGCCATGTCTGCCGTACCGGTACTGGGTGAGACATCTCTCCTGCCCTTCTCTCGCGCCCCCAGCCTTTCGTTCTGTTTGCTCTGCCCTGCCCGGCTGAGGGCGGTGATGGAGCGGCTTGGGTGGCACCCGGCCGGGCCCCCCTCTATTTAAATATACTCGGGACAGTGAGTGAGGGGCCGCCACAGCGCCCAGACCCACAGAGGGCCCGGCTCCCTCACGGCAGCGGCCCCGCCCCGGCCGGGCGGGCAGTGACGCCACTGCCGGCGCCGCGCTCTGTTCCGGCGGCGGGCGGGGAGCGCGGGCCCCGCTGCCATGTCCGCTGCGGGCCCCGGGCCCGCCTCCGGAGCCGCCTCTCGGTAAGAACCTGCTCGGGCCCTGCGCACGGAGCACTCCCGGAGCCCCCGGTGCTGTTCGCGGGCTCGGGCTGGCACCGGCGGGCCGGGGCTAGGAGGCCGCGGGCGGCGAGGCCGACTCGTGTGCTCAGCGTGCGCTCCTGCCCCTGCTCCGCCGGAGCGCGGGCCCGAGCGGCCGCGGCAGCACCGGCGGCGCGGGGCTGGACCTTGCCTGGCCGCCCCCCACCCAGCCCGGCGGGGCGTGCCCGGCTGTCCCGGCTTCTTCGCCGCTGCTGATGCGCGGAAGGGCTGGGAGAAAGGCAGGAGGGGCAGGGGACACTGCCCGGCTCCCTGGGCTCGCCCAGGCGCTGAGGAGCGGACAGGGGGACGCAAAGCCGGCCCCGCGGCCTGCCCGGGGCTCGGTAGATGGCCGCGGGGGCGACCGCGGCTCCCGGGACCGGGCGCAGGCAGTGCCGGCTTCCCCAGGGCACGGTTCAGCACACCTGCATCGCTCTTGGGTGGGTTTAGCTGCTTATGCTGGAGCTTGTGCACTCTCATAGGATGTTTGGGCTGGGTTTGGGCTTCTCAAGCGAGGTTGGATCCACGTGGGCTCTGCTGGATGTTCCTGGTTCTGGGGATGCTGTGCAGAGTTGTTGGAGCTGTACGTACAGCCAAGTCCAGCACAGAATGCCTTGTTAGGTTGGTTGCTGTGCAGCATGGTGTGGCTGAATGGTTTCCAGACTAGAGTTAGTCCTTAATAGAACATAGCCGTAGCCCTTTTGATGAAATATCAAACAAAGAGTCATGGTGGAGTTTGCTTTCTGAATGGAGCTAGCTCTGGTTCTGTGATGCACTTAATCTGTAGTGTAGTAACCTCCAACTGGTAATTAACAGGCAACATACTGATGGAGATAATGATAATCATAAAAATCTTATCTGCCACTTGTTTGGTTTCCTTCAGTTTTGTCTGTTGTGGATTATCTTAAACTCTGGAAGCTGATTAAGGTATGTTTAGTTAAGTATCACAATTCATGTGCCTGAAGTCAGTGGTTTCATAATAAGTTACTTTTAAAAATGCATGAACTTAGTGCTTATATCAGCCTACAAACCTACAGGCTTGTTGGGCTGAACCTACTGTGTTTGAGGGACTTTCCTTGTCACCTCATGGTGCAATCCCTCTTACTTGTGGGGTTCTCCCATCCAGCTTTTGCCACACAAGCAGTGATCTGCTGGTACATTCTCCCTGCTCTGTTTGAAACGTCCTGAGCTCGAGGTCCTGCAGTTTCCAAGCTGCTGCAATTCCTGCAGTGTTTGCCTGCAACTTTTGTCTCCTCCTCAGCTCTTGCCTCAGCAGCAGTTGTGGCACTTGGAGAACTGTGTATTGTTGGGTTGTGCAGCACATCTGATTGGAAGACTGCTGCTTTTCAAATAGTTTATTTGAAAATCTCTCATGGATGTATGCAATAGCTGTAGGAAGCATTTGTAACTTCTCAGATCTTTGCCCCGGAAATATCCAGATGTTGAATGAATTTTGAGTTGAATATGTCAGAGGACACTATAAATGGGTTTCCATGTGCTGTATGAATGAGTTGGAGCCCCTCTACAGTAGATTAATGTACAATTTCCTCACTTCTTTGTACCAAAAGGTGGTTATAGATGTCTAAACATAAAGCTAGATAAAATATACTGAAATACTTTAATTGAACTTAAAGTCAGGCAAGTAGTGTGTGCCTGTGTGCAAGCTATGCTCTACACAAGGTGCTCAAGGCATAAAGCAGATAATACTGGGATGTGAGTAGCTCCATGCCTGTACTCTCAGTGAGCAGAAGTAGGGTTATTTTTTTCCCCTTTTGACAAGTCTCTGCTCTTTTTTCCCCTGAAATCTGCTCTTAGAAAACGGATGCTTGATAAAACTTTTACTGGGTCTGCAAAACCCTGTGATTGGAGAAGGATCTGCCAAGATGGAGAGGTGTGGAAACTTTTGAGCCTGAAATAGAATTATGTCAGGACTTTACAACTGGTATTTTATGTGTGTTCTTGCACCAAGCAGTGTCTACAGACCACCCATCTCCAGACAGCATCTTCTTACAGGAATTTGGGAGTGGTTTTTGCCCCTATACCATGACCAGCATCACTCACTGGTTGGTTATACATTGAGGATGGTATTTTTCAGCTTTTTCTTGCATTTTTTTACCCTCAATTTACTTCCTTTATTTCATCCTGATTTGTCTAGAATTTTTTCCTGTACTTGGTTAAAGGGCTGCAAGCCAGCATCTCTTCAGCAGTATTCTCTGGTGGCCCCTCTCTAGCAGTGATTCTGGGATAGTTTGTGCAGATGCCATGACTGGAGGCACTCCAGTATCTGAAGGAGTAACTTCAAATCCTTTCTTTCTTCTTGCAGCTGCCTCCAGAGCCTCAGTGAAGGTGATGTTGCAAGGGCTGGAATCTCCTCCTGATACCCAACACGATGTTTAGGAGAGTGCTGTGACACAGCAGGGCACAGCAGCCTCTTCAGGGTATGGTGTCACTGTGATTCACCCCAATCACTGCCCTGTCTTTCCAGGTTGTCACCCATCAGTCCTGTAACTGAGCAAGCTAACTAAAAACAAGGCCTGTATTTAGAAAAATAATACAATATTGTCATGGGGACTCTTTCCATCTCTTAAATGGACTTTTATTTGGGGTTAAGGGTATGTCTAGCCTAATTTCAGAGGTGATGGAACAGTTCAGTTCTGCAGCAGATGGGTCTCTCCTGAGTTAAGACTTGACCAGAGCACTATTCTTGCATCTCAGGAGCTTCCTGCTGTGTCTTGAAATGTTTCTTGGTTGTGTTTGAATACTGACAGTGCTGTTTCCCTGAGATTCACCAGCTGGAACTTCACATAAAGCATGTGGTAGCTTTAAACCTTGGCTGATGGTTCCTATTTCTGTATAGAATGCACTACTATGTGTAATTCCATTTCTGGGATTTTACAAGTCAGTCTCATTCTAGTTTGCTCGGCCTCATCTGTCCAGCCAAAGTGTCCTCCCACTGCATTTGCTCATTTTCTTGCCTCTTGGGCTGGACTGGGCTCTTGTGTTTGGGGAAGCTGTCCTTGATGATCAAATATTGCCTCTTCAGACCCCCACAGCACTGCACAGATCAGATCAGCCTTCTGAACACACTGTAAGCTGGCTGTTTATTTTGTTACTTGTCATCTTCACTTCTTCTGGGACCTTGAACTGAGTACTGAAAGAGTTCCTCTAATAGCAGTATAGGTGCATTTCATGGTAGCCTCTGGTGCTAGCTGTGTGACTTTCTGAGATGTATGAGTCAAACCTTTTATTGAAAATGGAATTTAGAACTGCATAATATCAATAACTCTTTTTTGTGGTTAATGTGATGCAGATTTGCTGTCTGACAGAGAGAAGTTTAAAAAGTTCAGTCTTTTGTTCAGGAAGTGTCCTAATCTATTTAGATATGTCTGAAGTGGCTGTTAGGAATTAAGGGCAGTGTGTCCTGCTGTTGGGAAGTTTGTTTTTAAAACCATGGGAGTCAAACAGATTTTTTTTTTTTTTGCTGTCTGAGGCTGCAGCTCTAGAAGTTTGTGACCTGTTTAATTATTTCTAGAAACACAAAAATGTATATGGGCTGTGAGATTTCAGGTACCACACTCTGTGTGGTCTTCAGGGGAAAATCTGTTTGGTCTCACTGCAGGTTGTATCCTCAGGAAGAGAGGAGGGAATCAATTGTTCTACTTGGCTGATGTCTCTGTAAATCACTGTGCTTTGGTTCTGCCACTGAAAGGTAGCAGCAGTTCTGTGTTCTCCTGCCCTGTGAGTGATGTGTGTTGGCTCTGTCTAGCAGAAGTTGCCACATGATTTCTGGGCTCAGTGGGAGTTGTTTTTCTTGAGGATGAAGTTGTTCTTTCCAAATCTTCCTTTTGTGAAAACAGTTCTTTTCCCCATTACAATTTTCCCTGCTGTGTTTCAAAATCGAATTGAAAAAGCATTGCATAAGAACTGGGAAAACAAGCATGTGTCATGGGTCAGGCAGAGTGAGCTGCAGACACTCAGAGCACTGATAGCCCTTCAAGGATCTAAACATCATGGGGGACTTCCTGTCAGTGGAACAGGCATTGCTTAGGAGGAAACTAGATTGGTATTTCCATGGTTGATTTCAGTTATTTTATTGCTGTGTTTATTTCCTATTTTATTTCTCACAGCACAATTTTTTTTTCCATTTTAAGGTTATGGTATTTTAATCAAACCATGATTTTTTTAGTCCTACAGGACAGCATTTTCAGGCTTGTCGTGACCATCCGTACCTTCAGAAACAGGGCCTACAAAATGCTTTCCTTGTAACTTTTACAATGTTTAATTCTGAAATTTCCTGGCTGATAAAGAGGGGAGGAAGGAGCATGGAGAGAGAGCAGGGACTCATCCAGCAGCACTCATCACAAAGGTTTATTTGTCTGGTTGTCACAGTATTTTGCTGATACCTGTGTGTGTTCTACCCAGGGGCATATGGGTGTGTGTGGAGGATGAGAAAAGCTAATAGAGGAGTATCAGTGTTTGCTGTGAGCTCTGCTGCGTTGTGCAGTGCGTGGTAATGTCAATATGTGTCTCTTCTGCTTTTATTTGGGTATTTTAATTAAATCTAAAAAAAGAAAGGGGGGGTAGATCTGCCATGCTGCACTCTGCCAAGTTCTGCTCCTCTGTCAGAAGCTGTCATGTGGTGAGTGGCACAGAGTGAAAAAAAACATTGTGAGGAAAAGCTCTGCTCCACTTGGGTTGTTTTGGCTGCATGCTCTGATGCTGTGTGTGTGTAATGCAGCAGCATGGGCACATTGTCATGAGCTACCCCACCAGAAAATATGGGAACACTACACTGTTCTGCTGCCTAATCCATGTATTTGTGTTGCTGGTCATTGTAAGGTGGTGGTCCTTGAACAACTAAGGAGTGAAAATAACTGCATAGGTGACTTGTACAAAAAACTTGCACAAAACATTACAGCCATCACTGTAAAAGACAATAAAAAAATGTTTCTATAAATACATACTACACCACTTAGACAAGTCTCTGGGGCCATGTAGGATCCAGTCAAGGGCACTGAAGGAGCTGGCAGAAGTGCTCACTGAGCCACCTTCCATCATTTCCCTGGCTAACCAGGAAGGTCCCACTTGACTGGATGCTTGCAAGTGTAGTGCCCATCTAGAAGGAGGGTCAGAACCTGGATCTGGGGACTGCAGCCTGTCCTCATTGGAGTGGAAGGCTGTAGAACAGACCATCTCCCATGGCATCATGTGGCCACATCCAGGACACCCAGGGGTCTCAGTCCAAGTGTTTAGGAGAGGCAGATCCTGCCTGACCAACCTGATCTCCTTCTACAACAAGGTGACCTGCATTGTGGATAAGGGAAGGGCTGGGGATGGCTCTGCCTGAACCTTTGTAAACCCTTTGACTCCATTTCTCCTGGAGAAAGTGGCTGCTCAGGGCTTGGGCAGGTGAACTCTTCTGTATGGCTGGGCCCAGAGAGTGAAGGGGTATGAACTACATCCCTGTGGGGCTGGGCACTGGTGGAGTTCCCCAGAGTTCAGGACTGGGACCAGTCTTGCTTATCTTCATGAATGTTCTGGACCAGGGAATGGAGTGCATCCTAAGCACAGCAATCCATGGAACACTCCAGGCTGGGAGCAAAGTGGTGGGAAGGGGGCCCATCAGGAAAGGACCTGGGGGTGCTGGTTGACAGCTGCTGAGCATGAACCAGCATGTGGGTAGGTGGCCAGAAATGCCAAGGGCATCCTGGCCTGAGTGAAAAATGTGTTGAGCAGGAATAGGGAAGTGATTTCCCCCTCTTTTTGGGTTCAGTTTTGGGCCCCTCACTACAGTACAGATATGGAAGGGCTGGAGCATGTCCAGAGAAGGGAACAGAGCTGGGGAAGAGGCTGAAGCACAGCTCTGATGAGGAGCAACTGGAGAAGCTGGTGTGGCTCAGCCTGGAGAAGAGGAGGCTTGGGAGGGTCTTCTTGCTCTCCGCAATTCCCTGGCAGGAGGATGGGGCCAGGTGGAGTCAGGCTCTGCTCCCTGGGGACAAAGGACAGGACAAGAGAAAATGGCCTCAAGCTGTGCCAGGGAAGGTTTAGATTGGATATTTGGGAAAATTTCTTCCCTGAAAGGGATGTCCAGCCCTGGCACAGGCTGCCCAGAGCAGAGGTGGAGTCACCATCCCTTGAGGGATTTAAAGACCAGGCACCTGGGGACATGGGTTAGTGGTGGCCCTGGCAGTGCTGGGTCTTGGTTGGACCTAATGATCTTGGAGGTCTTTTCCAAAAGAAATGATTCTATGATTTTATTCCAACTCTGTTTGATAGTTGTAATTTCATTTCCCCAATCAAAACTTTGTTCTTAGGGAAATAGTGACTGTTTTAAAGTAATATAAAACCACAGTCAATTAGCCTTTTTTTCTAATCAGTATAATTACTGCGTGTTGGTTTTATCACAGTGTCCTGACTTTAATTATTTGCAGCTTGGGAGAACTGTTTCTTGCATGAAACTTTATATTCAAAACCAAGGCAGATGGGCTTGAAAAGCACAAGCTGAAAGTAAATAGCAGTCCATCCAGGTGCTGCTCATAGCAGGCAGCTTTCAGAAATTCTATCCAGAGTACCTAGTTTGAGAAAGTCTGACCAAGCTGGACTTCGTCTTTTAGGATTTTTAAAACAGGATTTAGTGCAAGAAACTGCAGATCACTTGCCAGGGCTTTTAATGGTGAATTATTGGCATCAAGATGTGCAGAGCAGAAGGCAGCTGCTGGGAGTAATTGTGCAGCCCATACCTCTGCTCTGATGCCTTCTGGTTTGAAGTTAGATAATGTGGTTCCTTAAACTGAGCAAACAAAATAAAATGACATGCAAACCCAATTCTTACTGTATTGCATTGTTGGTGTTCCATGCAAGAATTAAACAGGATGGTTGTTCAAAACAAGTCTAGGTCAAATAAAACCTGCTGTTTAATTCACATATTACAGAATAGTTTTCATCAGATAATTAACAAAAATCATTCCATAAAGCAAAAAGTGTGGTACTTTGCTGGTTTCCAGAAGCAGAACAATGGACTCATTTTTCTGAATGTTTCTTTTATTGCAGCAGCTCATTTAATGGCTTCTTGCACACTTGCTTCCATTTTGTACTGTTTTTCTCATTCACAAACCCAGTGGCCCACAGAAGCATTCTCACCTGCTGATTCTTTGATACCTCTGCTGTTGTGTTCACTTAGGGTTTAAAAATGTTCTGTAGTAATATGTAAAAAAATAATAAAGCTTACCTGAAGTGCAGTTAACTTGAGTTTTATACAAGTTAAAATCTAATTTTGAGATTTGATGTGCAAAACCCCCAAAAACAACAACAAAAAAATCCCCCCAAAAACAACAACAAAAAAATCCCCCAAAAACAACAACAAAAAATCCCCCCAAAAACCCCACCAAAAAATCAGTGTTGTGTATTTTCAGTTTTTAAAAATCATCTTTGTTGCTGGTGAGCTGCTGGCTCAGTGTGCTCCTCAGGCTGAGCAAGTGCAAGATGGGTTTGATTTTTGGGAAAGCCAAGCTCTGGGTGGTTCAGAGCTCTCATACTGGGTGAGGAGGTGTCCAAGAGCACCTGGGGAGGCTCAGGGCCCTGGGCCATGTACCCACCAAGGGCTGGGGCTGCCTGGGGGGCAGCTGGGGATTAACTGTGGTGGAGAGGGCTCTTAGGGAGATCAGTGGGGCAGGAGCAGCTGCTCCCTGGATGCTGCTGGTGGCTTCAGCCTTGGAGCTGACAGCAGCTTCCCTCAGCCTCTCAGTGCAGGAGGAGAGAGGCAGGGAGAGGTTCCTGCCATGCCATGATCCAAGGACTTGCTGTGCCCAGCCACAAGAAGATGTGTGCCTGCTCTGTGTGAGAACCTGGTGACTGGCTGGGTGGTACAGGTGGAAAGGCTGTTGTGTATTTATCACTGGCATGTCTCTGCTTCATCAAAGTGGAACATCAAGTAGATGATCAAATTTTGGTTTCATTTACCATGGCTGTGGCTGAAAAGGGACATCCTGCTGCTCTGCTTGCATGTTTTTCCTGACCCTCGTCCTGCTGGCTCCCCTGGAACAAGGCTGTGCAGGGCCAGAGCTGATCTTTCTGTCATCAGCTCAGCAGAAAGACTTGCTTGGGTCTCTCTGGTTTTTCTTTTCTTTCTTTTCACTTGGCAGATCCTGCATCCAGACTGCTGTTCAACCTCACAAGCCTCTGGAGGCCAGGAAGGAGGGAGTGGGGTTCAGGAGGCTGGGAGAGGCAGCAGCTCTCCCTTTTCCCACACCACTGTTGGGGTGTGGAAAAGCTGCTGCTGCTTTCCCACACACCCAACCTGACCTTGGCTGGGGGAGGATGCCCTCACCCCTTGCTCTCAGATGTGGAGCTCAGTGTCACCACAGCACACCTGGAGTGTGAGGTGTCCTCTGCCTCTGCTGCTGTTTCTGCAGACACAGGGAAGGCACAAAGCCACCCTAGGCCAAGTTCTCACTTGGAATTTTCACTTCCCTGGGAGAAAGCATGAAGCCACCAGAGGTCAAGTTCTGCCTGCCTTTAAGGCAGGCACTTTCTGTTCATTTGCTTTGGTTCAATCATCTGCTTCCAGGTGCTGTAAGATGATCAGCTTATTTGGAAAAAGTGTTTTTTCACACATGTAAAATATTCCAGTAGGACTCTGAGAAACTTTTTGTCTTTGTAATTATTTAAATCCTTCTGAAAGCCAAAATTAAAGACCTGCTCACAGTTTTTAAGCAGAGTGTGGCATGAGAAGTTACTGCTGTATGGATCAGTGGAATGTAAAATATTTTTCTATGCTCAAGAGTTTAGTTTGGGATTCTTCTATGAAATTACACAGCAAAACAGTGTTAAATAATAGAAGCAAAGGATGAAGGACAGGACCTCTTGGTAAAAATTTCAAATCTTGCTCTTGGCCATTGTATTTTGTACTCCTCTGAGTGGCAGAGTTTCTCTTCAGTCCTAATTTTTCTGTTATTTCTACAGAAAATAAATAAGACTTATATTTAAAATAAAACTGATTGAAACTGATGGAGGAAAAACTACAGAGGTGACAGTAGTGCTTTGTATTGTAGATTTGTGTGTTGTGAATAGGGTCATTTCCAAGGAACCTGAATTAGGGAAAAGACTAATTGTGAATTCAGTTGACTTAGAGTTCAGGCAATAACAGTAAGTAGCTTTGATTAGGGATGGCAGCCTTGCAAAATCCTCAAACCCTCAATGAAATGTTATCCTGCCACATACAATACACCCAGGCACGTAAGACCTGCCCTCAAATGAGGGAGAAACCTTTGTGTTTTCGTGGTTAATTTGGAATTATTGCAGGCTGCAGAGCATCCCTGTGGCTGGCACGTGGGGCCGGGCTGCGGGCGGGCTGCACGTGCTGCCAGGGTAAGTAGGTCTGGCAGGAGCCAGGGAGGGGACAGGGCCATGGTTTTCAGGACACCAGAAAGTTCTTTCTGTAAACCAGTTCAGTCACTTTGTGTGGGGATAATCCCATGGTTTGAAAGTGCCTGAATACTCCGGGCAGGGTGGGAAAACAGAAGGTGCTAGAGGAAGGAGTGGTGTGTAAAACAGCCCTTTCACATTTCTGCAGACACTCAGAGCCAGACTTTTGTGGCTGTGGAAGCAGGAATAGGTTGTACCTCTGGATTTAACTTCTCCAACTCACTAAGAGTTTTACAGCTTTTCTTCTAATTTCTGCAATCCCCTGAAGTTGTGCTGTGTGGGCGTGTGGCAGAGGAGGCAGCTCAGAAAAAGCTGCTCTGAAGAGGTTGGGGTCAGTTTTAATAAAGTGGCTCCAAAGTGAGATGCAGAAAGAACAAAAACACACATCATACAGCTCATGCACATCAGGTGGGCATAGGGGGAAGCCAGGAGGACACAGGTCTTTCTCTCTTGCCCAGCAAATTGCAAAAGTTAATCAGGTTGTGGAAATATTATGCAAAATTTCTTTTCCATGATTTTAAGTCCCTGGAAGGCAGCAGCTTTTTGATGTAGTATGTAAGATCTCTCTGCTAAATGCTTCCAAAATAAAAATTCTTTTATAAAATTTCATCAAACTTCTCTTTTTGAAAGATGCAGTTGAAATAATGAACTTGCTTTGTGAATTTGGTGGGGAACAGCACTGTGTGTAAATGCATTTAGGTGTACAGTCTTGTCCTGATTTTTTTTTTGATTGTTATATAAATGTTCTAAATTAAAACAGGTTAGATTGAATCATGCTGTTTACTGACCTAGTAGACCAGACTTGATCATTTAAACTGTCTTTAAAATCATGGTGCACGTGTCTGATTAGTGTGTTAGCTTCTGCAGCCAGCGTGATCCGAGCAAATGATGTAGAAATGTACCATGTGCATGAAAAATCTGTATCTTCAAAGCTTAAAGCTAAATCCCTTGTTTATGAAATCTTTCCATATATGAATTTTGTATTTTATTTGGGAGATGGCCACACGAGTTTTAGGGGAGGAGTATATAACAATTAATATTCTCTGATAGCCTACATGATAAGCCCCCAAAAAGTACATAAAGCCATGAACACCTTTTTTTTAACAGGGCTTGAAGACTGCTGAGGAACACACGATTTGAATCATTTAAGCATTAAAATAACAGTAATACCCATGGAAGAGCCACAAGACTTACCCGAGCAACCAGTAAGTACATTTTAAAAAAGGCTGAAAATGAAAAATCTCAAACAAATTAGTGGTCTCACAATTTTGGTATACAGTAATTTTCACTAAAATTGGAAAAAAAGGCTCATACTTAGTGTATTTATCCAGAGGACAGAAAGCATTTTGTTGTTCGTAAAATGTGCTGTACATTGAATTTACTATAATTGTACAGGCAGTAGTAAGAAAGGAGTAGTTAGAAGTTCTTGAACTTTATGATGTTTCTATGCAAAATGATTACTTGTTATGCTCAGGAAACCAGACTTATCTCAAGCCTGTTGTAGAGAAAATAAAATTCACTATTTTAGGGACAAATTCAGCATGCTGGCTATTCCAGAGTGTATAGTAATTAAAGATAGTGTATAGTCTTTAATTCTTATGCTTGAGATCTTGAAAAGATTCTATGATTCATTGTTTCCACAAGTGGAAGGCATTTCTGAATGACTGATGTAACAGTACCTTGGGGTAGGGAAGCATGTCTGAAGGTTAAAGTTGCTACATGTATGTGAAATATTTGCATTATCAATAACTGATATTAACACAGCGTGGAAGTGTTGGGTAGAGAATTATCAATACAGTATGAGATTAATTAAATTATGTATCTAAAACATAATAGCATAGGAGTTAAACAGAAATGTTTGTATTAACGTTCTGTTCCCAAAATAAACCTGGCACAAACTCAACAAGAAATTGCCAAGATACAATGGGAGTGATGCTTGTAATCTTGGAGACCTTGTCAAATGCACACAGAAACAGAATAATGTGCTTGAGGGCACTTTGGGTGTGTTGTATTTGAGAAGATTTTGATGCCTTTTTAATGTGAGAATTTAATATTCTTCAGTTAAACTAGTTAGAAAATACATTGTCATGTCATTTATGGCATTTTATGACTTAGGAACAAAATCAAATGAAATGGAAATGTAAAATTATTCAGAACCTGGCTTTCCACAAGCTGCAGATGGTGGGCCTGAGTAATATCCACAAAACATGAAACTAAGCAGCAAAACCATATAGTTTGTACTCCAGCTATTTGAAGAGTTTAAAAATTAATTCCCTGTACTAAAAAAGTAAATCTCTCTAAATACATCCTAATATAATGAAAGCTGTCTTTATTCTTTAGGGCATGAGAGATAGGGTACAGCTAATTATCAGAGGTGTTTCCTTTAAGCTGTAATATTCAGCTAAAGATTTTTTTGGTAATTTCTTTTAAGAATGCCAGTGATACCAGTCAGTCATTCTGTGACAGAGTATGAGCCTAGATGGATGATAATGAATGAGTAGGTGGTTATGGCATGTTCTAGCAGGAGAAACCCTGGCATCCTTCTGAGAGTTTCACAGTAATGTTTGTAGCCTGCAGAAACCAAATTTGTGTTCAAGTCAGTGCTGTCAGTGGTGTAATACCCTGTACAGGAACAGGATCCAGCTGGCACCTACAAAATGAGAAAAAGGGCTGTGTTGGTTTTAGTCAGGAGTCAAAATTCCTAATTTATTACAGAAAAAGCATTCATGTTCCTATCTTTATGCAGTATTAAAATATAGGGGGAAAAGAGCAAAGTTCATGGCTGTAGTGCTGAATCTGTGCAGAATAAGATTTTTTTAAAGTTTATGACTGTTTTATTCAATTTCCACAAAATTTCTTCCCAGCCATTTTTGTGGCTTTATATCTCAACACCTGTTACTGATGTTACTAACATGAGTAGTTATTCAGTAATTCTGTTCTGCAAGTTCCAGTGTTAGCCCTTGTTTTCTAATTTGGAAAAAGCTCATTTTGAGATGAAGAGTCCCTGGTTTCACTGGTGAGATCTGGAGTGCAGGACAAGGCTGTGAGTTTAGCCACACTGTGAACCCTCCAGCTTGTGTTGGTTGTAGCTCTGAACATTTTTGTCTTTGCAGGTGAAAAAAGCCAAGATGCAGGAATCCAGAGACCAGAGCCTGAGGTATGGGATTTTAAATTTCATTTTAGTGTGGAACAGTTCTTTATGGTCTTTTACAATTATGAAGCTTTCATTTTAGAAATTTGCCTCTTGGTTTATTTGTTACAGAGCTGTGGAAAATGTAGTTGTATTTGGATTTGGTCTAATTTTGATTAAATTCTCAATAAAAATTAATTAACTAGCCCTGTGATATAAAGCTTTTATAAAAGTGGCCACAAAGAGTCTTAATGGCATCAGCACATCTGTCTTTCACAGAATGAGACTGAAGTAACATGCATTTAATTTGGTGAGACTCAGGATATTTTAATAATAGCTGAACTACTGTTCTTAGTGAAACTCTGTGGATAACTGCTTTGAGAAATGAAACTCTTGGATTGTAGCCTCTCCTGTTTAAAGCTGTTGTGTGATACTATTTCTAGCCTCAGTAGATGCTTTTTGATGGGTATTGTATTTAGGAGTTAACTATTATTATTACTACTTAGAAGAGCTGTATTAGGATTGATTCTGCTTCTCTGAGTAGCAGCAAATTCAGTGAGGAAAGATTTCTTTCTTGGAGTCTTTGCCATTCCAGTAAGAACAAGGAGAAAACACCTTTTCTGCAGGAGTGGATGTGGTGTATTCTCAATATTAGAATTTTGATCTAATCACACAAGCTCTCTTTCTGGCCCATCTGAGGTCAGAGAAATCAGATCCTAGGGATGTTTTTTCCCCTCTCTTGGGTAGAGAGGGCAGCATGGGCAGGTCTGAGCATGTTGGGGGGCTCTCCCTTCTCCCTCTGTGCTACCCTGCTTCAGCACAACCACACCTTCCCTGTGGGCACAGAGAGCTCAAGATCTGAGTGTCAGCATCCTTGGATTATAAATTGTGGACATCCAGATTTTAAAAACAAAAGGGGGGGGTGGGATAAAGTTGCATTTCTAACTTGATTAAATATTCTGTTTAAATAATCTGTCCATGTTTTTAATAAAGCTATACATGATTTTAAGTTTGACCAATGGATTAGTTTAAAAGAGTTTATTGGACCTGTTTCTCCCTTTCCCCTGCACTGCAGGAGGTGGAGGAGGGAGAAAAAAATCAGTTAGTTGAGCCCAGAAAGCAGGGATGGGTGGGGGAAGGTGTTCAAGATTTGGGTTTATTCTCTTACACCCTCCTGCTCCCTGTGTAGTTCAGCTCAGACACCTTTGGGCTCTTCCTGAGAGTTGAATTTGCTGATCCAACACAAAACTGTGCAGTTGTTTTTTGTTGGGATGCTGAATGGAGTCAGGTGATGGAGGGAGGCAGAGAGCACCACGCTTGGTGCACACCTGAGCTACAAGGGGGGAGGGCCTCCTCACAGCAATGAACAGCTCCTTTGGCTTCTCCACCTTGAGCAACTGCAGTCTCAGAATGTCACAGCAGCACACAGATGGCTCAAAAGCTCATGAAAAGCTGTGTTGCAGAGCTAGCAATAATAAAACTAAAGCCTGGAAGGCAGTAATCAAGGAAAAAGCAGAAAATTACTTGTACTTCTTACTCTATACATGAACAAAGCAACATCAACATGGAACTGAAACAATGTGGGACAAATGCAGAATAATCCAGTAACCTGCAAGTACTGAAGTACAGAAGTGACCCCCAGTTCAAGGGTGTTTCAGCACTGCTCCTGAGGGACAAATTCAGCAGTGAGGCAATGCCCATGGGCAGGGGAGCCTGTGACTGCAGGGTCACACACCACTGCTGGCAGCAGTTCCTTGGCTGCTGCAGCCTGGGGACATGGAATGGAGATGCCAAGAAGTGTTTCTCACAGAAGCCACCCCTGCAGCCCCCCCCCTACCAAACCCTGGCCACTCAAGCCCCATACAGTTTGAGTTGCAGATCTCTAATTCCAGTTGCAGATCTCTCCGAATCTCTTCCATGAAATAGTAAGGAGCACAGGGCTAGGTTTTGTGAAGAGTTAGTTTGCCTTGGTCAGAAAGGTTGAACCCAGGGGTTATGATGGCCAAGGATGTTAATTTAGGAGTTCATCATGCTAATAGTGAACCTTTGTGAATTTAAGAGTTCATAATGCTAATAGTGAACCTTTGTGAATTTAAGAGTTCATAATGCTAATAGTGAACCTTTGTGAATTTAAGAGTTCATAATGCTAATACTGAACCTTTGTTGTCCTGGCAGTCATGTGAGCAGCACAGAAGTCAGTGATCAGAAAACTGAATCTTCAAACCTTGGTTCAAACCTTCCCATGTCCAGTGAGAGTGAGTATCTGGAGCTCTCCCATTGTCTTTCCTCATGTCTTTCCCTGGTACCTTCATCAAAAACAAGCTTTGTCTCCTCCTTGTAATCCTTAGCCTGCTCTCACTATCAGTTGTAAAGTGAACATTTGCTGTAGTATTTACAAAGTGTTAATGCCTGATGGTAAGGAAATATCTGTTTCTAACAAGTATTTTTGTGTCACTGCCCCTCAGCTGGCTGTTGGGTGCTTTTGAGTATTGCTGTATCTTATCTGCCTTAGACATGATTCTTCTTGAGGGTTGAGTCAATATCAGTTGTAATGCCTATTGTAAACATGTTTTATAAATCATTATCTCTACACAGCTGCTTGGGTCCTTTGTAGCAATATGCCATACACTTCATCTTAGACTCTGAATTGTATTGAATGTCTGCAGAAAGCTCTCAGGAAATAAACAGGGGAAACAGGCAGGGAATAGAGAGATTGCACACTAAGTGAAAAGTGGAGTGTATCCTTTCTCTTGGAAAAAGAGGGCTGGAAGTTATTAGGAAAGTCAGATTCCTGTGTGGAATGCCTTTGACTGCCAGTACATATTTTGAAGTGTAAGTCAGCTCACCTTAGGTGAAAGTGTGTAAGGTGTAACTTCCCACTGTAATTGATTTAATCATTGCTGTTTTAATCCATGTGCTGTGGTGTTGCAGGAGTTATGAGAAATTTCATCCTGCAAAACCTGCTGCCTAACTGGATAAACTATTTTATGGACAGCTGAGTATTTCCCCCCCTTGTGAATCCAAGGGGTGTTTAATGGCTCTTGGATGAAGCCCTAGGAGCCCAAGCCCCCCTCTCCAGCCCACCCTGGAGTGCTGTAACAGAGCTGTCCCACACAAGGTGCACCAGAGCCAGAGGCTGTGCTGACTGAGAACACTTGAAACATTTCCTCCCTGGCTTGCCAGCTGAGCCACTCTGTCTCACCAGCTTCAAAGTGCAATTGTTGTGGATTTATTGAAGCAGAAAAATCTGATTAAATGTAACTGCCAGCTTATTTTAGAGACATCTCTGAGCCTTGTGCACTGCAGCTGTGATTCCCTGGATATGTGTGATGAAGTTCATTTAGCTGGAGCTGTTCCTTTTTGCAGGAAAACTGTTTGCTGGGGCCATGCATGGATAGAGTACCTGGGGGAGGGTTAAAGCTTGGCAAAACAGATGTTTGGTCTCTGCTTCAGGACACAGAAATGTTACACTTGGTGCAGATGAAGCCCCTTTGGCAAATATGCAGGGTTTTGGGGAGGACTGAAGTCAAAGTTTTTTTATGACACTTGCAAGAAATTATGGTACCAGCTGATAAATGGAAAGAGCCCTATTTCACAGGGAGAGATAGTGTGACTGACTGATCTACCTGCTGTGAGCTGGCAAAACATTTTTGTGCCAGTTTACCAGTGTGCTTTTGAGAATTTGCTTTGAAACAGATATTCAGGGCACTAAAACTCTTTGTAAATATTGTGTGTTGACTAAAATGTACCATGAGTATTGATATTTGTCTTTATTTGTTGGGTTT
Organism: Serinus canaria; assembly: GCF_022539315.1. Classification (NCBI taxonomy): domain Eukaryota; kingdom Metazoa; phylum Chordata; class Aves; order Passeriformes; family Fringillidae; genus Serinus; species Serinus canaria. The sequence continues at coordinate 2,163,833 of NC_066336.1, read as the reverse complement.
TGAAAGCACCTCTGTAATTACACAAACTATTTTTTTTTTCAGTTATGACATGCACTGATTATATCCCAAGGTCATCAAATGATTATACCTCACAAATGTATTCTGCAAAGTAAGTCAAGAAATTGTTACCGAGTTCTGTAACTCTTACTTCTCTCTGAAGTAATCTTTTTATATCTATGCATTTCTCTAGTGCAGTAAATCCCACTACTGGCAGCAGATACTCATTGCTGAGGACCCTGAACTTAAAGAATTCACCCTTTAGTGATTGTTGCTCTATGTTCACAAAGATAAATGTAGCCCTACAAGTAATTAACATTATAGTCTTGGTGAATAATGCACATGATATTTGTCAAATAAACAAATTGAACATAAATAAGTATAAGGGGAATATAAGATTTTCTCATCATTCACTGTGTTTAGGGATCTTGTAGTTCTTCCTCTTGGAGCAGGATAGGCTTTAACCCCTGCTGCTTGTTTTTGTGTAGTTTCTGTGTGTGTCCCCCTGGTTCTTACAGGTACTGCTGGATTGCAGTGACTTCAGGGTCTGGTGTGGTAAGGCATGCTTAGTGGAACTGACCACTCCTGCCTGTGGGGAGTGTGTCCCTCCCAACCCACCCTGCCCTCCCAGTCCTGAATCTCAGGCACTGTGGTGGAAGGAGTTTCCCTGCTGTCACTGCAGGCAGCATCTCTAAACTCAAGAGCCTGCCTTGGGAAGCACAAGGAGCTTATTGCACTAAGAGGACACGTCAGTCTGAGCAGCTTCTCCTTTCTGGAGCAATTCTTGAATGTGTCTTCTGGTTTGAAGGCTGAAAGCTGCATCATGTGAACAGTTCTTGCTGACTTTTGTTCTCTCTTTTCCCCAAGGCCATATGCACATATCCTCTCTGTACCAGTGTCGGAAACAATGAGCCCTTACCCTGGTCAGCCTCAGTACCCAGCACTACAGCAGTCCCAGCCCTACACCATCTACCCCCAGACCACCCAGACCTATGGACTACCTCCTTTTGGTAAAAAGTGACTTTTCAACATTTCTCTGTGCCTGCAATTACTGTCCTATGTCTCAGTAAAAAGCCAATGTTAAGCTTAACCAGGTGTGTTGGAGAGAAGGGTTTGTATGAGAGCACATGCCTAGCTTAAATTGTAGATGAGCATTGATCTCTTATGGGGCTTCAGCTTAAAAAAGAAGAGTTTTTACAAAGCTGTTACTTTGGATCTCCCTGTAAAGTTTGCCATATTGTTCTTGGTTTGGGATCATAATTGTCTCTAGCTGTGGTATAGCTGTGTTTGTGCAATTTCCTTGTTAGTGAAATGACACAACACCCCATACTACAACTCCCTTCTCCCTTCTCCCTTCTCCTTCCTCCTTCCTCAATTCCTCCTTCCTCCTTTCCTTGTTGTTGCCCACAATTAAATTTCATCTTTCACCAAATGAGAGCTCATGCTAAAATGTCTCCAAGTTTACTTTAGGCAAATAATTGGCTTAATTTGCTCTAATAACTGAGCCCTTTTGATAGCTGTGCCATTCTATACAAATGCAGCTCCCAAAAATGGAAGGGAGCAGAGGCTGTTTTATCCCTTAGCAGGGAACACTGGTGAGAGGGGAGAGCATCACAGCACCATGCAGGGACCCTGGGGGAGCACCCTGGCTGCCTGTGGCAGTGGTGGAGCCACCACCCCTTGCAGAGGACATGTTTTAGTGGGGGACATGTTGGTGCTGGATTAATAGTTGGACTTGATGATCCTAAAGGTCTTTTCCAACTTTTACCACTCTGTGATTCTAAATATATGTCTCAGGGGCTTGTGGTTGTACTGCACAGCCATATGCACTGAGCCTCTTGCAGATTTATCTATAGTGCTAAAATCTTAGTACCTTGATGTGTGTAAGGATGAATTTTTCTCTAGTTAAAGAATTAGATGTCTTTGAATAAAAACAGCTGCATTTCTGGCTTTTGTTAGCTGCTGAAAGAACATGGGCTTTTGTAAAGGTTACAAAACAATTGATTTGTCGTTATATATTTGAAAGATGGTGTAGGAAAGATAATAAATCCAGACTTGGCTTTGTTAAACACAAGTTCAATTGCTAATACTGTAATTACTGATGGTTGCTGGAACATACTCCTCCTCCTCACTGGGTGCCTGCACTTTGGTTTCAGTGCCTTGTTGCACTGGTTTTTGCTGTATCTGAACAGTGCCTGATGGTTTCCTTTCCTTCATTTATTTGGTGGTTTTTGATAGTGTGTTGTGCATGGTGCACTGAGGCTGCTTTGTGTGCTGTTGTGTGTTTTAATGTGTCACATGTTGGTGTTTTTAAAGGCAAATATTTGTAAATATGTGGAGTGCTCCAGTGGAGTTGTTTAAAAGAGTAGTTTAGACTTAGACAGTTCTGGAAGGAGGGAGGGAAGGTGAGGGGTTTTGTTAGAGTATTGTGTGTGTGTGATGTTTCGTTGGTTGCAGTAGTGGTGGCTGTATTTGGGGGGAGTATTCATTTTTTTAAAGCCAAAGGTTCTGGAGTGCAGGGGTACTCAGCTACTTCAATATCATAGTCGAAATGTAACACTAGAAATTCTTCTGAAGACCTGGAAGGAGATCTGCATTTTCTATTGATTTCAAAGGAGCTTTTGACTGTAAAATATCCAAAATGTCATCAGTTACTGAGATGTCTGGTGTTGATTTTGAGGTCTGTTAAACACCTGAATTTTCAGTGTGAAATCAAGTGTTAGGAAGATGTTAAAAGTCATTATTTCCAGTAATGGAAATCTTAGTGGGGTGGTACCTGCTGAGTCATGCTGAGAAGATGGACCTTGCTCAGTGTGATGGAGAGGTAGAAGGCAGAGGATTGAACATGCACACTGCAGAGCGAATTCTGGAAATTGTTTCTGCTCACAAAATCTCCAGTGAGCAGGTGAGGGCCAACAACTTGGTGGCATGTTTTACCAGCACAGAGGGCAGGTTGGTGTGTCTTTCTACCTTGTACTTGTTTCTGTGCCAAAAAGAAGGCACCATGGCTTCTCTAACTGCAACAAACCAGCATGAAATTCAGGCAAGCTGACAAACACCAGCATAGTCTGGAGGTGGCTGAAGTCAGGATGCTCCTTTTAGAGAAGGGATGACCTGTGCTCTTGGTGATTGTCACCTCTCTTGGTGTTCAGTGCATTGTTCTGCATGGGATGCCCTTGTGGTCTGGAGAGATTTTATTAATGAAACATTAAAATAAGAGCAGTGACATCCAGGCTGCATAGCTGTAAGCTGGTATTAGAAGCACCCTGGATGTGCTGACTTACATTAACTCAAGAAAAACCTGCTAGTGCTGGGATGTCCTGTGTGGGGCCTTTCCATGACTGTAGGTGTGTGCTGGGACATTCTGTGACATACAGGGCTGCCACTGGACATGGAAGAGTCTCATTCCTCCTCTCACAGCTTCTCCTCCATCATCCTTGAGGCTGTGCCAGCTTACCATGCTGTCCTGCAGAATGAGAGGGGGAAGGACATGTGCCACCAGTCCAGGGGTGTAGAAAGTATAAAGGACATGTCTGTAACAGCAAGACAGTCAGGGAAGGCAGGGGCTGAAAGATTCCTTAGCACATGACCTGAATCACCCAGCCAGCTCTGCCAGCACCTCTGTGTGTGTCTGACCTGCTGCCACACTCCCTGTGTGGTCACTGTCCCACAGCATCCAGGGTGGGTTTGTGTTTCACTCTCAGGTTGTTTGGCACTTTTGCATGTCATGTGACCATCACATTGTGTTGCTGACTGCTCCTTGTCTCTCTGTCTTGTGCCCTAAGGAGCTTCTGTGAAAACTGCTCACCCCTTTGGAGGTGGTGGCACTCCCTTTCCAGGCTAAACAAACACAGCTACTCCCACTCTCCTTGGAGGATCTTTCCCCATATGCTTTGTTCTGGAGTTTCTGCAGTGTATCTACAGTCTTTCTTAAATCAGCCTTTCCTTTTTGTTTGCTAATTATTGAGGTTCTGGAGGCTTGAAACCTTAACAAAGACACAACGTGGGAGTCAGAGTCAAACCCTGGGGTGACTGTGCAGAGGGGAGTGATTTAAGTTGACTCATAGGTGTCAGTTTGAGATCAGATATGTAAATAAATCAAAAGGCCATTGCAGAATTTAATTCTGACAAAGCTGCAGCATGGAGCGACCTCCTGTAGCTGCTGCTCATGTCCAGCTTGATGGAGTCTCCCATGTCATTTAGGTAAGAAAGCTGGAGCTCACAGCCCAAAGCTCAATCCTGCTGGAGTGGGTGAAGGGCTGCAGGTGGCTTCTGCAGCCTTGGTGCTCTTTTCAGGCTGTTTGAAAAGGAGGGTGCTCTTTCTGATGGCCCTGAACTCTGTCTAGCTCCAAACCTCCTTTGTCCCTCTGCTTTGCACACTCCTGCTTGTTTGTAAGTAGATCCTCTCAAAATATTTCTGCTTCCTAACCAGGGCCAGGGAGAACTGTCTTTGACTTTGGCTGTAGATTTGGAGACACTCAAATGAAAGCCTGAAGAGCCCTGAAGAGCGAGGCCTGAGCTGAGCTGCCTCAGTTGGACACTGTTGGCACCCATCAATGCAGAGACCTCACCTTAACACATAATTACAGTCACTCTTCTATCTCTGCTGTGCCCAGGGTTCTTAAAAAGCATTCCAAAACAACAGGAAATCTGGAAGAAACATTCAGATTTTTAATTTTATTTTTTAGCTCTATATATGTTGTTGTCAGTCTAGGAAAATTACTGGCTTGTGGCTTAGTGTAAAATATTCATCCCAAAGCCCAGTGAAGTAGTGGAAGTGTTGAGCTTGGCCTTCACAGCTCCCAGCTTTGGCCTCACTGTGTAACAGCTGATGTCACTTGCAGTGAGTGCAGCTCAGCCCAAAGTCACAGCCACTGGCAGGTCCTTTATCTGCATGGGCAGTGAATCTTAGTGACACAAACAGATTTGAGTCAAAAGCTTTGCAAATTAGTCTTCTTGGTGCTTTTAATTTTCTCTTTTTCAGCCATTTTATCACCAGCTCTAATCCCTGCACAGCCTGACAGTCAGTGCTTACCATTGCCAAAATTAAACATTTTCCATGTGTCATTTGTTACTTGCTTTTGTGATGAGCAAAAATCTTAATCTGAGGTAGGAGCATGCTGTTTGGTCCCAGCATATTTGTTTGTAACTGGTCCAATTTATCTGATTCAGGTGCACTGTGGCCAGGTATGAAACCTGAAAGTGGTTTAATTCAGACTCCATCTACAAGTCAGCACAGTGTTCTTACCTGCACTACAGGGTTAACCACAAGCCAGCCCAGCCCAGCACATTATTCTTATTCCATTGAAGGTAACTTGGCATGGTTTTTATCTGCATCTCTCTCCACCTAACTGAGTCCAGATACCAAACTAGGGAGGCTTGCACGCTTGTCCTTGGTTTGTGCATGCTTCTTCATGCTTTGCCTCTTTTCTCTTTGTGCCTGTGTGTTTGTGGGTTTGTGTTTGCCTCCCACCTGTGTGTGCACCAGGCTGGCTCGTTGGTGCCATGCTGCTGGGCTGAACAGGGTGCAGAGCAAATGGGAAGGGGAGAGAGACTCCATGTTGTGTTCCTGCATGCTTTATTGGGAATGCTCTTGCATTTCTCTTTGTTTGGGGTCTTTAGCTTGATGTCAGGAGATATGCTGACTGCAGTGAGATTTTTAAACATTTGTTTTGAATTCCTTCTGGAGGTAGATGGCTCTTGAATGTCACAGACTGCAGGTTGGTAGAGCTGCTAGGAAGTGAATTTCTCAGCACAGAACTACCACTCAAATATTATAATTGCTGGAAGTGCCACATCCAAGAAGGCAGGTGCTGAACCTCACCAGCTTCCACAGCAGTGAATGTGCCAGTTAACTTAATAATGGAATATTGTTGCTTATGGCACATTTGTGCAAATTGATACCTCTTCTTTAGGCTGGAATTTGCCATTTATGTTTTGGTGACAAATGGTGAAAATTTGTCTCTTTCTCTGGAAATTTTATAAAGCATTTCAGGAATTTGTAATCCATGCCTTGTGGAATATTTTTATAAAATAATTCAGGGACTGGAGGAAATTTGTAGTTCAGCTTCCTGCTCAAAGAGTAGTTGATACAGAATTCAGAACCAGATTGCTCAGAGTTTTATCTAGTTACATCTCCAGAACCTCCAAGGATGGAAATGTCAGTTCAGAACCTGACTGTCACTATGATGAAATGTTTTTTCTTTTGTTGACTCAGAGCTTTCCCTCTTCCATGTTCTGACCATTTCTCTCCTCCTGCTGCTGCACACCTGCAAAAAGAGCTTGTGCCTGTCCTCTCACTAATGTCCATGCAGGTACCAGCAGGCTGCATCAAGTCCCCAAAGCCACCTCCTCTCCTGGCTGGACAGTCCCTCTCCCCTGAAATGTCCCTTGCAGGGCACATTCTCCAGATCCCTGACTGGTTTGGTGTCTCTTTAGCAGACCCACTGAATTTTATCAACATGTTTCTTGCTTGAGGGGCCAAACTGATTGCCACAACCAGATGTGGTCACATGAGAGCCAAGAAAAGGAGGATAATTCTTAAAATTAGCAGTGAGTGGAATTTAGCATGTCTCTCTCATGTGGTGTGCCATGGTGCTTGCTCAGCTTGCATTATTGAGACAGTCAATGGCCCAGTGTTGTATTTATCCTTAATTTACTTTTCACATTCATAACTGCATTCATAAATTGTTAACTCCATTTTTGGTGAGTGCACACGGGCTCCAGAAGCAGCAGGATCAGAGTTTTAGTCATTGAGTGAGCGAAAACAACTTTGTGCATCTTGGCACTGAGCAAACCACTCATGGAATTCAATTAGTTCAATAAAAGGAAAGCAATACTGGAAATACTCCCTTCTTCCAGCTTAACCCTCCTTCCCACAGCAGAGTGACCCCCTGTGTCTCACAGCACCAGCGTGACTTGCCAGGGCTCAGGAATGGTTCTGCACAGTGTGACCCTGCCAGATTTCCCAGTGATGCCCCACAGGGGGCAGGTGGATCCCTGGGGGTGCTGAGGGGACAGACCCAGGTCAGGCCTTGCTCTGTAGGATTATAAAATCACAGACTTGTTTGGCCTGGAAGGGACCTTAAAGATTAACCCCTTCCAGCCCCTCTGCCATGGCAGGGACACCTTCCACTGTCCCAGGCTGCTCCAAGCCCTGTCCAGCCTGGCCTTGGGCACTGCCAGGGATCCAGGGGCAGCTCCAGCTGCTCTGGGCATCCTCACAGCCAAGAATTCCTTCTCAGTGTCCCATCTAACCCTGCCCTCTGGCAGTGGGAAGCCATTCCCCCTTATCCTGTCACTCCATCCCTTGTCCAAAGTCCTTCTCCAGCTCTCTCTGAGCCCCTCTGGATGCTGGAGGGGGCTCTGAGGTCTCCCTGGAGTCTTCTCATCTGCAAACTGCTCAACCCCAGCTGTGTCGGGCTTTCACCCAGGAGAAGGATTTTAATCTGTGCTGCTGGGAGAATGTGTGATGTGAGACATTTCCCTGCAGGCTGCTCTCTGAAAGTGTGCGTAAGTCACCCCAAAGTGTGCAAAAGTCTCTCCAGTGATGCAAATGCTGCTGGTTTTTGGAAAAACTTTTTGCAGACTTGCAAAAAGGAAAAATCCTTTTTCAGATTTGCTCTATTTCCTTCTCAAGCAGCCCACCAGGGATTTAGGCCAGTTCAGGGGCTGGTGCCAGGGAGGTGCTGGAAGGATGGACAGAGTTGTTTCAGTAGTAATCCCTGGAATATCTGTCTTTTCTCTCCACTCAAATCAGGGTGAGACCCAGCTGACAATGTTGCTGACCCACTGGAGGGGAATTTCAGTGCATAGTTCTGGCTTTGGCTCTTTGAAAATGACTGAAGCAAAGCAGATTGGGATTAATAAGGTAGAGGCAGGGATGTAATGTCTGAGGATGAGGTCTGAAGTGGAGGATAAAGAAGGGAAAAGAGGAAAAGAGTCTTGGCATCTTTAATTCAGTACTTGTGTTTGCTGGTCTTTAAACCTCAGCCCTTGAGGTCATGTTTAGCAAATTTTTGCCAAATTTTTTTGCATGGTTCTGGCCCACTCACAGGTAAAAGGAAGTAGCCCACAGTGCAGAAAGAATTGGTTCATCCATGTGGAGGGAACTGTTAAAAAAAATTCTGGTATGTAGCAATGTTTAGATACAGGATTATTAAAAAGACCTGTTGGAGGGAGACCAGAGTTAAAACAAACAATGAAGTTCATTTGAGGGAATGCCAAACCTTTTTTTTCTCATTTCTTAACTTCTGTAATCAATCTCAGTGGAGAAGCAGCCTCTGCAGAGCATTGCAGATAAGAATCACTTTCTGTTTCCGTAACAGTGTTGAGAGCAGTGGTGTAACAGTCTCTCTTCCAGAGATGATGCCTTCCATGCCCTGGCTGCATGGCAGGTTTGTTCAGTTAGCAAGGGTTTTTCTGGAGAGCTGAGCTTCACAGGGGCCTAGGAAGGGACCTTCTCTTAAGGTGATAAGAGCCTTGATAGTTTCCATCATGTGCAATTAATTGGAAGGAGCTTTATTTGGAAACTGCCCCTGGTTTTGAGCAGTTGTTTATGAGGAGTGTCACTGACATGTTTTATGAAAAATCCTTTCCTTGGGATTTTTCTCTCCTGAGAAGCTGAGAGGCCTCAGGAACAAACTGCAAACAAAGATTCTCTGCTGCTGTGGGATGCAGCAGGTGGGGCTGGGATTGGTCTCTGTGGTTGTTTCTCATTAATGGCCAATCCCAGCCCAGCTGTCCAGACTGTCTGGGTCACAGACAAACCTTTGTCATTCATTCCTTTTCTATTCTCAGCTTACTTCTGCTGAAATTCTTCCTTCTATTCTTTTAGTATAGTTTTAATATAATATATATCATAAATTAATCAATCAGCCTTCTGAACATGGAGTCAAGATTCTCATCTCTTCCCTCACCCTGGGACCCCTGTGAACATTGTCACATGAGGAGTGTTTGTCACAGGTTCATGGGCTCACAGCTGGCCTTCAATACCTGTGCAGCTGCTGTAGGTCCTTGAGTGTCTTCACTGCCCTTTTTGCTGTTCAGTGCAGCCCTTTTTGCCTTTTTCTAAATGTTTCTGGGACTAATTCCTTCCCTTTGTTTCTGCTTCCACAGAGATGTCACCCTTCATATTTCTCATCTGTAAATCCTGTGTATTTCTACACATCTTTTAAGATCTGTTTCTTTTGTTTTCTTAACTCTTTTGAGGCATATTTTGGATCCATTTCCCTTTCCAGGAGGCACCAGGTAGTATTGGTGCTTGCCATAGCACAACATACACTTGTTAAGAGTTCATGGTGGGTCTGTTTTCCTGGGGGAGCAGGACTGAAGCCTTCAGAATCTTCAGTTCTTGGGGTGAATTTTGTGGTGGTATTTGCAGAAAATAAGGGTTTTTCTCAGAGTGATGGTAAGGTAGGGATACTGTGAATTTCTGCAAGTGTATATAAGCACCTAAAAGTGATTTTTTGGTTTTATTTGTGTGCAGAGGAAGGTGGTTTAGAAAAGAAAATAGTTCTTGGTGGGATCTGGTTTTGTACATTCTGGTTTTGTTCCTGCTGATTTAATTATTTGTTGTTATCCTTGTGAGTCCCAAAACCCCCTGTTGAGGAATGTTTAATGGAGTGGCCTTGTGTCTGTAACCCCCCAAAAACTGCAAAACCACTGGTGTTCCCAAGTGCTGCTCTAGCAGCCTCTTGTGTGTTTTGGGAGAACTGAATGCAGTGACACAAAGCTTAGGAAACATCTTCAAGTTGGTACAACAACTACACATCCCTAAGAACTCATCCTGTGAGCTGGTGACTGCGAGATTATTTCAGAAAGTCCCATCCAAAAAGCTGTTCTAGACACAGGGATGTTGGGAGAGATACTTCCTCCACCAGGAAACACTCTGTTTCTACTATTTGAAACTTCTTAATGTTTCCTTAAATTTTAAATCTAATTAGACTAAAAATGCTAAGTTTGATGCAGATTTTTTTTAAAGAGAACTGATTTAATCACTTTCATGTCCTTTTTCTTGATTTATTCTGATTCATTTTCATCTGATTGATCATCAGGATGGGACTGTTGTCTTATCAAAACATGTAGTAAAGATGTAAAACCTTTTTAATTCTACACCAATTGCTTAGCAACCATGAAGGAGAGGTTTCAGAGTCATTGGAAAGGACTGTTTGTAAAGATGTTCTAGCTTTTCTTTCCTGTTAACCCAACTGAAATGTGACTGGTGTCAAAATCCACCCCAGTCCTTTTTTGGGTGTTGGCAGCAGAGTGCTCCTGGAAGCACAAGTGCTTGCACATTTGCCTAGTAAGTATTTATTTCATAACTTCTCATTTCTTTTGCTTTTCTAGAATATTTAATGCAGTAATTCTCAATTTTACAGCATCAACTACCAATGCCAGTCCAGTCTCTACATCCTCAACTGTTGTCAATATTTCCACATCAGCAGTAGCCAGCATCTCACAGGTAAAACTTCCTTGGCAAATTTATGTGCTCCATCTCCTTTACCTTTGTTTAACACCTTGCTCAAAACTGACATGGAAATGTCACTTCAAATGGAGCACAGTGGCACTGGAGCTGTGGGGCTCAGTGTGTAACTCAAATCAAATCACTCCTGCTGTCTCTTTGACCATGATGCTTCTCCCTTTGGCCTTTGCAACAAACTCACTTCATCTGTTCAAAGTTGTTGCCTCATCTGCAAATTGTGAGGTGAGTCTTAAAACTGAGATCTCTGCAAGAGAGATGGAGGGGAAGAAGCAATTCAGCTGTTTTGAGAACTAAACCTGCAGGGAGGATTAGAGTTGGGTGGTTTTTTGTCACCTTTGTTCTCCCTCAGCAAGAATAGGGAATGAGGTTGTACACAAACAAACCCCAACCCAATAAAGTGGAGTGTGTATTCTGGTGGTAGACTAGAACAAAGTGAGACAGCCCTGCAAGCTACAAAGACCATTTCCCCCTGCCTTTTTCCTCTGTGGGTGGTTCACTGCCCTTCTGAGTACTTGGTTATACAAAGGAAGCCTTCAGTGTCCAGCTTTTCAGAAAGAGAGTACAGGAAGTGTGGAAGATGCAATGGATGCACAAAAATCCTTCTGTGCTTTTGCTGTTGCTTTTGAAACATAAACTTGTTTGGAACTGTAAGGAGAAAAAAAGATTTTATTTTGTTATTTCAGACCAAGATACCTGGTTCACAAACCCAGGCTGCTCTTCAAGGGAATCAGGAGAGCATTGTGTACCAGAATGTGATGTGACATTTGCTTTTTTTACTGTCAGTAGCAGAAGTTAAAATCCTCAAGCACAGCTCCAGGTGCTGAGCAATCTCCTAAATGAATTAAGTAGTTTTCATAAATGGATACCTTCCAGCATGTAGAATTATTGCTTGATGAAGTCAGCACATGAGTGAGGGCCATTTATCCTGTAGTTGTGCCCTCAGCAAGGCCCAAGGTCACTTTCTGTCACTGTCAAATGCAAGACAAAACCACACATTGCAGAGCACTGAGTGCACTGATGTCTTGGCATCCACTCAACTCCCCAGTTGCTGTCACTTTGTTCATTATGAATTAATTTTTGCAGACACTGGAAGCAGAGGAATGGCCCTGTGATCACTGGTCTCTGCAGACCCTGCCTGTGCAGAGGCCATTGGGCAGCCAGAGCCCTCAGCCCTTTTTGGAAATGTCTTACATGTGCAGAATGAAACAGCATAAAGTCAGACTGTGCTCTTGCTGGGATTTTTCTTGGACAGGATATTTTAATACAAGAGTCAGAGATTCAGAGTGTTTTCTGCATGAGGTGTCCTGCCATCACTAACTCTCTCCCCCCACAGGAATATCCTACCTACACCATCCTTGGCCAGAGCCAGTACCAGACCTGCTACCCCAGCTCAGGCTTTGGAGTGGTGCCACCAGCAGACAGCAGCACAGAGAGCCTGGCACTGGCCACCACCACGTACCCAGAGGAGAAACCAAATGCCCTGGTGCCAGCTCAGGCAGTGCAGAGACCTTCCTCTGGTGAGGCTGGGTCTGTGAAACCCCTCTGCTGAACACTGCAGGGGGCAGCTGTGGGGAAACATCTGCAGAGGGTACCTGTGGCATCTTGTCGTGCTGGGCCCAGTGGGACACTTGCCTTCCTTGGCAGAACCTTCCAGAGACCTCCTGGTGTGCAGAGTGTTATGGTGGGCCAGCCAAACTTAGGTATCAGAAGCCTTCTCCTGCTGCCATGCCAGGACACCCAGCACAGCTCTGTGTGCCCCAGGGAGAGGGAGCACTCTGATCACCTGGCTGCAGGAGGTGATGTCCTCTTTCCCTGGGGAGGGTGTTCTTAGCAGTAGCAAACAGGCTCCATCACATCTCCCTGTCAGTCATGGCCATGCTGCTTGGCCAAGGCTGTGTCTCCAGGGCCAGCATCATCACTGTTACTCTTTTATATTCAACCATCTATTAAATAAAATAGACATAGTTGAGTAATAGAGTCGTTCCAGGATAGTGAAATGACTGCTCTGCTCTGGCTTTGCTCTGCAGGCAGTAGCTGTTGCAATAGCTCAGTTCTGGGGGACTAAATTGAAGAGACAGAGCTGTTTTGAAATGATGGGATGAAGAAATCTTGGTTTATGTTCTAATCAGGGTTCAACATAGTAAAGTTACATCTTAGCTTTTGCTAAGGTGGTTTGTGGCCAGTGCTGTATTGGTGTTTGCTTTGAGACACAAGGGGATGAGAGCTGTGTGATTTCTTTCTTCCAGGAGATGCATCCACAAGTCCTTTGCTACCAAGAGCAACAGCAAGTAAAGAGTTGGATGAGCAAGCAAGAAAAAACATCCCTGGAAAGAACAGAGGGAAGAGGAAAGCAGATACCTCCTCCTCACAGGACAGTGAACTGGAGGTAAATAATCTCCACCACTGGGGCTGTGGCTTTGTCTGCCTGAGCCACGAGAACCTCAGGGCTGAAGATTCTGTAGAAGTGAGATCCTGTTCCTAGTGATCTGTCCCAGCACTACCACATCCACCCAGGGAAGGAGCTTGTCTGTCTCCACTTGGAATCTCCCATGCTGCAAATTTCCCTTTCTTCTTCCACAGCAATTTTCCATCTGCCACTACTGAAAAGAATTTGTCTCTATCTCCTTTGCAGTTCCCTTTCAGTTAGTTGTGGTCTCCTGCTGGATGTCCCTTTGTCTCCTCTTTGCTGAGAGAAGCCATCCCAGTTTCCTTAGCCTCTCCTGTGGGCTGCTGACCATCTCAATAGCATTTTGCTGGCAACTCTCATTTCCTCACAGATCCCTGGGACCAGGGATGCAGTCTGGGGTAACCTTCCCAGTGCCAAATAGGCTGAGACAGCACCTCCTTTCTGGCACACGTGGCACACTCCAGCAGGAAAGTCAGCTGCTCCACAGGGAGAGAGTGCTACTGGCTTGTCCTGGTGTCCAGTTTGCCCTCCAGCTCCTTCAGCCTGGACTAGTGGGAGGGGATTTTCCACCCCACATGCTGGCCCAGCTCTCAAAGTCCTTGTGTACCAAAACTCTGCCATTCCTCCTGGCAGCCCATTGCTTTATTTATAACAAAGGTTTCTCTGACAAACACCAAGGGCATGCAGCTGGTGCTCTCCAGATCACAGGAAGTACACTTCACCTCAGCAGGACTCTAAAATTCATTAGCACTCTAAGCTTTACTTTCATAATTATAAAAGCAAGAGAAGCTTTTGAAATAGTTTGACCAAACAGCCACAGCCTGAATGTGTGCTTCTGTGGCAGTGAATAAACTCCACTGCAATAGACTGAAGAGTTGAATGTGTTCAGCCTGTAAGATGACAATTGTTCATCCCTATTAGAGCATACTGCAGCTAACCACAAAATTCAAACTTGTTCCTTTATTGCAGTTCAGTGCCTGGAATCTCTCAGCTCTAACCTCCTCTTGTTCTCTCTGCAGCGAGTGTTTCTCTGGGACCTGGATGAGACCATCATCATCTTCCATTCTCTTCTCACAGGGTCTTATGCTCAAAAATATGGCAAGGTAATACTGTCTGCTCCATGGAAGAAAACCTATTTCTGTCATGCAGAATTAAATGTTAGTCTTTGGAGAAGGAATAGTTTGGTGTTTTTTAAACTCTCTATGGTGGTACTTTTAAGTTGTTGGCAGTTTGGGGCAGGGAAGGAACTAAATTTGGCTTTGTACAGAGCTCGGACATGGACATCACCAACATGTCCCTTCTTAAAATGCAAGTCTTGTCAAAGTGGGGATAACTGAGGTCCTTGGTACATAGGGGAAAGAAATGTTTTTTCTCTGCCAAAAACATTGTTTTTTCAATGTTTTGTATGTGCTCACTGTGAAAATGTATCAGTCTCTCCTGAGGGGCACTGAACTGTTTGGTTTTTTGGTTTTTTAATTGAGTTGTTTAAAATACTAGGGAAATTGTAGTTCACACATTGAATGTGGCTGGAATTATGCCAGGTCTGATAGACACTGGAAACTCTGCAATTTAACTGATGAGAGATTCATGACAATTCCCTCCTGCCTGTATCCACAGTGCATTTACATTTCTTTTTGTCTTTTTCCAGGATCCAACTCTAGTGATTGGCTCAGGTCTGTCCATGGAGGAGATGATTTTTGAAGTTGCTGATACTCACTTGTTTTTCAATGACTTGGAGGTACGTGGCAAATGTGTTTGAAAGGCAGAACTCCAGATTACCACGTCAGAATTACACCTCACTCTGTGCTTCAGAGCCTCTTACTGCTTCTTGTAAGCACAGCCAAACCAGGGGGGCACTCTTAACTGAGACAGGCATTCTGCAGCCTTCCAGTGTCAGGAGCTCTCTCAGTTTCTGCAGGGTTTTTGCTTGAACCTGTACAAATAAAAAGGGTGATGTCTGATCCATCCTGGATTTGCATTTCTGGACTGGTGAGCACTTGGCAGTGTGGCATGGCTTGCTGCTGTTGGGAAGTTGAAGGGATTGGTTTCTCTCACAGTTTCTTTAATCTGCAAATGTCTTTGTGTTTCTGGATTACCACAACATGACTTTATTTTTGGTTTTTTGTCTTTAACAGGAGTGTGACCAGGTACACATAGAAGATGTGGCATCTGATGACAATGGCCAGGATCTAAGGTTGTACTGATGAATGCAGGAAGTGTATTGAATGTATTGCTGATCTAATCAGGTTTTGTGAAGGCTTCAGATGCAGATGGGGTTAAGGGCTGGAGCCAGGGAATGAAACCTGGCCAAGTGTTTGTTTGCTGAGGGGGCATTTCTTTGAAGACCTACAAAGCATTAAGAGTTTTGAAATGATGTTGTGAATTACATTGTCCACTACTGAGTGCTGCCTCTGTGCTCAGTGACAAATGAGGAATGGAGAACCAGCACTTCAGATCTCATGATGACAGCATTAGGTTAGTAACCTAATCTAATGGTTACTCTAATTAGATTAGTGGGAAAAGTCCCTGCCTATGGCAGGGGTTTAGAATGAGATGATCTCGAAGGTCCTATCCACCCTAAACCATCCTGTGATTCCATGATCTTGACCTTTGAAAGTCCCCCTGTGGTTTGCATCCCTCTGAGAGCTTATGGTGCTCACTAACAGGAGGAGGTGGGTTTTTTACTGAGCTGAACTGGCTCATGAAAAAGTCTGAGAAAAATCTGTCAGGGAGAAAGAAATACAGGGAAAGTGGTGAAGCAGGACTTGCTGCAGTTTTAACCTGGTGAAGCAGCTCATCTGCTTGTGGAGCTGCAGTTGTGCTGGAAGGGCATGGATGCTGTGTTTGGAAGGTGATGTGCTGGGGTTTGTGTGCAGGGTGAGGAAGGGGTCAGTGGAAGGGATGCTCTGTGTGGCGGAGCAGTGAGCAGCCAAAGAGTAGAGGAAGGGTTTGTACTGGAGGGTGTGAAAGGAGCTGGATCAGTGCAGCAGTTCAGAGCCAGCAGCAGCTGTAGGTGGGTGTCAGCATTCCCACAGGAGCCAGGCTCTGCTCTCCAGGTGCCAAGGTACTTGTGCAGCTCCTCTCTGGGGTGTTCTCCAGCTGCTGCCATCAGCAGCCTCACCAGACATGCTGCAGTGGTTCTGCTGCTGTGGCACACTTAATGTGGTGGTGTTTGAGGGTCCCAAGGACAAAGGAAGAGATGAGAATCTTGACTCCCATGTTTCAGAAGGCTGATTTATTATTTTATTATATATATTATATTAAAAGAAAATTATATACTAAAACTATACTAAAAGAATAGAAGAAAGGGGACATCAGAAGGCTAGCAAAGAATGAAAAATAAAATCTTGTGATTGACCAGAGGGTCCCACACAGCTGGACCACAGTTGGTCATCAAGTAAAAACAATCCACATGCAACCAAAGATGTCCCTGTTGGTAAGCAACCTCCAAACCACATTCCCAGCAATCAGATAATCATTGTTTACATTTTGTTTCTGAGGCCTCTCTGCTCCTCAGGAGAAAAATCCTGGCAAAGGTATTTTTCAGAAAACATGTCAGTGACACACCTAACACATCTGCTTTCCTGCAACAGCAACTACAACTTCTCCACGGATGGGTTCAGTGGCTCGGGCAGCAATGCAAACCACAGCTCCTCGGTGGGGGTGCAGGGAGTGGACTGGATGAGGAAATTGGCCTTTCGCTACCGCAGGGTCCGCGAGATCTACAACAAATACAAAACCAACGTGGGAGGTGAGTGCCCACCTGCACTGAGGGCTGAGCTAGCAGAGCCTGTGGGGCCAGACTCCATCCTTCTCAGAGCTTTGGCTTTCCTGATGTGTGGGCAGAAGTAAAGGATTCTCCTAGTGCTAACTGGGATCACATTTCAGTGAGGGTACATAGCAGTGTGCCAGTGCAGGCTGTGATTTATCTTGGAGATAAGGATGGGCACTCAGTCCCAGAGGCAAAAGGTTTGTTCAGATAAACCCTTTGCTAATTGGGTGTGAAAGGCTGCCTGGCACTCTGCTCAGCAGTGGCCTGAATGACTCATTTGCCCTGCTGCTCTAGAGCTCTCATTCTTGTCTCCACAAAGTCTGCCTTTGCTCATGCCATTGTCAGGAAATACAGTGGTCACCCCTGGGCTGTCAGGCCCAGTTTGATATGACTTCTCTCCCTCCACAAAGTCACTTAAAGCCTTCTAGTTTTGCTTCCCTTTCAACTCCAAAGCAGTCATAAACGTGCAAACCATAGTGAGCAAATGGAGATGAATTTTCTGTTTAGTCTGAATCTTGGCATTGCCATCCCTGGAAAAGGAACATTGCTGGAGCAGCTGGTAGGGTGGCTTGGTCTGGTTGGTTGTGGGCTTGGGTACCCTTTGCCTACACAAAAACCTTGATAAATGTGTTTTTTTTGGGATATATTTTCTAAAAACCAGGTGTTCAAAGCTACAGCTTTCAGCCTTTAAAATCTGCCACTATAGGTCTGCAGTTCAGTGTGCTGCAGTTACCTGATTTCTTGTAGGGGAAATCAGACCATGATTTCATATTTTGCCTATGGGAAACATGGATGCAGAGTTTTTCAGGACCTGTAGGAAACTGCATGCTGAAGCAGCTGTCAGTGCAGCCTGCTGTGGGTCCCTCTGTGGCCTCAGTGCAGCAGAAGGCTGCAGTGAGGGGGCTCAAATCTCAGGGATGGAGATTGGAGAGATGGGCAGGCTCCATGTGCTCCTTTCGTGCTGTGTTTACTGTCAGGAGCAGAAATGGCCTCCACTTCTGTCTGCTTTGAATTCAAAACTGGAGGCTTGAAGAAAATGGTATCTAAAAGCAGTTATAAGCATAGGAATAAAGGGGGGGGGTAGTTAAAAAAAAAAAACCCAACATGTAAAAGGGCTTAAAGTGGAAAGGGTCCTTGAAAAGCAGAAAGTCAGAGAAGGAGACTGTGGAGTTCCTTCCCCTGCTCTGTGGCCTTGAACCCCTGCAACTGCAAGTGCTTTGTACAAGAGAAGTGCCTTTGTCAGTATCCTGAGAAATGCTTTGAAATAATTGCAGGTAAGTCTCTGCCCAGTCCCCATGATGAGTCCTGGATGGATGTCTGGGCTCATTCATGTCACTGGGAACTGGTTTCTTTCATTGCTTTGAGACAGACAGTCCAGAGGCCTTCAGTTGTGTTATTTATTGCAGAGCAGGCAGTTATCTATTGCAGGCAGTTGTGTTGTTGATTGCAGAGCACTGGGGCACAGCCCTCCCCGTGCCAGACTTGCCAGGCAAACACATGTTCCTCACCTTGCAGGCCTGCTTAGCCCACAGAAGAGGGAAGCTCTGCAGAGACTGAGGACTGACATAGAAGTGCTGACAGATTCCTGGCTGGAAACTGCATTAAAATCCCTGCTGCTCATCCAATCCAGGTATGGAACCTGGAAGTGCATGTGAGGCTTTCTCAGCCCTTTCTGGCCCTGAGGTGCAGCACTGTGCTGGGCACTGCCCCTGTCACACTGCTGCAAAGTGACTGAGGGAAGAAATTCACCTGTTTTTCTGCTGCAACACCTGTAATTAGCAAGGTCCCCATGCTCACCAAATGGTTTTTCTGACAGGGAATTCTGCCAGAAGCAAAAATTGCAAAACCTTGTCCTAAAATGCCTCCTGAAAGCAGGACAGCACGTGGCACCTGGGGAAGCTGATCAGACTGCCTGGAGCAGTGCTGGCACCACTGCCTGTAGATGTGCTGTTACAAGTGTTTTTCTTCTTTCAGAAAAAACTGTGAGAACATCCTGATCACAACCACCCAATTGATGCCAGCTCTTGCCAAAGTTCTTCTGTATGGATTGGGCGAGGTGTTTCCCATTGAAAATATTTATAGTGCTACAAAAATAGGTAAGGGAGTGTGCCAAGTCTGGAATTGTGCCATCTGCTGAGGTTCAGCTGGGATCTTTACATGGTGCAATGCCATTTCTGCAGCTGAGCCCCCCATGCTGTGTTCCACTTCTGGCCTCAGGAGCTGAACTGGGTGCTGCCCCTGCCCAGTAGGACAAGAAGTGTTTCTGTACTGGGAGGAAGGGACCTGTTGAGGCTCTGTTTCTCTCTGCCTGAGGCTCCTTACAGGGGGTTGTCTTTGGCAGGTAAAGAGAGCTGCTTCGAGAGGATCGTGTCACGCTTTGGGAAGAAGGTGACGTACGTGGTGATCGGAGATGGCCGTGACGAGGAGGTGGCAGCCAAGCAGGTGGGGCTGACTGCAGAGCTGGGGCACTGCAGAGGGAACTTGCTGCCAGGCTTTCCCTGCAGGGACTCTCCTTCCAAGGCTGAACTCTGCAGGCCAAGGCAGCCAGGAGCAAAGTTTGCCTTTGATGCAAGAGATCTTCCATTGTGTTCAGATGGGCAGTTTTCTGGCTCCTGGGTGTTGAAAGTTTCTCTTTTGCTATTGTTTAGGATTGCATATGACACTGCTCCTGTCAGTAGTGTCTTAGTGTAGCATGGCTGAATGTAGCATGTTGAAAGCTTGGACTCAGTGATCTTGTATGGTGTTGTGAGGTCCCAGGATGAAGTGAGAGATGAGAATTTGACTACATGTTTTCAGAACACTGATTTATTATTTTATTATATGATATATGATATTATACTATATATTATATGATATATGGTATTATATTGTATGATATGATATTGTATTATATTGTATTATATGGTATGGTATGATATTGTATTATGTGGTGTGATATTATATTATGAAATTATATACTAAAACTATACTAAAGAAAGAGGAGGGATACATCAGAAGGCTATACAAGAATGATAATGAAAGCTTGTGACTGACTCCTCGGAGTCTGACACAGCTGATGGTGATTGGTCATTAATTAAAAACAATTTACATGGAACCAATCAAAGATGCACCTGTTGGTAAATGATCTCCAGACCACATTCCCAAGCAATTGGATAATTATTGTTTTCATTCTTTTCTGAGGCCTCTCAGCTTTCCAGGAGAAAATCCTGGGCAAAGAGGATTTTTCAGAAAATATTGTGGTGACAGTCTTGGATGTCCCTTCCACCCTTGATGATTCTATGGTTCTGTGTGCTGATCATAGCCTGTGGCTGTCAGGATATTGCAGTTTCTCAGGAGTGTGGAGGAGTCAGGGCTCAGGAACAGCAGCAGATCAATACAGCACCTGCCATTAGGCTGGATTATAAACAAGGAGCAAAGAGATTGATTGATTTGGGCAGGCCTGGATGGGTTGTTGAGTTGTGCTAATTAGCAGTGAAGTGCAAAGGTGACTGTCAGGACCTTGGCTGTGCAGGCTTCACACACATGTGCCAGAGCTGTCAGCCCTGGACAGGCATTCCTGGCTGCAGCAGCAGCTCCCAGCCAAGGTTTCCATCGGGAGCAGCTGACAGTCAGTGCTGGTGCCTGTCACACACAGCTGTGCACATAGGATGGGCTCCAGATACAGATGTGCACATTGTTAAAAAAAGCCATGGGGGCTGCTTCTAGCCAGATAGCAGGATCCCTGCAGGGTCAGGGTGCCCCAGGTGGGCCGTCTTGGGCAGGATAGCTCAGCCTTCCAGAGGCTGGGTGTCCCAGCCCGAACTGCTGTGCAGCCATGGCTACCTTAGCAACTCAGTGATTGTCAGCTCTTAGTGATATCAGCTCTTTCACAGTTTCAGCTCTTAGCTTGCTCAGGGGCTCTGGCTGATCCTGGCTTTCAGAATAGAGGAGAGAGGAGAAGGCAGCCCTGGTGGTTCCACAATGGTTTATTGAGGGGTCCATGAAGGGGTTCCAATGACAGCTCTTCTGACAGAATGGGCCAAGGCAGCCCCTTTTATAGGGTTAGGGGGGCTTGGGAACTGACCAGTTGTAAGGGTATGGGGAAATAGCCTATGGGGTCACAGAAAGATAAGAAGGCCTGGAGGACCTGAGTGGAGACTTCTGGTTTAGTTCCTATGACTTGGCACTTCCTTATCTCTAAGCCTCCATCCTCCACAGGGCTGTAGCTAGCCCCATGTCTGCTACACACATGGCTGAGAGTGTGTGCTCAGAACCACCACACTGCACAGCCCTGCAGCTCCACCCAGCCTGCTTCCACCTCAGCTGAGAATCCCTGCCTAAACCTGACTGTCCTCTCTCTTTCCAGCACAACATGCCATTCTGGAGGATCACAAATCACGCTGACCTCGTGTCCCTTCACCAAGCCCTTGAGTTGGACTTCCTGTAAGAAGCTGGAGCAAAGATGTGACTGCAGCTCCTGCCAGCCCTCTCCATTTCTGGGGGGACAGAAATCTCACATGTTTGGGGACTCACCTTTCAGCTTGATGAAGAAAACATACCTAATGCAAACTGTACAGTGGAATATGACAGCAGGTTGTTCCTTGGGTGCACAGGCCCTGCCAAGTCCAGAGGTGTCCTGTGAAGAAGCCCTAGACTCAGCAGAGCTAGGGCTTGTCTGCAGAAGGGACTTACAGAGCCAGCTGAATGCCTCTGGCCTCCAGAGGGAGGGGCCATAAAACAGCAGATTTATGTGTATGAGCCTTCTTCTTTCTATTCAGCTTAGTTGTAGAACCCAAGTAAACACAAAAATTTATTTTTATAGGAAAATGCTGATGGCAGTGCTTAAACCTCCCTTGTTTTGCAAAGCCGAAGAGCTATGGGGTTTTTTCATAGGAAATACTAATGAAAATGTCAAAAATACCTCTATTGCTGTAAAATGTGTCCTCTCTCCTTCCCTGGGTGTTCAAAACAGTTAATTTATTACAATGTCTTTATGTTATTTCCTCAGTGTGGGATTACTGGAAAATATAAAGGTAAGGGAATGCTTCTGGAATATGTGGTTCCTTATAGAGGCAAGTACTGGTGTTCTGAGTTGATCCCAGGGGCTTCTAGTCAATGTGTGCAGAAGCCCTTTTAGCCAGCAGGAGATCACTGGATTTCAGCCTTTGTCTGGACTGCAGATCCCACAGATTTTCCCTGCAAAGAAGAATGAAATTGCCTGTGAACATCAGGTACAGCAGACTGGTGCAGACTGCTCAGATGTGAACTGAGTCCTCACCCTGGACTAGGAATAATCTAATTCCTAAATACTCATGAATGTTGCAGAGAAGGCTCTGGCTATGGTATAACCTTCACCTCTGTGTTCCTGACCCTATTTGTAAGTTCCTTTTAGTAGAATCAGATTCAATTTTCTTATATTCTTTGCATTAGCCTAACTACATAGAGACAAACAAATGCCTTGTTAAGAGGGACTTAATTTTCTAAGACACTGTGACTTGGCAGCATGGAGCACTTGGGAGGGATGGTGATGCTGATTTTTCTGCAGCTGTCTCAGAACAGAGGCTGGAGTCAGTGACCTGCAGCTCCCCTGGCCAGGAACAGCCAGCAAGGGACTGGGGCTGGCACAAGGGCTGGTTTTGTGCCAACTCAGGCTGTGTTTGGGGGTCTCCCCATGTACCCTGATGGCACCTGATCAGCCCTGAGGACAGGTGTGTGCTGTGCCCCAGAACCTGCTGCTGCTGCTCCTGCAGAGCCAGACCTGTGGCTGCACCCAGACCCCTCCAGGTCGTGGTCATCAGCCCTACATCAGCCACTGGGAGATGGGGCTGAAAGTCTGTCACTGCAGGGAAGACACATTTGCTGTGCCCATACAGACAGGATGTGTTCGCTGCATTCTTTTCATGGCTTTAATTACTGAGGGTTAATTTCCACCAGTGCAGGGGGAGCTGCTGGGCCAGCTCTGCACAGGCTCTGCTGTTTCCTGGGCCAGCTCCAGTGACCACAGGGCAGAAGGTGCCTAGAGCCAGGGCTTTGGATACCTTGTGCTCAGGGACTGGACCTGGGAGGTTTATTTCACATGGTAGCAGCTACAGTTTCCCTTTGGGTTTGGTTGTTTTTGGTTTTTTTAAATTAAATTGAAATCGGAGCTGATTCTCTTTCTCCAGGGTGGTCACTGGAGTTGGGAGTGATCTGCTTTCCATTCAGCTCCTGGCCAGGTGTTGGCATCCCAGGTGGATGCTGGGTCTGTGTATTTTCCCAGGAGCTCTGCAGCAGGAACATGCTGTCTGTGTGGGAGCTGCTCATCCCGTGAGGAAAGTCTGAGGAGTCTGCTGTGGGTGCCACTGGGCAGCTCAGCAGAGGGAAAGGTGTTGGGCTGCCCTGGGGGCTGCTGGCCCAGCAGGGCCCAGGGGCCAACAGGCTGGGCTGGGAGTGCTCAGCACTGGGTTTGGAAAGGGGAGCAGGACCCAGGGGTGTTCTCTGCCTACACCAACTGGAGAGCCAAGGTGTGTTTGCACCTGTTCCAAGGCAGCTCCAGCTCCCCTCCTGCTGGGTCCATAGGGTGCAGTTCCTCTGGGCTCCCTGTGGAGTGCCAGAGCTGTGGTGAGGAGCAGCCTCATTGCTGCCAGGGTTGGAAATGTCACCAGAGGATCAGGACTCAGTTGTAGTCACAGAAGAGTCTGTGCTGATGCTGAACATCCCTCAGCCCTTCCAAAGGTCTCCTGTAAGCAGGCTGGGGAGTTGTCCAGCCTGTGCAGTAGCCTGTGGGGAGCATATCTCATACTCCAGCTGGCTGAATTTGGGATTAGAACCTGTGCCTTAACCTCCCACCACCGGCACGGCCGAGCTGCCCACGAGCTTTGCTCCCGTGGGAAGCAGCTGAGCTGGAGAGGGGCTGGGTTTGTCCAGGCACTGGCAGCAGGTGCTGCACCTGCAGGCCTGAGCTGCCTGGCAGCTGGCTGTGCTTTGTGTTTGTTTACTTCAAATGTTTTAAGGAAATTTTAAGATGTTGGTAAAATTTTAGCTGAGTGTGGAACTCGCAGCCACTGACATTTCATACTGGTATTTATATGATGTTTCCTTGAATGTATGTAAAGTACTTTTATAACAGGAGGTTGATGGTACATTTATGTGTTTGTTATAAAGGGGTGACCTGGCTATTTTATTTTTTCCTCTACTGGCTGAATTTAAGTTTTTTCCTGTCTCGTTTGAGGCAAGAACTGCATCTCTACCCAAGCATTGATTTTTCTCCTGTCTCTGTCACCAGTTCAGCTACAGTCAGGTCAGGGGTAAGGGGAGAGCAAACCTGAACACCTGAAGGACAGTCAGCCTGCAGGCCCAGAGCACCTGAGCTCACCTGGGTGCTGCTGGCTTTCCCTTCAGCTTTGACACAGCCACAGAGGCTTTAAAAACCACCTGATCCACTAATATTTGTTGCCTCCAACAGCCCTTGAGGAGGTGTCTGTGCTGGCACTGGTGGGAAGCAGTAGGACCCCTGGAGCCCACAGCACCTCTATTGCTCTGCTACAAGGGGTGATCTCAGGTGCTGCTGCCTGTGGGACCTTTGCCTGTTCATGGTCTGTAATGGGAACTGTCCTGTGAACTGGAAAAAATAATAAAGTCTTTATTTTCTATAGTCAGTGCTTCAGCCTGTTCTCTGCCCCTGTGTCAGTCCCTGCCCCTGTGACAGCCCAAGGCAGGCCTGGCAGCACCAGGAGCACTCAGGGTGCCACAGGTCACCGTGCAGCCACCAGGGCCCCCGTGCTCCTGGGGGGTCCTGGGGGGCAGTGGGGCAGGGAGCTGCTCCTGGGCCCTGCTGAGGTGCCCAGGGCAGGCACATGGTGCTTCCTGCACAGTGTTCCCTTCCCATTTCAAGGCAACACCTCTCTCCCACCCTGTGCTGCTGGCCTTGGGCAAGGCTGAGCTGCTTACAGGAGCTGTGAAACAGCATTTCAGCTGCTCCTCCAGCTGCATCCAGATGCCTTCCCTGGTATGGAAGTGTACTCCTGGGATGGGCTGCTGGGAGGGATGTGATACAGGTGAGGGGAAGGAGCCAAAGGTCAGTGCTGTGGGCAGCCAGGATGTGCCACAGCTGCCAGCTGGGCAACAGCAAAGGGCAGGGGTTGCTCTGGAGCCTGCCTGGGTTTGGGCACTGAGCTGGGTGGAGGCAGCCCCAGCTGGGTGGGTGTCTGTGCCCAGGAGCTGGCACACACTGACCCCACTACTGACCACACCAACAGCCACCAATGGCTGAGAAATGCTGTGGCCTTGGGAGCACTGCCCAGGCTGTGGTGGTGGGAATGGCAGCCATGGGAGCATGAGGTGTCCAAGCCCTGAGCCACCCTGCAGCCACTCCTCCTTCCCCATCCCTGCCTGAACACAGTGATAACAGGTGAGCTTTGACCTTAACACCAAAACTAACACAAGGAAGAAAATCCTGGCTGGAAACAGAAAGGTCAGATAGCCACAACCATGGAGGACACAAGTGCCAGGAGAGACACAGAGAAAATAAACCAATGCTCTTGTTTTCATTTCTCTTTTTTGAAAAAGCTACAAATAAATAACAAGAAAAGGTGACAGAGCAGTGCAGCCATATGCTGCAATGTGCTGGACTCACCACATTGTGGCTTTCCCAAGGGTACAGCCACGGGAGCTATGCTGAGTGCCATGGGACTCACTGGGTGTTTCAACATCACCCCTGGTTTCTGCCAGCTCCCTCCAGCTGTCCAAAACAACAGCCTGGGGGGCACAACCAAGGGCACACCAACATGTCCACCTCCCCCCTCATGTCCCTTTAGAGGAGCTGCCCTCAGACAGCAGACTCCACAGCAACAGCCCCATTCAGGAAGTGTGGCTGTGCTGGCTGGGACAAGGAGAAGTGGGTCTGGGCCAGCCACTGCATCCGCCTGTTCACCAGGTCTGCTTCCAAAAACGAGCGAAACTCCACCCCATCACCCTCTCCATTGGCATCCACCTCATCGTATCTGCCTTCCTGCCGCACCTGCACGTTGGGGTGCAGCCACTTGTAGTAGGTGACCCTCAGCCCCAGCCCCAGCAGGTAGCAGGGCAGGGCTGCAGAGACCACGGGGAGGAGGTATGAGTGCTCCTCCTCGGGAGCCCGGCCCCAGAGCCAGGCGAGGCCCAGCAGGGTGCTGTCCACCAGGATGAAGCCGTGGTAGATGATGCTGCGGTGCAGCGTCCTCCCCTGCGCCACGTTGAACCAGCTGAAGTAGAGGATCACAGCCACCATGGCCCGGTAAAGCTGCTCGGGGCCAGGTGACTCCATGAAGTCTGTGCCCTGCAGGCTGACCCAGAGGAACATGGCCAGCCACACCAGGGGGAAGTGGACAGCCACGCCGTAGGGCCAGAGCAGGGCGAAGAGCGCGAGCGCCAGGATGCGGGGGCAGATGAGGAAGAGGTTCCAAAGGAAGTAGATGATGGAGGAGGCCAGGCTCAGCTCGTACTTGTCCTGCAGGAAGGAGCGCAGGGACTGGTGGTAGTCCAGCAGAGCCCAGGACACACACAGGAACGCCGTGCCCATCCCCAGGCCTGCAAACACACAGGTGAAAATGCTGAGAGGGGATCAAGGGGTAGCCAGGCCTGGCTCAAACCTCTTCCAGTCCACCACTGCTAAAATGAGCTTTCCCCCCAGCTCACAAAGCAGCTGCTGTCAGGGACCTGCATCTCTCCCCTGGCCTTCTGCCCTCCCTGAGGACAAGGAGGCTGGTGCCTGGCCTTGCTCAGAAGGGGAAGAAGTGCTGGGATTGAACAGCTCTGCAGAGCCCATCTCCCAGGCATGGAAGCCCTCAGCCCACACAGGCAGGTGAGAGCTGGCTCCCACGTTGTTGGGCTCTCCATTTCCCTGCAGTGACACCAGCTTCCCAGCCCGGGAAGGGCACCACAGCCCCTGCTGTGCTTCACCCACACCAACATCAGCACCTCCCTACTCCCCAGAAGGTGCCTGATTTCTCACCTGACCCTCATGCCCAACTGGGGCATATAAAAGAATGACCACAGTGGTCCCATAGCTTCACCCCCCCCCCCCATTCCAAGCCCAGCATGGTCCATTGGGGCATGTGAGGGCAGAACAGGCGTTCACCCTATACTGTGACATGTCAAAGGAAGGAGTGACATGGGAGCAGAATGACACTGCTGGGTCCTCCAGCCCCTGAACAGCCTCTCTGATCTCCCCCTCCCAAACCTGCACCCTCCCTTGGCCCCAGTCCCCTCACCCTGGGAGAGCTCAGCCTTGTTTGTCCGCAGGATAATGTAGAGGAGCAGTGTGAGCTGTGGGGTGTTCTCCAGGAAGGTCTCGAAGAGACGCAGCATACTGATGTCGTGGGAGATGAAGGCCATGTGTCTCTGCTCATCCTCCTCCTCTGCCTTTGCCCAGCACACCCTCCAGCCCACCTTCAGAGCATACAGGCACCTGTGTGGGGACCAGCTGGTGGTGAGGGGCTACTCAAGGCACAGGCCTTGGTCCCCATGCTGTCCTGACAGCTCAACAAACTCCTGACAGGACAACAAACCCCACTGATCTGTGTCCAAAGCCCTGCCCAAACCACACACCACAGTAGCCACACGATGCAAGTGTAAAAAACTGAGCATCGACCTCAGCGGACCTGCCTGGATTATTCCTTTCTCCGGCTCGGCCTCGCTGCGCCCCTCAATTGCCTGAGGAGCCCCGAGGCCGGGACCAGGTTTGGGGGCGCTGCTCGGTTTGTCTGGAGGGCAGCGGCACCAGCCCCGGGAGACAGAGCAGAGCCCGAGGGAAACTTCCCCCGCTCCCACCGACGCTCCTCATCCGGCTCCAGCCCGGGCGGGGCCGAACCGCTCTGTGCTGGAGCCTCTCGGCCCTCCCGACCGCCGAGGCACCGCTCGCCCCCATCCCCGGGAGCCGGGAGGGCCGAGAGGCAGCCGGGGGGAGGCCGGGGCGGAGCAGGGCCCGGCGGCGGGCGGGAAACTCAGTGCGGGGCTGCCGTACCTGAAGAAGAAGCCGAGCTGTAGGAGGTGGAGGGCGGCGAGCAGCGCCGCGGGCACGGCGGGGCGCAGGGCGGGCGGGTCGGAGCGCAGCCAGAGCCAGCTGCAGGCCTGGGCGGCGGCTGAGGCGGCGGCGAGCAGCGACAGCGACAGCGTGGCCCAGCCGGGGTGGCCGCGCCGCGCGTACTCCGCCGCCACCCAGCCGTCCATGAACAGGTCCAGGGTGGCCGCCGCCGTCCCCGCCGCCGCCAGCGCCAACTGCAGCGGCCCGAAGCGCGGCGGGGCAGTTCGCGGAGACATCGGGGCCCCGCGGTCCGGCCCGGAACCGGCGGTGGCGGCGCCGGCACGGGCCGGACCCACCCCCTGACAGGGCCCGCCCCGGGCAGCGGGACCGGCAGTCCCACCCCGGGCCGTGGGACCGCCCCGGGCTGTGGGACTGCCCCGGCCTCTGGGACCGCCCCGGACCGGCAGCCCCGGGCCGTGTAAGCGCCCAGGGTCCTGTGACTGCGCCCGGACCGTGTGTCCCACCCCGGGCTGTGTGTCCGCCCCGAGCCGTGTGTCCTCCCGGGCAGCCCCACCCTGGGCTGTGTGTCCGCCCCGGGCCGGCAGCCCCGACTCCGCTCCCGCCGCCGTCGCAGCCCCGGCCCCAGCCATTTATCTTATTACACAACTGTGCTCCTGACTGCAAGCAATTCCATTCATCTTCACTTCCAAAAATCCTCAGGGCTTTTCTTCCTAACAGGCACACCTCCTACAAAAAGGAAATAACAGTACTTTTGGCTTCTAGGTATGCTGGATTCCACAGCCAAACATTCACCTGTTCCACACCTACTGCACGATTCAGCCACACAGGTGCACCAAGGGCTGCAGCTGGGCCACTGAACCCAAGCAGGACCTGGGGACTGGCCCCAGCAGGAGCTTCTGGCAGGGCAGAGCAGAGTCCCTGGGTCTCCCTGCCAGCCCCATGGATGAGCCC
This sequence comes from Serinus canaria, assembly GCF_022539315.1. Classification (NCBI taxonomy): domain Eukaryota; kingdom Metazoa; phylum Chordata; class Aves; order Passeriformes; family Fringillidae; genus Serinus; species Serinus canaria. The sequence goes on along the minus strand of NC_066336.1, from coordinate 2,135,242 downwards.
ACAAGGAACTGCCTTTGCAAAGCTTGGTCCCTTTAGGAGTCCTAGACAAAAGAAACTCCATCCTACCCTTGGAGCTCCTAAACACCCAGAGCTCATCAGACTGTGAGCCCTCTGAACTGAGCCTTATGTGCACACACCGCTATTCCAGCAGGCTCTGTGTCCCTGGCAACTCAGCAAGCTGCAGTGGAAGGACAGGTCAGCACAGCACTGTACAGCAGAACAGCTGTTCTGGTGGCAGAAATGGTTCTGGCCCTATTTGGAACACTGATGCATATTGTTTTCTTCAGTAGTACAATTATTTAATTTCTCACTGGCCAGACATTCACTTCAGTTTGATCCTTCCAAAGTAAAAAGCTAAGGAAAAAATAAGAATAGTAAAACTGAAAGTATGAGCTGTGCTTTTATCCTCAGGTTTTGTCAAGCTGTTTTCTTCTTCAAGGAGAGAAGCCTCTAGAGTAATACACAACACAAGGTGCCCCAAGTTAACATTTTATTGGAAAAATTCAAAAGCTCTAGTTAACAAGATCAGCTCTAGTACAAATATATATTTAAGTGCACAAACTAAAAAATAAAAACATCTTCTCATGATTGCTGTACATCAGTTGAAGATTACTCTTGGCTACCCACTTTGTGAAGAAAATGGAATGGAAGCTGATTTAGGAGAAACAGCTCTAGAAATAAAAGACAAATCATAAAGAGGCTAACAGGCACTCTCTAAGAAGCCAAAACAAAAATGAAAGCTCTGAAGCTTTGACGAGTTCAGTTTTCCCATGTCTGTTTATACTTTCAGTCACATGGTCACAGCATAGAATCAGACCCAATTACCAGAACCACACATGTTCTGCTCATCCTTGAATTCCAAGGAGTTGGCATTCACCCAGTAACCAGGACTTCCCACAAAGAGCAAAGGTCACCTTCCATGTAAAAGAGCTCAGCAAGGTATCTTGAAATATGGACATTTGCTTGGAACTAAAATCAGGTGGAAGGAACTTTACTCAGCATCTGTTGACTTATAGTGATCATCATCCACAGTGGAGTAGATGTGTCCCTCGCTGCTGAGGAATTCCACAGCTTGCCTTGAAGAAAAAACCCACAGCTGGTAACTACTCAGCAATTAGTTAGCAAAGGGAGGTCAGTCACCACCTTTCTGATTTACAGAATTCCCATTTACAGACCCCATCCCCACAGTTCCCTCGTGGCAGCTGCCAAGGGAAGCTCTTGGTGTCTCTGTCCCATGGGCAGTGTAAATGACACAAGAAGTTTCTCCAAAGCTATGGCAGTGAGCTCCCCCTGAAGCTCAGACTCTGCTTGAGTCACCACTCAGCACTTCCTAGGTAGTACCCACTAGAAGGGTACTGAACAGGGGTATTGTTATATCCCATGCTCCAGAGGGGACAGAATATAAAAAGGTCATGGAAGGTAATGACAACTTTGGTAAGTCTCAAGAAGATGTTATAAGAGACTGTGAAGTAGAACAGAACAGAATATTCCTAGATTTTTATCAGTGTGCAGAGAGCAAGGTAGACCTTGAACAGGAGAAATGCTACAGAGGCACTGCAGTACATTGTCACTGAACTGATCAACAGCTTGTTTTGAAAACAGGGAGCAAAGCAACTGGCAACAGCTCACTCAGGGCAGTGAATCTTTCAAAAGCTCTGGCTCCTGTGCTGCTGGGACCACCTGAATTACCCACTCTGATTCACAGGTGAGTGTCTGGCCTTATCCACTGCCCTCTCTGCCTCTGCCTGTGTTCCCATAGCATCCTTCATTTCTACACACTTACTTGATTGTTGACATACTCATACTGTGGAGCTGGAGCTTCAAGTCTTGTAGACTCATCCCCTCTGGGACATGGCAGCTTTTGATCAAGTTCAGCACCTGGATGAGCAAGAACCACAGCAGCTCACATCAGAGGAGCCTCTGCTGCCACTGCTGTGCTCCCAGAAGAGCTGCTGGCACCCACCTGGCTCTGGTGTGCTGTGAGCCCGTTCACTGGCAGGCTGCCACCTCCTCCGTAGCCCCCCATGTCACTTATCCCAGCAGAGGAAAATGACTGTGGCACTCTTGATGCTGACTGGAATTAGGAAAATAAAAGTGCTGTGGTTACCTAGGTTGCAGAGTTAAAGATTCAGTGATTTCTAAGCCAGTAAGTTCAAATAGCTTCTTTTGGAAGCAGAGTGCAATACAATCCCTCTCCAAGGAAGCCAGGACTCCTGTTACACTTTCAGTGTTGTCCAGCTTTAAACTTTCCAGCCCCACAATGAGGGAATTTTCCCAGTGAAAGGTGCCTCTTTGGGAGGTCACCCAGGAAGGGCCACAATGGATTCAGGGTCTTTGTACATACCATGAGATTTTTTCTGAGGATCATGTGTGCATTGACAATTTCCAGTATGTGTGTAGTAAACTCATTCATATTTTCCAGAGGCATGATCTTAAATGCTACCAAGCTCTTCTTATTCTTTCAGAAGAAAAAAAAAAAAAAAACCACCAAACACAAAACAAAGAAAACAATTTACAGCACAGCAACACAAACACGCCTCACAGCCAACCCAGCCACTTCCTCCAGGAGTGTGGGACAGCTGTGGGGAGAGAACTTCTCTGCATGCAGCTCATCCAAAACCTTCTGACCTACATCTTGTGGTTTTGGCTGGGGTACAGCAGCATGGGCTGGTTTTTAGTCATTGCTCACCAACCCTTGCACAGGGCCGAGGGCTTTCCTGCTTCTCACACAGCTCCACCAGTGTTAAACTGGGAGGGGACAAGGAGCTGTGAGGGGAAACAGCTGGGACCCCCATGCTCCACGGGAGAACCCAGACCAGCCAGTGTCATGCTCAGTTATAAAACTGGTGAAAGAAGGAGGAAGAGGCACACCTGCCTGCCCACGGGAAGTGTGGAATGAATTCCTTGTTTTGCTTTACTTATTAAACTGCTTTTACCTGAACTCATGGCTTTTCTCTCTTTGACCCTTCTGTTTCCCCCCATCCCACTGGGAGCAAGCAAGCAGTGGGGGAGGGATGTGATTTTGAAAGACAATGGAGACAGAGTCACTCCTCTAACCAGCTGGGAATTAACTGCACCTTGCCTTAATGCACATACACCATTATTTGAGCATTTGAGTATTTACATGAAGTGCTACAAGTCCTAAAAGACTCAGACACAGGTAACACAACCTTACCTGGAATGACCGAAGGTGACCAGCTACTTTAACATAAGTTCCTGGAGGTACCACAACGTTCTCACCTCCTGCCTCCTAAGAGAGAGGGAAAAACAGGTTTGCTGTTTCCTGTTTCCATTTCTCAATTATCACAATAAGGAACTTAGCAAAGCATGCTCATCTTAAGCAAGTACAAACAATGTGCATTCCTTTGTCATGCTAAACTTGCAGTAAGGCAGCTGAACTTCCTGCCTGATAACCCTCCCAAAACTGTTCAGCTGAACTCAGCTATCCTAAACAGGCAGACAGTCATGTACACCACCAGTGATCTCTGCTACAGCAGCATGTCCCTTTGATTTCAGGGACATGCTATCCCTTTCCAGAAAAGCCACACTTTCTGCATTCAAAAAGCTCTGTGAGAAGTAGGGAACTGGTGTTCATCAGTGATCCTTATGGGTTCCTTCCAGTTGAAACACTGTATAATTCTCCACCAACTTTCCCCAAAGCGGGGAGAAAAGGCTTTTCTCCACCCAGTGCTCCCCAAAGCCGCTAAAGCAGGCTGCTCATAGCAAATCCAGTGCTTACATCAGTATCGACCCACTGCCTGACGTCCATCGGTGCTGCTGTCATGTCGTCCACCTTGTAGAGGATGTTGGTGGGCGCCTTCTCGGCGTGCCGCACGATGCCCACCAGGGTGACCTGCGGCGGAGGAGGAAGGGTCACTCGGGCCGGCCCCGGCTGCGCCCCGCGGGGCCGCGGCCGCCCCGGCGCCCACCTGCGAGATCTCCACGTCGCAGATGCGGAAGGTCTCGTCCACCTGCTCGGCCGCCAGCAGCTGCGACACGGTGCAGGGCACGATGTTCTGCGAGCGGCTCCGCTGCAAGGGCCGGAGGGGCCGTCAGAGCCGGACCCAGGCCCGGCCCCGGGCCCGTCCCGCGGCCCCCGCCCGGCCTACCTGCTTCTTCTCCGCCTGGCCGCCGGCGGGCGACCCGAACCCCCCCGGGGATTGCGTGTAGCCGCCCGGGAGCCCCGCGCCGCCCATGTTACCGTACCCGCCATCGAAGTTCCCTAAGGGGGGAGAGAGAGGGACCGTGACGCGGTGGCGGGGACACAGCCCTCTTCCCCAGCGCTGCCGCCATCACGGGAAGCGGCCCCTCTCGGGCTCCGCGGCCCCCGGAGGCGGCGAGCGCGGCCCCCGGCCCCGCGCACCGTGCCCGCTCCACATGGCGCCGCTCCGGGACTGCCGCCGCCCGCCCGCCGGCCTTTCCGCGCCGCCGCCCGCCGCCCAATCCGGGAGCGCCGCTCTGCCGGCCGGCAGCCAATCGCGTCCCTCCGCCTTCCGGCTCTGTCCAATAGAAGGAGGCCGCGGGGAAGCTGCCGCCGCCATTTTGAGAGCGGGTACTGCCCGGCCTGGCATGGATGAGGGGGCGGTGCCCAGGGGCGGGGCCGAAGGGCCGGGCTCAGGTGAGGGCCGGGCCCAGGTGAGGGCCGGGCCCAGGTGAGGGCCGGGCCCAGGTGAGGGCCGGGCCCAGGTGAGGGCGGCGGTGTCTGCCATGCCGGCCTCAGGCCAGCTCATGGTGCTGCTCTTGCTGTGCCTGCTGGCCATGGCTTTGCCCGGTGTGGGCGCCGGCTCCGGGCGGTTCTGGCACCTCACGGACCTGCACTGGGACCCCGGGTACGAGGCGGCGGCGGCAGCGGGGCAGCCGTGCCCGTCGGGCGGCGGTCGGGCCGGGCCCGCCGGGCCGTGGGGCAGCTACCTGTGCGATGCTCCCTGGAACCTGCTCCGCTCGGCCGCCCGGGCCATGCGGGCCCGCCTGGCCGCGCCGGACTTTGTCCTCTGGACCGGGTGAGAGCGCCGGGCCCGCCTGAGGGACACCGGGGCTGGGCGGGAGAAGGGCAGTTGCACCCCGTACGGAGCTCGTGGTGTGTGTGGCAGGGCTCCTTCCATGGTCCCCGCTTTGGAAAGGAGAGGGCAGAATGCGCCTTGTAATGTAAAACGGGTTGGGAGGAAAGCACAACGCCAGCGAGGGCGCTCGACACTGGCAAGACGCTTGTGGCAGTGAGGTGACAAAAGGATCACAACTCCCTGTCCGTCCTTTGTGCATCCTTTCCGGCCGTGTGTGATCGATCCCACAGTGAGTCCGAGTACCCGGAACGCCCAGGGGAAGGAGCTGTGGGCTGTGTGTCCATCCAGCCCTGCCGGTCAGAGCAGTGGGAACAGCAGGGTAAACCAGCTTGCAGCATTTCTCTGGCTGCGATGAGGCACCTGGAGATCTGGCACAAGGGACAGTTCTGCTTTAGGAGTCAGAGGAACCTCCCCAGTGGAGAATGTTCTGTCCTGATGTGGTTTCCAGGGGTGGGTCCCCTGTCCTATGGGAGGCCTCAGTAGCACTTACAGATGGTAAAAGCTTTATTTTGCATGGTGATTGTGTATCCTTCATCTGATAGTGCAGCCTCAACTTGCTGTTACCTCCAGTTCCAGTTGGCAGGGCTGTTGCTTGTCCCATGTTTTCATTTTCTGTCCCTGCAGATGCCTGTTCCTACTTAAATGCAGTTATTGGTTCTTGTGACCTTATGTTGAGTATTCTTTTTCCCTCAAGCAATTTTCCCCAGTCCTCTGACATGATTTTGAATGTTCTCCTTTCTCTCCAGTGGACTTGTGGGCAGCCCAGCATCACCTACAAATGCCATAAGCATGTTATTGCAAACACAGACATGGAGCAGCCCTGGACTGCTGCCTTATAGAGGCATTTCCTTGTTTCATGGTGATCACAGCTGTGCAAACAGCTCTGCTTCATTACTGCAGATCAGATGCCCTCAGATTGCAAAGTGCTGACCCTTGCAGTGTTTCCAGCAGCTTTAGTGCCTGTGACACACCCCAAAGCAGGGTGCACATGGGTTTTAAGGTGAAGTGAATCCTGGAATCACAGAATATCCTGAGCTGCAAGGGACCCACAAGGATCATGGATTCCAACTCCTGGCCTTGCACAGACACCCCAACAATCCCACCCTGTGCATCCCTGAGAGTGTTGTCTGAACACTCCTTGGCTCTGGCAAGTTTGGAGTGGAGCTCATTTTCCCTGTGAGCAATTTCTTGAAACTCCCTCATTGTCTTGGCCAGTCAACATAGCACTGACTTCTGCACCCAAAAGCTTACACTTTCTGTTCTAGGAGGCTCAGAGAGGAGTTGGCAGTTTTCTCTGCCTTGCTCATTGCTGTAAGCACAGGCCCTGTTAGTCCCAGACAGTGACTGTGCTGCTTCTCTTTCTAGAGATGACACTCCCCATGTCCCCAATGAGCAGCTTGGAGAAGAAAAGGTTCTACACATAATAGCAAATCTGACTTCCCTGATAAAAGAAACATTTCCAGGTAGGATTTGAGGGGTTGAGAAGGGGAGTGGTTCATAGAGACCTATGGGAAGGGTTAATCAGGATGGAGAAATGACAGAATTGGGATAGGAAAGGGCACAGAAGGGGCTGTGGTCACTGGGACTTGTTTGGTGGCCTCAATTCTGCTGTGCCACACAGCATTGATGCACACTCATGTTTCAGGTTAGCTCACTCAGGAGAGAGGAAAAGAAAGGTTTCTGTTATTAGTAATGAAGGCAGAAAAAAGGCTGCAGGATACCCTCAGACATAACCTCTGTCAGCAGGGGACAAGGAGCCTTACTGCTGGTGACAGCTCAGTCACTTGGCTGTGGGTGGCATGTCCCAAAGGTAGCTCAGAGCCCTGTGGTGCCCTGGGGCAGAGGGTGGCTGGCCTTGGCTAAGCTCTCTTCCCAAGGCTGTGAGTGCCTCAGGGAGCTCAGAGGGACTCTGCAGCCCTGACCTCCCTCCCCTGTCCTCTCTGCAGCCCTGACCTCCCTCCCCTGTCCTCTCTGCAGCCCTGACCTCCCTCCCCTGTCCTCTCTGCAGCCCTGACCTCCCTCCCCTGTCCCCTCTGCAGCCCTGACCTACCCTGTGCCTCCTTGGCTCTGCCCCCAGGTACCAAGGTCTATGCAGCAATGGGCAATCATGACTTCCACCCCAAGAATCAGTTTCCTGGGAAGGAGCACAGGATCTACAACCAAACAGCAGAGCTGTGGCGGCCCTGGCTGAGTGATGCCTCCCTTCCTCTCTTCAGAGCAGGTCTGGCACCACTGGCTCGTGTTTAGAGCATGCTGGGGATATGAGGAGGGGTAGGAGAATACCATGAACAATTTTCCTTGCTTCTATGCTCAGAGCAGCGGTATTCATAGAGGATTTGCAGAGGTAGGGCCCAATTTAATGCTGATTTCTGTCTTGGAGCTCTGCTTGCAAGAGGAAAAATTATTTTATTCTTTAGTCTCTCCTGCCATTGCCAAGTTACTGGAAAGAATGCAGAGTGGTGACCTGCAGAGGGAGGAAAAATACCTTTAAAGGTAGCAGCTGGTGCTGGGGCTCTCCAGAGCTGCCCAGCTCCTGGTGCTGCCCATTGTACCCATTCAGGTCTCCCTTCAGTGGGAGAGGCACAAGAATGGCAAGAGACACACAGGGAAGAGTCACTCCAAATCCACATCCTGGAGAGCTCAGGGCACTGTCCCAGGCAGTGACCTTGCTGTGGCTGCTGCTAAGGAGAGCAGAGAGGGGGGGAAACAAAGGGATCTGGGATCACAGCCACCAGTGTGAGCAGATCTCCAGCTCTTCCTCTGTTGGTTGCATTTTTAAGGAGCTTTCTACAGTGAGAAGCTGCCTGGCCCAGGGATGAGGGGGCGGATGGTTGTCCTCAACACCAACCTCTACTATGACCAGAATGATGAGACAGCTGCTGAGGAGGATCCTGGGGGGCAGTTCCAGTGGCTGGAAGAAACACTGACCAATGCCTCTAGAGCAGATGAAATGGTATTAAAAGGACTGAATAAACAACCTGGCTTCTCCCCAGCCTAGAAGCTCTTCCTGCTCTGCTCCCTCTCGGTGCAGCTGCAGCTGGCTGGTGCTCCATGGGTGGTGTGGGCTCTGTGCTCAGGGCAGCTCTTGCTTCTCTAGGTCTACATTGTGGGGCACGTCCCTCCTGGCTTCTTCGAGAAGAAACGGGGCAAGCCCTGGTTCCGGAGGGGCTTCAACGAGCGCTACCTGGGAATTGTGCAGAGGCACCACGCGGTGATCGCTGCCCAGTTCTTTGGGCACCATCACACAGACAGCTTTCGCATGTTCTACAGCCACACAGGTGCCTGTGTGACAGCTCTGACAGCTCTCAGAATCACTGTCCAGGAAAGGTTTTAGTGGCTGTTGGCTGGAAGCGGCTAAGAAGCCAGCAAAAGCATCTGACATGCTTTGGGCAGCAAGAGGCAACAGTGGTTCTCATCTCTACCCCCAGTCTGTAGCTCCTGCCCTTCTTCCTATTCACCCTCAAATGTTGCTGTTTCCCCTCAATGCCTGGCAGCTTCTTGCCTCTTCTGTCTTGAGGGCTTTGGGCATTGCTGAGGGAGCAGTGCTGAATCTCTGTGTGTGTGGGGTGCTCTGGGTGAACACATTTGCTGATGTGGTTCTCTGGCCACCCTTACTGCAGGAGCCTTTGGCAGCATTGGAGAGCCCATTGCTGGCTGCAGCAGCCCTGTGCTCAGTCCCCAGTGTTGTTCCACGTGTTAATCTTTGTGTGTGGGGTGGTACAGGGAGCTGGGGACAAAGGTGCTGGCAGCAATGCAATCTGCTCCAGATGCTCTCTGTGATGGGGACAGGGTGTAGGACAAGCCATGGTCTCCAGTCACAGTTTGCTTTGCATTTCTGTGAAGGTACTCCAATCAATGTCATGTTCCTGGCCCCTGGAGTGACTCCCTGGAAAACAACATTACCTGGAGTGAGCAATGGAGCCAACAACCCTGCGATTCGGGTGATCGACTATGATCAGGACACCCTGCAGGTCTTGGTAGGGACCCCTGTGTGCACCACACTGCAGCTCCAGAACAACTGTAATTCCCCCTCTAGTCAGAACAGGATTTCTCAGTCCACAGAAGCTGAGTGGCTGTATGGGAGAGGACTCTGACCCAGGATATTTCAGCCTTGTGTCTGGCACAAAGATTTAGTTGGAGTGTCAGTGAGTTGAATGAAGCATGGCCCTGGCAGCCAGTGCATCCAGCTGGGATGAGTTCCCCTGGGCAGGGTCAGACAGTTTTTGTGGTGTTCTTCATGTCCTTAGTAAGTTTCATTTGACACTTGCTTTACTCTCCAGATAATATGGATCACAGAACTACTCTTAGAGTAATAACAGACTTGTCAGACCCTCTCCAAAACCTTTAAACCGTCTGAAAAATTATCTCTGTCCCTCTGAATTGAGGTGAATTGTAGGGGCAGCTTCTGTTTCCCATCTCTTGTTTGCCAAGAGGTGGAGGATGGGTGCTTATGCCCTCCTTTGTAGTGGATGAAGCTGTCTATAGTTGCTCTGTTTACATGTTTATAGCACAGAAGTGAATGCTAAGATATGCTGTGCAAGGCTGGGGAGTCAGTGAAGCAGAGAGAAAAAGGGCAAGAGACTGAGAACAGCTGTGAAAAACTTGATTCTTCAGTTCACAGTTGAGAAGATAACTTCTCAATAACACTCACGTGGCCCTTGCTTCTGCTGGGCGGTGTTGATAGTAACTGACTGATGTCTGAGCAGGCCAGGCTCAAAGCTTCTGACGTTTGGAGGTCAAAGTCAAGCAGAGCAAAGCCACCCCTTCACCCCTTAGGAAACAGGCTGTTTGGGGTGGGTTCTGGGGGGTCTCACCTGAGGTGTCCCCTGGGTAGGAAGCCCCATCAAGGGCAGCTGGGCCCTTGGGGTGGGGGCCAAACTCGACCCAGTGTTTCACCCAGGGCCATCTTGTCCTGATGTCCCCCAGTTGTTTTTCTCTCTCTCAGGATATGGTGACTTACTACTTGAACCTTACTCGTGCCAACACGATGGCCTCAGCACGGCAGGAAGAGTTCCCAGAGTGGGAGGAGGAGTACAGGCTGACAGAAGCCTTCCAGGTCCCTGATGGCTCTGCAGGCTCCATGCAGACAGTGCTGGAGAGGATCTCCAGGGACCCCCACTACTTGCAGCTGTACTATGAGTTTAACTCTGCCAGGTATGACCTGGAGCAGTGCCAGCAGGAATGCCGTGTGGATCACCTGTGTGCCATCAGGGAAGTCGATTTTCTAAAGTATGATGAGTGTGTGAAAACCAACAGTTCTGCCTCTGCTGCCAGCAGTGTTTGGCTTTTGGTTTTCTGCATGTTCTTAGGATTTCTCAGTCCTCAGCCAGTGCTGTGATGGCCAAGAGCAAGAGAAAAGGAGGAGGGCATGAGATCACACTACACTGCATGTGAATTGGTGGTTTTGGCATTGAGAACTTGCTTGGAAAACAGGACAAAATTATCAATGTTTACTAAAAGCCCTGTGATTTGAAATTTTCTGGAGAAACTTGATGTGTGAAGAGCAATGTTTTTGAGAGCCCTGTTGTGCTAAAGTGACTGCAACAAGGAGTGTCTCCCCTCTGGTAGGACTGCTGGGGCAGCCCCACAAATCAGATGAAGACCAGGCCTCCCTGTGGACATGAACTGGCAAAGGGTGAGGGTAGGGAGCTGCCACATGTTCCAGAGGCTGCTGACAGCATTCCTTATTTTGGCACACACTTCTGCACAGCTGGTGACTCAGGAAGTCTTGTGGTGGCTTTGTTCCACAGCAGCCTGTGGCTGTTGAGCAAAGCAAGGTGGGCTGGGGTGACAGCCCAGAGAGGCCAGGGCAGGCTGCAGATCCAGTGACAGGGGATGGAGCCTCAGCCTGCCAAGGCCTCACTCTGTCAGAGGAGCAGGCTGAACAATGAGAGTCTGGAGTACAACTTACAAAGAGGATTAAGCCAGAACCAGATAAAACTCGACTCGCATAACAAAAGCAACCACTGTTCAAAATCCACTGTTGAGTGTCACTTGTGTACCAAAGTGCAGCACGAGGCAGCAGAGCAGGTCACAAGCAAAGCAGCTGGGGCAGCTTTAGGAGCTGCAGCCTGAGGCAGCCCAAGGCCAAGGCCTGCAGGGACAAGGGCACTTGGCCATGGCGGGATCCTCCCCTGAGCCCACAGCACATCAGGCAGGCTCAGCTGTACCAGTGCAGACTGGAACGAACACACTACACTCTCCAACCTGGCAAAATCTGCATTTAATTTACAACATAGTAAAGGTTACAGGTAAAAAGCTCAACAGAAGTGTGAAAAGGCCTATTACATATTACACAAGTGTACAAATGTCTGTACAAAGCCCCTCGATGTTCCTGTCCCCTCGTGGCCAGCTGTGGCCCCTGAGCTCTGAAATAATAAGAGCTGATTCAGAGTCTGAGAGGAGAAGAGCTTTAAAAAACGAGCAGTGAAGTTTCCCTTGTCAAGAAAAGTCTTGCAAAGAGCCACTTGCAAAAAAAATTCCAAAAACCCCCCACCCCTACCCTCTTCCCCCCAAAATAAAATAAAACAACAAAAAAAAAAATCCAAAAGAAAAATAAGGAAACCTGCTCAACTTTTGTTTGTCCTGACTAGTCTTACTCTAAAGAGTTGCCTTAGAAAGCAACTGGCTGGGAAATGAAAATCTTAGAGGCCAGACTAAAGAGGAAGATTCTGAGTTATTGTGGGAGCACTGGGAAGCAGAACAAATGCCCAACAGCTGAACCATCAATGGCAACTTAAACACAGAGCAGCACAGCTGGATCATGGAGCAGGTGCTGAATCCACACAAGGAACAGTCTGAGCTGGATGTGATAGTGTGGGGAGGGAACAGAGCAGTCTCTAAAGCCATGGCTCTTGTGAGCTGGGCAGCTGCCTGCTGGCACCTCAGGGACATGATAGAAGCAATCACTGCAGAGAGGAACTCACAGATTTTGGGGCATCTGTCTGAAACGGGTCTGGTGCATCCAGCATCCTATTTCACTGGAACACAGCACTGATCCTGCACCATCCCAGCTCCCTGGAACACAGCACTGACCCAGCACCATCCCAGCTCCCTGGAACACAGCACTGACCCTGCACCATCCCAGCTCCCTGGAACACAGCACTGATCCTGCACCATCCCAGCTCCCTGGAACACAGCACTGATCCTGCACCATCCCAGCTCCCTGGAACACAGCACTGATCCAGCACCATCCCAGCTCCCTGGAACACAGCCTGATCCAGCACCATCCCAGCTCCCTGGAACACAGCCCAGCCCCAACAACCTGCCAGTACCTCCCCAAGCAGCTGCAGTCCTGCACACAGTGAACAGCCAGGTACATGCTCTCATTTCAGTGCACATTTCCTGGATCCCCCAAACAGCAAAGGAATTTGACTTGTAGCTGAACTGCATTAGAGTGTGTACAAAAATCCAGAATAAACTTAAGAATAATAAAGCTCTGGCCTTACCTTGCATAAAGTACAGCCACAATATGTCTGAGTATGTGAATAATTTTCAAATATCAACCCAAGGAACTAAAGGGCTTGAGCAACAACCCAAGTCCACTGAGAATTCCTATTCTGGCTCTCAGTAGCACTCAATTCTCACCTGCAGTTCCCAGCAGCTAAAATATTAGTGTGTGGGGAACAGGCCAGTCCTCCCAGCTTTTTGTCTTGATGAATCTCATATACTCTAAACTTAAAAGTTCCATTTGCAAATAAAAATGAAACTATTTAAGTTACAGGGCCACCAAGTCTAAAAGAAACTCCACTGTGTTAACTTCACCCTGAGTTATCCAGGGGAGTCACCATGGCACAGTGCAGACAGTGCCTGATCCTGTTGGATGCCCTGTTTGCACCCTGTATCCATCCCACAGACCCCATTCTGCAGCACTGGAACAAAGCTAAGGAACCCACCTGCCTCCCTGCTTTTCCATCTCAACTCATGGCTCATGGGATGATCTAGTGTTTTATGTGGAAATCAAAACAAGCTGTAGCCAAACTAAAAATAATAATAATAATAATAAAAATAAAAAAGACAATGCCCCACATTGGTGGGGTTTTGAAAATATAAAAAATAAAAGCTGACCTATATTCTGCAAGTTTTACAACTCCTTCCAATGGGATTCTGCAAGGCTTGGCCCCACAAACATTTCCTCTTGACAGAGCTGCCCTGCTGTGAGAATGGCCAGCAGGAACAGTGTCACCAGAGCGAGCCCAGCACTGAGATACACAGACCTGCAGGGTCATGCCATAAGTGATAATGAAATTGTGTGACTGCCCCTTTGACTTGTGGATCCAAACTCAGCACAAAGACCTCTGGGACAGTGGTGGCTAAGAAAAGGCTGTAGGGGTTTTGGTTCAAAAGGAGACGGGAGCTGCATTTCTTTTTTTTTTTATAACAGACATATAAAAACATTTGAAGACAGATCTTTAAAGGATATTTCACTCCTCCAATCTTGGTATTACATCTGTTAGGACACTGAAATTTTAAAAAGACGATACCGCACATGAAAAGTTTCTGGAGTTGTAACTCCTCCCCTCCCTCAGCCCAGCTCAGATCAGCAGGGACGGGGTCGGCTTCTTGCCCGGCCAGGCCTCCTTGGCGTATTTCTTCTTCTTGGGTTCATTCACAGCTTCAGGGTTGAAGACAGCGGGGTTCGGAGCTGGGTTCATGTTCACTGTGGAGGGCACAACTGGAGTCAAGTCCACATCGGGGGCGAGGTTGGGGTAGGGCATGGGCAGCCCCCCGATGAGCGCGGTGCCGTGGACGCTGTGGGGCTGCGAGCCGGCCTCGCTGTGGGTGGGGGGCAGCCCCCCGTAGAGCCCCCCGCTGTAGGGGAAGCTCTGCATGCGCCGCGACGCCGACTCGTCCGTGGGCAGCGAGCCCGCGTTCTCCAGGCGCTTCTTCTGCAGGCACGAGGAGTGAGAGAGTTACTCACAATGCAAGGAACATCAACCTGCTTAAACTGGGTGCCAAGACCGTTTTCTGTTGTGCTGTGATTGCAGGGTTTACCTCAGAACCCCGGGTCCCTCCCCTGAAGATTCCCCCCCAGGTGTGTCAGTCACCTCTCCTTTCCCCTCCCAGCACTGTCTGTCAGTCCTGGCATTCCAGAAGGGCTCCAGTGATTGGCAGGTTCAAAGGATGCCCTCTACCCCTGGGGGGCACTGGGCCATCCAGGTGTCCTTTGTCCCTTGAGACCTCCCCTCCTGTCCCTGGCTGGTGGCTCCCTGCCCCTTCCCTGCCCTCTCCCCGGGGTTAAAAGGAGCAGCACCCACGGGGTCAGGAGTTCTGCTGGAGCTGGGGCTGGGTTCAGAGGCTGTGGGCCAGAACAAAGCTCTGGATCCAAACCCTCCATCAGAACCCACTCCTTTCCTTCCCCATGGCCTTAAAGCTTCTCTGGCAGAGGGAAACCCGAGGAGCAGCCCCTGTGATGGGGGGAAGCTCCATCCTGCAGCCACCAGAGCTCCTGCACACCTGGGCTTGTCCCCACGTGCCAGCTGGAGCCCCCAGCCAGCCCAAAGTGTCTGTGGGGTGAAACACCACCCAGCCATGGCCAAAAGTGTCTGTGGGGTGAAACACCACCCAGCCATGGCCAAAAGTGTCTGTGGGGTGAAACACCACCCAGCCATGGCCAAAAGTGTCTGTGGGGTGAAACACCACCCAGCCATGGCCAAAAGTGTCTGTGGGGTGAAACACCACCCAGCCATGGCCAAAAGTGTCTGCGGGGTGAAACACCACCCAGCCATGGCCAAAAGTGTCTGCGGGGTGAAACACCACCCAGCCATGGCCAAAAGTGTCTGTGGGTGAAACACCACCCAGCCATGGCCAAAAGTGTCTGTGGGTGAAACACCACACAGCCATGGCCAAAAGTGTCTGTGGGTGAAACACCACCCAGCCATGGCCAAAAGTGTCTGTGGGGTGAAACACCACCCAGCCATGGCCAAAAGTGTCTCTGGGGTGAAACACCACAGTGCTGCTGTTTGGTTCAGCAGCAAGGGCCAGACAAGCTCAGGCATGTCCCATTCAGCTATATTGGTAATATTCCAATAGTTTTCCCCAAGAGGCACCTAAATCTGCCACATACAAAGTGCTAACAGGCCATGTCCCAGTCTTTGTCCTACAAGGTTTCCTGGAAACCTGGGCTGCCTTGAAAACCACAACAATAAACTCTCAGATGTGCACAGTGCAGGAAGGGAGACAAAAGCTGACACTCAGGTGTAACTCAGATGAAGTCTGAGCACCTCTTCACCTCCTTTACACTCCTGCCAATCTTGAACTCATCCTGAACAAAGACCAAGTAGGTCACAGGATGTCCTGGGTTGGAACAGACCCACAAGGCTCACTGAGTCCAACTCCTGGCCCTGCACACAACACCCCAAGTCCCACCCCGTGCCTGAGAGCATTATAACACAAACCTTCCCTCTCCCACAGAAAGAAACTTCAACTTCTAGATCACTTGGGTAATTTTGCTCCTGATCACTGGAATCTTCTCCTGCAGTCTGGATTTATGGACTATTATCCTTCTCCACATGACGTTATTTAGGCTATACCAGCAACAAGTGAAATTGCTGTTACACAGTGGCTTAGCTGCTCTGAAGCTCTGCAGATCTTTCTTTTTCCTTGCATACTCCAATTAAACAGAACACTCATCTTGGAGCAAAGCCTAAACCTGCTTGTTCTAGTACACAAACCTATGAAACATCAAACACAGTATTTAAATAAACTCTCATTTTCCCCTTCTATTACCACAGTTTTATCTGACACCTGGAACTAATGCACCAGATTTCTAGAAAGTGTTTCTTTTTGGGAGGAAAAAAAAAATCACCATTGATCCCATGTATTATTAAAGAAAAAAAGCTAAAGCTGGGTTCAAAGAGAAATGCTCAAATTTGCTAAAAAAGACAACTGTGGAACACAGACATGACTTCTGCTTAACAATGAAACACCTCCCATGTGGGAGCACTCTGTTTCTAAGGTGCAATTCATAAATTATAAGGTGAGTTCATCAATGTAATGTGCTAATGAGAAAGGTAGGAGTCAACCCATACCTTAACAGGGACCACTGCTGTCTGTACCATGTTCCTGAAGCGCCCCACAGATGGGTCCACGTCCTCTGCAAAGAAAAACAGGGATGACTGTGAGCACAACCTGTGAGCACAACCTGTGATGCCTTCAGTGAGCACATGGGAAAAATAATCTCTGTGGGGTAACGTAGGAATGTGCTCCCTGTCGATGGAGTGACCAAATTATTCTCTGTCTCCTTAAAAAGGAAATAAGCCCAGAAGTTTCTCTCCTCAATTTAGTAAAAAGACACCTCATAGGACCTTAGGGACTTCACCTCAAACTTAAGGAGAGCAAGCTCCTTACCTGGATTGATGATCTCATCATCATCACTGAACGTCACTCTGGAGTTCTTCCGCTTTCGCTTTGGCCTCTGGATGTCCAAGTTCCCTTCCTCAATGGTCAGTGTGGAGATCCTTTTGTTGTGGGCTGTATTAAACTCTGTCAGATTCTACAGCAAATTTACAAACAAATGAAGTCTGATTTAATCGCGTGACTGTGCACATCAGAGGACCACAGGACATTGTTTAGTTTCAACTTCACTGTTAGATTTATGGACCTGATGATCTTAAAGGTCTTTTCCAAGCTAAATGATTCCATGACTAAGCAAATGAGTGGGGAATGCTGTCCTTGCTGGAAATGCCATCAAGGCAGTGTGCCATCACACTTGTGGTGTTTGTGAGGGTCCCCAGGACGAGGTGAGAAATGAGAATCTGACTCCAAGTTCTCAGAAGGCTGATATTCTATTCTATTCTATTCTATTCTATTCTATTCTATTCTATTCTATTCTATTCTATTCTATTCTATTCTATTCTATTCTATTCTATTCTATTCTATTCTATTCTATTCTACTCTGCTGAAACTATACTAAAGAAAAAGATACATCAGGAGTCTCGACAAGAATGAATAATAAAAACTCATGTCTCCTCAGAGCCTGGACACAGCTGAACCATGATTGGTCATGAAATTAAAACAATTCCCATGCTGGATAAACAATCTCCAAATCACATTCCAAAGCAGCAAAACAGGGAGAAGCTGAAGCTTCCCAGGAGAAGAAATCCTGGCGAAGGATTTTTCAGAAAATATCATGGTGACTTATACTCACGTCCAGTTCTGTCTCCTCCTCTGGCAGCCCCAGCAAACCCTTCAGCTCCTCATCCTCACCACCCATCTTCTCATCCCCCTTCACGGCTGAGGGCAGTGTCTGCGGCTTCTCGCGCAGGGTGTACGCGCGCGTGGAGGCGCCGAAGGAAACCGTGGAGTCGATGGGGATCTGCTGGGGCTTGTGAGCTTCCAAACGGATGTGGCCCAAGAACGTGCCATGTGCTGAGGACAGCAAAATGCAAAATATTCTGTTGAGCTTGGGATTGTGGTATTCAAGTTTGAGAACGTTAGAAATGGTAACAATCGGTCCAAGGTATAAGGCACTGAGGTACTGCTGAAAGCATTGGCTATGCAGACCCACCACCTCACAAACTGAGATGACACACACCAGAGGTCCTCAAAAAACACTGGAAATAAACTACAAACACATTTTACTTTCTGTATTCCTGCAGGTCCCAATGTATGGTCTGGACAGTGCAAAAAAAAATACCTGACAGGTTTCAGACTTTGGGAAATCACCCTCAGAAGACAAGGCTTCACTAAAAGTGTGATGGGAAGGCCAAGTCACTTTCCTCCTCTCCTTTGGCCTCTTACAAGTTAGAAATGTTTGAAACACCCAGTGAGGCAGCTGTAGGCTGACTGGAGCAAACACTCCTTTGCCCTAACCCTTGTCTTTCCCTACAATGCCAATTCAAATTATATCAATTTGCCCACAGTGCAGACAACAATGGAAAAGGAAAAAGTGTCTCAGATTCAGAATGTTTAAGTGCTGAAGCACAGCTCTTCTGTCTGGTTAATGCCACACTACTTACTGCTGTTCAGATCTATGAGGAAAACCCTCTTGAGATGTTTGTGATAGACCAAGGCAGCATGGACCCGAGAGCAAGACTGGTGGTCAATGGTAAAATCACAGAGATCAGGATTTCTCCCAAAGAGATAGTATTTCTTCTCATCAATGATGAGTTTCTGAGGTAGAATATCAAACAGAGAAGCATATTAGACTCCTAGAATCTTTTGGAACTTCCTGAAAAAAATTCAAGAACATGAATAAATAGAGCAAATTCAAGACAAAGCATCAACAGCTCATCAATATTTCAGTTTAGTCTGGCACTGTTAAATACATCAACTCAAGTCTGCTCCACAAACACTGCAAGCAGTTACCTCACAATTTCAGTTACCATAAAAACTGTTCAAACCATTTCTCATTCTTGCCCACAAGTGAAACCAAAAGCATCCTTTAAGTTTTCATTTGCCTGTAACACACAAACAATACTGCCCTGCCTGGGCAGCACTTCCAAGAGATTTTTGCAAAGACACAAATTCATGGAAGTTACTGCAACAAATCATCAACAGAGAAGATAATTGTATTGCCTTTAATTCAAGACAACATTTCCAGAATGTTCTGTGCCTCTGAGCTATAACCCAGTGTCTTTCTTCACACACTGAGCTTAAACACTGCATGGCTTGTTTTGCTGTTGCACTTTGCAGACCCAGCAATCACAGGGTGCCCCTCAGGCCTCTGCAGAGGCTGGGACACTGATGGCTCGGTTAGTATCAAGTGCTCAATAACCCCAGGGTTTAACAAAGCTCTTCCTTGGTTACTCCTGCCTACCAGAAAAGACAAAACTGAAAAACTCTTTGCCACCTGTACTGAACAGGGAAACATAAGGACCACATCCAAGTGCTGTTTGGCTCAACACTACAGGATCTTGCAAGAATCCTTAAACTGGTGGAACTTGTTGGCAATGGCAGCTACCAGCAGCAGTTTTTCCTTCTAGACAGAGGAGAGGAGGAGCTGAGGAAAACATGTGAGGGAAAACACCATGGTGGCACCAAGGGCAGTGGAGAAGGAGAGGGAGGAGGTGGAGGAGGTGCTCCAGGTGCTGGAGCTGAGATTCTTCTGCAGGCTGTGGTGAGACCATGGTGAAGTAACTGTGTCCCTGTAATCCATGAAGTCCATGGGGAGCCAGAGATCCACCCACAGCCTGTGGGGATCCACAGGGGATGCAGAGATCCACCCACAGCCTCTGGGTATCCACAGGGGATGCAGAGATCCACCCACAGCCTCTGGGGATCCACAGGGGATGCAGAGATCCACCCACAGCCTCTGGGTATCCACAGGGGATGCAGAGATCCACCCACAGCCTCTGGGGATCCACAGGGGATGCAGAGATCCACCCACAGCCTCTGGGGATCCACAGGGGATGCAGAGATCCACCCACAGCCTCTGGGGATCCACAGGGGATGCAGAGATCCACCCACAGCCCCTGGGGATCCACAGGGGATGAAGAGATCCACCCACAGCCTCTGGGGATCCACAGGGGATGAAGAGATCCACCCACAGCCCCTGGGGATCCACAGGGGATGCAGAGATCCACCCACAGCCTGTGGGGATCCACAGGGGATGCAGAGATCCACCCACAGCCTGTAGGGATCCACAGGGGATGAAGAGATCCATGGGGGAGGCAGAGATTCAACCACAGCCCATGGGAAAAGGGCTCACACTGGAGTGGGTGGATGCCAGAGAAAGCTGTGATCCAGGGGAGAGCCAAGGAGAGAGAGGTTCCTTTTGCTTCCAAACTAGAGCAGCCCAGCCTCAAAAGACTGCACCCCATGGATGAGTGACCCACACCACAGCAGTTTTGGGAAGCCTGTTTGCCTGTGGGAGGGACCCCATGGCACAGCAGAGAAAACACTCCTCTCCCTGAGCAAAGAGAAGATCTCAAGTGATGAACTGACCAAAACCCCCACGCCCCCACCAAATGTCCCTGCGCTGTCAGTGGGAAGGAGGGAAGGGCTGGGGGATAAAAAGGTGTTTTAAAGGCTTATTTCACTTGTTAGCCTCCTCTGACCCTGTTAATAATACATTTACTTTGTACCTTTACATTTGAACCGGTTTTGCCCTTAGAGTGTTTTTTTCTCCCAATCCTTATCTCAACTCATGAGCCCTTCATTTTATTTTTCCCTTCTCCCCTGCCCAACTGTAGCAGGAGAGGATAAGTGAATGACTTTTGTGGGTGCCTGGCATTTGGCCAGTGTCAAACCACTACACCCAGAAACATTTCTGTTTCAGTCAGCTTCAAGATAGGAGTCTCTCCACACTGAAATACATTCACTGGTTTGGGTTCTCTCTGTCAACAATGGGAAAGAGACTTTTCTTTATTTATTACTTTCAGTGTGATATAAGAAAAAATATGAAATAGAGAATGAAGTGGTGCTGTAATAAAAATAACTTGCTGTATCTGTGCTGATCACAACACAGTTCACAGATGCTGAATGTGGGAGGAAAATCAAATCAAACTGTATTTCATACTGCAGGACAGAGCAGCACTCTTGCAAAATACAGGATGCCTGGTTAATCTGACTGTAATGCAAAATAAAAAAATTAACTGACCAGACAGGTTTCTCAAACAAGCAGTACAAAGGGAAGAGGTTTAACTGATGGAAGGCCTGCATGGCATGAGGCAAGGGAAAAGTCACTTCATTCATTGTTTCAGAGAAAAAAACACCTGATTTGAAGATAATGAATACATGAGAGAAAGGAAATACTTATGAATAAGTGTGGAAAATGATGGGGAATGTTCTGCTGCTGATGCACCAAATCCATCAAACCCTAATTCCATACCTCAATGAGTTTGTCTCCTTTGACTACATCCAGATGTAAGCCAGGTGGTGGTTTCCCTGCCCTGGAAATTAAAGGAAAAATATAGTATCAAAACATTTAATAAAAATTCTATTAGTATTAGAGCTGCTTGAGCTAACGATCAAACCTACACAAATGTAAGCAGAAGTATTTTGGGGAAAATATGAAAATCCCATTATTTTCTTTTTGTCCCTGCAGATTCCTTCTGACAACACATAAACCAAGAATCTTTTATGGTAAGAGTGAAAGTAACAGGACATGAAGCATCTCAAGCTTTACCTCTCCAGGTGAAAACCATCTGATTTACACAATTATCAGAGCAAGTCCTGAGAGCACATAGTGTGAGGCCAAGAACTAGAGATGGGGACTGGCTGGGACTGAGCTGTTTCATCATGTCACCCTCAAAATAGCACATCTCTACCCTTGGCTGAGAGGAACAGAAACTTCTACCACCTTTCCCCTCTAGGATAGTGATGGCAAAAACCTCAAAGGGGCTCTGCACACACCTGTAGCATTATAAAGTGCTGGGCAACAGCCAGTGCTCCGCCACACTCACCTGTGAGAGTGACAGGGAACACAGAACAGGCTGCAGCCCTAGAGGGACCCCTGTCCTCTGGCAGCACAGTCCATACAAAAAGCAGCCTCACTGCTCCTGCTCACCTCCTGAGCAGATCCTCCTGTCAGCAGCATCATTCCCACCCGGGCAGAGGGAGCACAGAGGCCTGAGGGACTCAGCAGATCACAGCAAGGGGTGAATTCATGGGGGCAGCAGGATCACACTGGGCACCTACAGTGCTCAGTCAGGACACTGCTGTGCCACCTGCGCCACACAGGATCCCTCAGCTCTTGGCACCAAAGGATCTTTTTCTGCTGAGATAGCTCAGGATCTGCATCTCTAGGACCTCCCCACAGGTAACATCTCTGCTGCTTGTCTCTAAGGCTGGAGCAGCTTTCCAGGCAGCAGCAGTGACCTAGTTCTTGGCTGCACTGCTGCCCTGCTGAGGAACTCTGCAGAGATCATGTTCCCATTCTGCTCAGTGCATGAGCCAGCCCAGGGAACAGTGACAGTGGCAGTGATGTTCTCAGGGTGGCTGGAGAAGAAAGAAAGGTCACTGGTAACTGATGTTCTTTGAAGGGGTTAAATACAGATGTTCATGTTGCTGGGGTGTGCCTTACATTGATTGGTTTCTTCTGTGTTGCAAGGTCAGCTCCCCTCAATAATTTCATGTAAGAACACAGTCTCCTGTTATTTCTACTTCATTTCTTTCCCAGGCATTTTCCTTTCTTGTTTCCAATCCATTACACCAGCCTGCCCAGATCTCTCTGGCCCTTTCTAAAGTAACCACTTGGGACTTTCACAAGTTTTCTTGTCAGGCCCTTCTCAAAACCTGTGGATATACCACCCTAACAAGTATATGGTTAATTCTGACTCCTTTTGTTTTGGATGAACAAACAGCAGCAGCAACAGCAGAGGATGCTAAACTCCAGCACAAGTGGTGACTTCACCACTGAAATGGGATTATGGTGATGTGGGGGAATGCTCCCAAAGGTGGGACACAGTCTCTGTGGTGAGCTGGAGTCCCTCCAGCACAGCCATGGAATCTCCTCCTCTTAGGTACTGCTTGAGCAATTTACAGCCAGGCTGCCCCTGAGCACTGCTGGCTGCTGCTGTGCTCCCTGCAGATCTCAGTGCTCAGCTTTCACTGGAACACAGGTTCCTTTCATGGAATCCTGTCCACTTCTCAGTATTCCCTCTTTCTGCCTCTGAGCATTGAAAAACTTGTTTTCCCTCCTTCCTCTGAAACTGCTAAATTCCGGTTACTCTGCAAGCCAACTTTTGGTAATTTTCACACACCAGCCTTACTCTGATCAAACAACACCTACTTCCCCAATTTTTTTTTTTTCTTTCCAAACAGGTAAACCTTTCAACAAATTCATTCTACAAGTCTCCTTCTTACTCAGTCTGGCCTCTGCTTTTTCTTTCAGTGATCTCTTCCTGGATACTCAATGGTCAGCCTGTCCTATCACATTTTAGCAACTCCCTCCCTGTACCTGTCAGGTCACAGGAGAGCCCCCAGGAGCTCCAGCACAGCTGAATCCTGTCTGATGCTGCTGTTTTGCTATATACCAGCTCTGCTTTTTCATTGCCCCCTCTACTTTTTGGTTCATTCTTGCTCTTATTTTTACTCTGCTACTACCTTCAACTTTACTTTCAACAGATAAACCAAGCTCAGCAGTATGACAAGGCAGTGCCTTCAGCTGTGAATTAAAGTCCTAGAAAGATCTACCTCTTCTCTGGGCTCTTTTGGACTGTAGAGAATCCTTTGCAGGCAGTATTTCCCCCAACTACCTATTCCTGCAAAAGACTGAACACAGGAAGGTTGCAAATACTGATTATGATACCATGAAAACAAATTCAGAGAAATAATTTCTGATAGAAAACTCCTTTGGAGCATTTTAAGTCAAAGTCACAGCTCAGGCTGTCCAAGTTAGATACCCTGAAAACCCTTTTAATAAAAAAAAAGTAGGAAGATTTTTCAGTTTTATATTAAAAATTATTTGGCTCCAAAGCCACCAAAGATCAGAAGTAATGCCTGGATTTGGAAGTATCAGTCACCCTTCACATGCTCTGCCCCATCAAACCTCACACCTCATGGATCAAGGAGTAAAACATGAAAGGAAATCTCTCACAGAAATCTCCTAGAAGAAAGTTGGTTAGAAAGCTGGCCTTATGCTGGTACAGCAGAGCAGTTTTTTCCCATTTTATGTCCAATGTTTAAAAAGTCCTTTTCCACTAAACTAATTCCACTATGTGCTAAAACATCCACTAAATGAATTTTCCTGCACAGTTCTGAAGGCTGAAGAATTACTTGAGGTCAGCAGATTGTCCTCTCAACAGAACACAAAGAGCCCTTAGCGCTGCCCAAGGCCAGTGCTCTCCTATCACAACTTGGCTCCAGCACAAGTGCTGGAAATGTGCTTGAAAATGAGAAAGAAGCAATTTCTTCTGTACCTTGCAGATGGTGCATCACAGCCCCCAGTGCCTCCCCAGGGCAGCATCCTGCAAGTGACCTGAAAATAACACCTGCAAATGCACTGATTGTGCTGGTCACTAGCTGAGTGAGTTTGACTGACACCCAGGATGCTCTGACTGCCTCCTGAATCCTGGAACTCCTGGGGGGGGGATGTGAAGCCTTCCAGAGAATTAACAGAGCTGACTGGCAAGGAGAACAGGAGCATTCCCAGCCTGGGATTTCCCTCAGCAGCTGCACATGTGGATTTGCTGGACTTACAAAAGACATCAACTGCTTACAATGATCAGCAGTTAAATATTTCCAAGGGATACCACTGAACAAAAGCAGGGTCCAGCACAGGTTTTAAAAACATTTAAATACCTACAAGCAAAGAAATCTTTCTTCTCTACTCTTCTCTGAAACAGAAAATTGTGTTTCTTTGCTTTCTTACAGAAAACATCAACTTACAGAAGACATCAACTGCTTACAATGATCAGCAGTTAAATATTTCCAAGGGATACCACTGAACAAAAGCAGGGTCCAGCAAAGGTTTTTAAAATATTGAAATACCTACAAGCAAAGAAATCTTTTTCCTCTACTAGAAACAGAAAATTGTGTTTCTTTGCTTTCTCCACCTCACGTTCCAAAGGCCAGGCCATGTCTCTGTAACAAAGAGAAAGCATTTTGGAAAAGAAGGACAAGGCCATCAACACTTTGGAATGTGCCAAGTAAGAGAACTGAGTTTTTACAAATCAGGATCTCTTCCACAGTGCAGATTCAATGCTGACATGCCAGCAGGGTTATAATATCTATATCCAGCTGAAACTCAGCAGCCTGACTGAAATTTGGAATTGCTGCTATTTAGGACATAGACAGTACAGCCATAATTCTATTGTGTTAGTTTAAAATTAGGTCAATTATTTGGGTTCCTAAACGTGACTCAGAAGCTAAATTTAGCCACTTCCTAAAAATCTTGGCCTCTGTGACTCATGTACACACCTCCATGTCCAACTTCAAGGACAGGGTGGAATTTGCAGAACTCTGGAGCTCATACTCTCCAGAAATCTGTGTAAAAGCATCACCAGGAATAGCCAGGTTTTGGCCAAAGAAACTAAAGAGAAACAATTGCTGCCTTCAAACAATTTCTAATGTATGTCCATTCCAGGACAAAGCTGACATCCCCACTACTGATGTGTCAAAGAGAGCAAAGCAAGAGTCACAATTCCAAACCCAAGTTACACTAGGACAAAAGGACAGGCAGGCAGCATCCATTAAACATCTGATGGTCATTTCAGATAACCTGTACCTCAGAGAAATCACTTTTACCACCTAAAGCCAGCTCAGAAGGTTTGCAAAAGTCTTAATCAAACTAAGATGTCCAATTGTTATCCAAAGCCATTTTCTGATCTCATGGAATGGGTAAATTTCAACTAAAGGAAGTATTGGCTCTTTATGCCAATTGTAAATGCACAGCAAAAATCTCAGCTAATGTACAGAGGAGTTACAGCACATGCCTAAACATGTTCTGGCATCAGCAAGGTGGCAACCACTGTTTTTCATCTGTCTAAAATCTGAAGTTTAGCTGGGAACACAAGGAAAGAAAGAATAAATATTGTATGGATTATACAGAAGCAACCTATAACAGCACAAAAACTAAATCAGAGCCACAACTTCCATCAGATGAAAACTGGGAATTTCAGGGCAGAAGTCTTGTCTGGAAATGGGGTACTCAGACACTATCCAAATTATGGAAGAGGTAAAATGACAGAGGCAAACCTCAAAAGCATGAACAACAACTTAAAGGCAAGGAAAAAAACTACTCCTTTTGGTTCTATCCAAGATGTATTTCTCATGATTGGTGCTCACAGGCCCCAGGCAGCTCTCCTTAGAAGCAGGAACATAAACAGATAGGTAAAGACTGTGGGTTTGATTTTAATAGAGGTTGAGGAGACTGAAGATAGTTCACTACAGAAGAATCTGCTTCTGACTGTGAAGCCTCTCTGCCACTCCATGCTTTTGGTCACTCTTGGAATGAAGCCCTCCAATGCTGCCTGCACAGGAGACTTTGTGGTGCTTGTGTAAGACCTGGCTTCCTGCAGGGTATCTTTACATCCTCTCAAGTCAGAGCTTTAAATAACAGCACTATTGGTCCAAGCCTGCTCCTGCAAAGCACCTCCAGGCTGGAGAATCCTACCTGGGAAAGGCCCAGGTTCCACATCACACCTGTGCACTCTTTGCTTGGCTCTGAAAGGAACACTTTCAAACCATGAGCTGGAAGATCAGCAGATGTCAGCAGAAGGCATCCAGAGCTTTAGCATGAAATACACTCTACTTGTTTTGGAGAACAGAAAAATAACCAGAAATAAATAAATGCACCTGGTAGGAGAGCTCCTCACTTCCACCATGGTTATCACCAGCCAGCAGCACCCAACACTTCCCATTTTGGGTTCAGAACACAAACACTGTGACTGGAAGCTCTCCAGGCTGCCTTCCTCCTGCCTCACTTTTTTATTTTTCCTCTTATGAAACAGCTTTTGGGTTTCAAAAGGAGAAAAACACAAAGCTTTCACTGGTGTTAGCTGCCATGTCTGCACGTGCTAACTGGACAAAATCTAATTGTCTCAGGCATTCCTTTACTTCACAGCTACAAACACAGAAAAAATGGTCCCTAAAACCAATACAATATGCAAACATACAACAGGATCCAAGAGAAAATAAAAAGTTTCCTTACAATGTACAAGGAAGAGTCCAGACAGGAACTTTGCTGTACCCAAGAATTTTAGAACATTATTGTAAAAGGACATTCAGGTTGCAATAAGTGAATTACAAAAAACCTTAAAAATGTGAGAACAGAACAGGACCTGGCACCCAAACATGCCCCCCTGACCCCTGGGTTTGGATCATCTCCCAGATCCCACCTCATTTCTCATCCAGCACAACAGATTGTGCTTCAGAACCAAACCAGGGCAGGGACACAGGGAAACTCTCCCTGTCAGACCCTGCTAAGGACACAAACCAGGTACCTGAAGAGGCCCTCACAGGTGTTACATTTCTCTCCTCCAGATGGGATTTCTTTTGGAATTTGTCTGCAATAGCAGGCAAGCCACTGAGACTGAGCATTTTACAAGCTGTGTTTCCCCAGCTCCTCCATCTACAGCTTTCAAAGGTACAAGTAATTCCAATTTACCATGGGATATAAAGCATACTGTGATCACTGCTGAATAAAAACCCTAGGGGGAAAAAAAGGATGATATTTCAAATTTCAAGCTGAATATCCAGAATAATCTTTGTCTGCATCTGGTTTATTGTGTCATGATCTCATGGAACACCATTCTGTCTCATGCAGAAGTTTATTATTGTGTATGTTCAGCACAAATAAGACCCTAAAATACATGAGGCATTCTCATCCATGAGGTGAAATGACTTTACCAACTAAAGCAGGCACTTAGAAACCAGGTCTGAATTACAATACATCAGCACTGTCACAAAGCTCTGAGAGCTACAACACAGCTGGGTGAGCAGGGACAGCCTGGGCTCTGCAGGGACAGGCAGAGCTGGGCCACACAGCTCCAGCTCTCAGGTGCTGTGGGCTGCTTGTGGGATTTAAAATACCACAGTGCCCATCCCAGTGCTCTGGTGCCCATCCTGGTACCCATCCCAGTGCTGCTGTACCCATCCTGGCACCCATCCTAGTGCTGCT
The DNA here is from genome assembly GCF_022539315.1 of Serinus canaria. NCBI lineage: Eukaryota > Metazoa > Chordata > Aves > Passeriformes > Fringillidae > Serinus > Serinus canaria. The sequence continues at coordinate 2,107,678 of NC_066336.1, read as the reverse complement.
GTACCCATCCTGGTATCCATCCCATCCCATCCTAGTGCTCCTGTACTCATTATGGTGCCCAGGTACCCATCCCATCCTATCCCATCCCATCCCAGTGCTTCTGCACCCATGCCATGCCATCCCATCCCAGTGCTGCTGTACCTATCCTGGTACCCATCCCAATGCTCCCGCACCCATCCCACCCCATCCCATCCCATCCCACCCCATCCCATCCCATCCCATCCCATCCCATCCCATCCCATCCCATCCCATCCCATCCCATCCCATCCCATCCCATCCCTCCGCAACCAGAAGGCAGGAGGGCCAAGATCTCTTCAGCGACGATCAAAACACAGAGCAAATGACCAAGGGCACCCTGATGCCCAGCTCTGCTCCCGGCAGGAGGACGAGGCAGGGCATCTCCAGGGATCCGTTCCACCGCGGGTTCTCCCACGCTAACCCAGCCCAGGGCACGGTCGCGATGCTGCTTCTGCAGCACTCAGCCCTGACTTCTGAACTCAAGCTCATAAAAACACCAGCCTAGTTCCAAGCCGACAGATTTCCCGTACCGGACACAGCCCCTGAGCAGGATATTTAATTCCTACCACACCACGGATTCTGTCTGACCTCTCAGCAAAAGCCTCGGCACCCCAGGGAGGCCCCGGGCCCCCCGCGGCGCTGTCGAAGGCGGCACCCGAGGGCCGCGCCCGGACCCCGCCGGCCCGGCCAGCACTGTGCGGGCCCGGGGAGCGCAGCCCCGCGCCCCTCACGCCCCTCGGCCGCGCGGCCGCTCACCAGCTCGGGCACTCGAACAGGGACCCGCCGCCCGCCGGGGCCGCGCTCGCCGCCATCTTGGCTCTGCCCCATTCAGCCGCCGCGGGGCACCATGGGAGGCGCGGAGCGGCGCGCGGCGACCCCGGCGTGCACCGCGCGCTGCTGGAGGGGCGGGGACGGGGAGGGGCCTGGCTATACCCCGCCCACTTCTGGCTGGCCCCGCCTCCGTCGGGACCCGGCGCGGGAGCTGCGGGCTGCGCCGGTACCGACCCTGGAACGTGGGGACAGCACCGGTACCGACCCTGGAACGTGGGGACAGCGCCGGTACCGACCCTGGGACGCGGGGACAGCACCGGTACCGACCCTGGGACAGCGCCGGTACCGACCCTGGAACGTGGGGACAGCGCCGCTACCGACCCTGGGACTCGAGGACAGCCCCAGTACCGACCCTGGGAGGCGGGGACAGCACCGGTACCGACCCTGGAACGTGGGGACAGCGCCGCTACCGACCCTGGGACTCGAGGACAGCCCCGGTACCGAGTACCGCTTGGACAGCGCCTCTGTCCTTGCAGAGTCCCGGGCATGGCCCGGTACGAGCGCTGCAGGCGAAAAGCCGCCTGTGTCCCGGCTCGGCCCGGCCGCCGCAGGTGCCCGGGGTTGCCGGGGCTTGTGCCCGAGCCTGCAGGCACAGCCCGCTCGCTCCCCGGCTCTCACAGCACGCCAGGCTCCCCAGAACGCTTCCAGAAACTCCCGGAGGGGTCGGACACACATCCGAGAGCCGGGACACTTCAGCAACAGCCACGGGAGTTTCCAGGTTTCAAGACAGTGGCTTGTGGCTTTCCAAGCTCGGGAACATTAGTCAGGAGTGTTTAAACCACCAGCTGTGCTGCCACGATCAACGATGTGCAGAGAGAAGAAAGGAGTCAAGCAGTTACAGAAATCCTGAGCTCAGCACCCTGTACCCTCAATCCCAGTTTCCAGAGGAATAAAACAGGCTAGAAGAAGGATGGAGCCTACAAAGAATGCTCCCGGTTAGGTCTGGTGACCTAAACAAACAAACAGAAGCCAAGTGCTTTTGTTCTTACAGAGCAGTGTGACACCCAAAGGACTGTGCCTGGCAGCAGGCATGCACTAATCAATAGCTCCTGCCATTTCCAAGGAAAACTTGAAAAAAGGAGCAGAACACAGCGTTCCCTTGATTTGTCAGATTTTATCATACAGGCTCACCAATGGCTCCAATTCTAGCAAAAGGCAAATAGTCAGAGCTGACCCAATGATGCTCTGAGGTATGAGATTAATTTCTCGGGGATCAGCTATTGTACAGGACTCTGCACAGAAGTATTGTCTATGTCCTTGTGAAATGAATGTTATGTTTTCTGGGAGTTTCATTCTGAAAAACCTCAGGGAGCACAGAACTAAAGCTGCAGGAAACACTACTGTGCTGATGGAAATTCCTCTACTCTGCTTCGAGGGGGAACTGCAGACACACCTGTGAATTTCTAAACTGCAAGAGAAATGAGCTCTGACAGAGGCTTTTAAAAGTGTTTATTGATGATTATTAGATGGAATGGCGGCGCAATAGTGCAAACCACTGTGCAATTGGGAGAACACTCCCTTCCCAGCTTTCACGTTTACTTTATTATAGACGAGACATGGAAGAAGGATTAAATACAAAATGGGTCAGTATGCTGCATTTGCCACCCCCACTGGGCTTTGGACAGATTTCTGTTCCCTCAGTGCATGTCAGTTCAGAGCTACATTGAAGTGGGGAGTGCCTGCTTGTTCTGCCCAACCCTATCAGCTGGAACCAGCAATCCTTTTCATTTGCACACACACACATCCCCAGTCTGAAAATCCCAGCACTTCACTCAGCCAGTTTCTGCACTTTCTATTTCATAAAGAATTGAAAATACCCAATGTTCACGAACCACACATAATATTTACTAGAACACCACAAATGAGCTTCAAGAGCACTTTTTCAGAATCAAGAATTCTGCTAAAACTCTTCTTCTTTACTAGCTTGTAAACTTAGGTGCCCACTTCCTCATTTTTAAGTGTTTTTCCCCCTGGAAGCTTCTGAAAAGTTGGGAGTGAGCAGCTAAACCTTTTATATTTCGTGCTTGAGTCAGCATTGGAAGAGATTTATTTGTCCACTAGCAAGCGACCAGCTAGTTTGTCTAAGGAGATTGCACTGTTAGATTCTAAGTCAAAGAACATTCTGTCCTCAAATGATGCATTTTGTGAAAAAACAACCCCAACCACACCCAAAAAAATTAAGCTACACTGTTCTGAGTCTCAAGGCTAAACTGACCAGCATGTAGAGGTTCAAATCATCATCCACACATACCCTCCTTGCCTCTCAAATCTGTGACAACATCCTTTTCTTCAAGAGAATCTAGAACCACAGCCACTTGGAGACAATAAAACCATGGGGCAGATACTGGAGACTTTAGAAACTGCTGGATTTACATAATGTGACTTGGTGGTGGGCTGTCTTTGAATGCCATTCTCATTCCAGTCCAACAAAGTTACCTACACATACAGAATGTTGAAGTTGTGCAACTTGTCAGAAACAAGACATCTCCAATTATTGATCACACTTCAGCATACAGCTGGGACAGGGAAGAACACATTACAGAAAGCAAAACCACAAGATTTGAGTTACATAAAACAATATAATTTGTATATAAACTGATAAATACTGTCTCCATGGTTCACTAATTCCATATACTAGTTATCTGCACATTAGTTGCTAATATCTATTATTAGAAGTAGTTCCAACTTGTGCTCTCTCAGGGTGGTCAATTCATCTCCAAGACTAGTCAGCCTGTTTGCTCTGACAGAAAAAATCTCAGCTGTGATACTGGGTCCCATGGGAATATTTCATTTTGCCTTCCAGATAAGGAGTCCTATGATTATACAGACCACAGCAAGGCCAAGAATCAGGATACAGATCTTCTTCCGGGATTTCTTCTAATAAGAGAAGAGAAGAGAAGCCACTGACACCAGGAACACTTGAGGAAAAAGCAAGGCTACCATTCATGTTACTGACTTGGGTGAACAAGAGCACTTGGTACCCCCACAGTTACTTGAGAGAAGCAACCAGTGTAGTCTGAATTTTTTTACATGTTCCTTAAACTCACTGATTCAACAGGTGAATGGTTTTAATTTTAGGAGTGCAGCAGTCTAAGAGATGCAGCTGACTCAAAATGTGACAGGTTTTGCTTCTCTTAAGGAAAATAAAAGTCTCAGAGAAGGCCAAACCTTTCTAGCTGTTTAGATTTTTTCCTAATCAAACTCCTAAGCAGTTCTCACATACAATCTCCCCTTGGCCACTTGGGCTTGGTGTTGCTTTCTACAATTGAAATGATTTCATGTACAGTTACTGAAGCTGGATTTCACAGCTTTTCTCACTTTATTCATCACAGGAAACTACAGTCCATCCATATACACCAAATATTTTTAACTTGGCATCTAAGGATTTGAGGGTAGCTATATATAACCACTTCTTTCTCCATCCAGAAAAAAAAACCCACACTCAAAACATGCCCAACAGCTCCCAAACTGAGATTTATAAATACCTCAGAACTTTGGCAAGGAAGCCATGGAGAGAGAATTCTACTACAAGCTGCCAGATGGTAAAACCAACATTCCCAGCCTTGCACTCAACAGCATTGGAGTTTTACTGCCTTCCAGTACCTCCCACTTAACAGCTTGGAAGAGTCCAGTATTTTCTTGTCTAAGTCCCAGCAGTATTGGGACTGCCTAAAGCAGAACCTTAGACCACTGCACTCCTTACCCCTTCACAGAAGCTGGACCTAAAGGGACAAGGATGGTGAAAGGAACCTACAGAAAACACTGGCTACCATACAGCAGTGAGAACCACTGCAAGAGGTTTGATGGGACAGGGAGCACAGACTTTGGGATAGAAACTCAGCAGCTGGACAGGAGTGTTGCAAATCCTGGCCACCAGAAATTACCAGAGTCTGGGCACGGATTTTTGCATGTCAGAGTGCTGGCTGATATGTTTACAAGTTGGATACAATATCAGAATTTGTTCTTGTTTTTCTACTAACTCCTAACAACAACAAAGACAGGTAAACAGGCTTGCAGAGTGTGGAGTGCCAGACTCTTTCTACTCTTTTACTCTCAAGCAGAAGGTGAATTCTACCATGTTTTTGACTCAAGTGCTTTATATACTCCTTGCAGGCAATTTTGAATGAGTGCCAGCTTGCATGAGCTGGTTTTAATAACTACTCTGGTGTGCTGCAGTCCTCAGTGTCTTTGCCTGTTTCATTAGTGCTCAACCATCCACTGACAATCAAGCAGGCACACAGAATTTACCTGATAATAGGCAGCTCTCTGTAACTGCTCACTGGCTCTTTCCACATGGACTTCTGCACTTTCCACATTTGCCTCTATGCTATCTATGGAAAAAACAGAATTCATTGCAAAATATTTCAGAGCTTCAGTGTTTAAAAATTATAGCCAGAAATACAATACTTTTAATGCAAAATACTGAAAAATTTAATCCATGTAACTGGCAAAACATGTAACTGAATCAAGAAAAACTTTATTGTCCAAATGCACTTACCAATCATATCTCCTTGGTCATGAATCATCATGGCTAAATCCTTAAATATCTGATTGACATCCAAAATATCTGCCTGAAGACAACAGTTTAACAAGTTACAATGAACACTGGGTACAATACTTTCTAATCCTCACTCTTAGTAACTCTTCTGACCATCACTCAAAGGGTCAGAATAGGCACCAGCATTCACTGACTTGATGTTACCAACTGTGCAATTTGGGATGAACATGAGAGCCTACAATGCTCCAGCTACTGAATATTTGTTTCATCACACCAGCAATTAGCACAGCATGAACACTATAACTTGAGTTGCTCCTGCCATATCTGAAGGATCACCAGTCAACACTGAGGGAAAATATAACTCCTTCAGATTATCTTGGCATCAACCCTCTCTAGGAGGAACTCTATTCCTCCACCATCAGCTCTCCTCAGCCCATCCCATAATTATCCTTTAATTTATCTCCTAGTGCTGTTAACTGTGCAGGATTGATTGGTCACCTCTAATTGCCTGATTGCAGTTTCTCTTTCTTTAATGAGTTCAAGGTCCTGTTCAGTTATTGCCACATCTTCTTCCTGAGACTGCATCTGATTCCAATCTTCCCCACTGGAAAGAGAGGGAAAGTCAGTGTCTCTCTGAGCATAGGTACTTCCATGCTGCATTTTGTGGCAAAACGAGTTAAAGCTGAAGAGTTTCCTACAGAACAACCCCCAGGTTCTTGGCCCTGTCACTGTGTACAAGGACAGGACTAATTTGTGACAACAGTCACAAACTGAGCAACTCTAAAAGGGACAGATCAGGCAGTGTGAAGGCACTGGAAAGCAGTTCCATGCATAGCACACTCTGTTTAGAATATAACAGTTAGCTATAGCATTTCAGCAGAAACTGCCTATTTCAGTTCTGTTTTTTTTTAAATACCTCTACCTTCCCTGCTTCTTACCATCTCTCCAAAAGGGAGAAATCAGGGTGAAAGTTCTGATAGAGAGCAGCCTGCAAGCACATTTACAGAACAGAAGAACACCTGAAAAACATCTGGATTCAAAGACTCTTGCCCATCTGGCATTTGGAGATAAGACTAAAGTGTTTTAGTATTTTAATTGATTAGTCTAGTAGGAACTTTGAATTAAATTACACACCAAAAGAGATATTAAAACTCAAGTAACTCTGCATCCCAGTCTACCTCTCTCTTGATGAGCTGGTTCTTCACAACTGCTGCAGAAGTTACAACAATTAGAGTGGAGCCAGCATTTATAACACAAAGCCCCCTCTATGTTCAGCTTAGAATGTTCTTCCAGGGCAACATCTCCATCTTTTCAATAGAGAAGTGTGCCACAAAACATTGTATCAGTCCAGTGTTTGGTACAACACTAAATAGTAAGCTTTAAAGTCTTAAAAGTGCCTAAAGAAATGAAAATAAACTCCATGAATAGGTCAGACACAGCTGACCATTCCAGTAGTTCAGCTCTGAGATGACCATAGGGTTTGCAGATCTCAAAAGCAGAAATTTCTGACACATAGCACACAAAACAGCTTTGACTGTGGAATAGCTGCTGTGTGCCATCATCTCTTATCTCTGGGTCCCAGTGAGTGTGCAAACCCATCCCAGCAGCTGCAGAACTGAACAGCTGGGGTTTCAACCCTGGCTCAGAGGGAAAGCCCAGGGCTAACAAAGGGACACACAGCAAGCAGCTGAGCAGATGAAGGGCACTTTGCAGAGGGAGGATGAGACAGGTAGGCAAGGTGTCTTGATTCAGAAAGTGAAAGGATTTACACAGACAGGGCCAACAGATTTCAGCCTAGTTGAGAGATTAATCACAGATACTTCTGGAGGGGCTCAGGCTCTCTTTACCACACTGCAGAGTTGATGGAACATTCTACAAAGCCATCTACCACACAGGCACACTGCTACTGCAGGAGCAGTACAACTGTCTGACAGGTGACAGCAATGCTGCCTTGTGCACATTCCAGGATTAGCTTGCCAGTGCACAATGTCCAGGACTTCTGAATTTTAGGCAGCCTCATGTGCTATTCTGCTGTAGCTCCAACTGGGCTGCTAGAGAACATCCAAACCCATGATGATTTAAATATGTGGACAGAGTCACAGTGAGTGAAATCCTGTTTGGTGATCTTGTGTTTACAGGCCAGAAGACCAGGAGCTCCAGCTGCCACATCCTAAGGGCACTACTATTCCCCTCAGGGTAGTAATCACACAATCTGTACTTAGAGAGGATAAGATACTGTCATATGCAGTATTTATAGAGTAGATTACATGTGCTATAATAGTTGCTTTTCAACTCTTTTTGCTTTGCATTCAGCCTGCAGAGCCTGGCCCAAGTTACAGTAATATATCACACCATAAAAACTTCAGTTATATGCAGTGAAAACCTCAAGAATACAAGAAGTTATTACCTATCAAAGGAAACAAGCTGCTCTTCTCTGAACCGCTCATCAGCCTGGAAGAGATAAATGAGTCACCACTCTCACACACTACCAGGACCATGCACAAAATCACCAGCAGTATCCTGAAGACCAAGGCACATCCTGTCCAGAGAGCTCCTGGAAAATGCCTCTGTCACTGCAGCCCTCAGATTTAACTCAGGTTATGTAAGATTAGTTTTAGCTTCATCTTTAGATTTAATTTTTAGATTCAGATTACAAATCAGAGGTAACTGAATGATCAAAAGCAGCCAGTCCATGTTCTTGGATCAGCTGTCAATGTTTGTAACCTCGTTCCCCAACATGAAACAAAAATTTAAGAGCACAATTCACTGGATAAATGTGTTCCCTTGCAGAAATTAAGAAGCAAAAATTTAAGAGCATAATTCAATGGATAAATGTGCTTCCTTGCAGAAATTAGGAATGCATACCTAGCAGAAAGCCCTGAGGCAAGAGGGGAAAAATACTTTCATTGGTCATTTTATTATGAATTCTTAGGAGCCACAAGGGTGTGTCAAAACATAACAGTGAACATACATTGGAGATATTAGCAGGACAGAAATTATAAAAATATAAAGCAACACAGTGTGAGATTTGAAATATAATTTAAGGTGTGGTAAGCTTCATTCTGAAGTCTGAAATTTCATAGCATTAGGGCTGACATGAAGTGAAGAGCAGCCTGCAATACTTTGCTCTTCACTATGCTTTGACTCCTCATCTCATCTGCAACATTTGCAACTACCAGGATTCCTTCCCTCCTCTACACTGACACTGGAGCACACTGAAAAAAGAAATTAATTCCAACATCTGGAATGGAAAACTACTGCACCAAGGCCTCAGCTTCACTCAGTAAGGTGTCAGTAAACAGGTAGGAGGTTGGAAGGCAGGTACAAGACCTCTCAGAAGATTCCCAGTTCAGTGTTTCACTCCAAAATTCCCATAAATACTTACAGAAATACGGGAGCCAGCTCTTGCCCTTGCTACAGTCTCTTTTTCCTTCTCTGACACTCGTCTCTGCACTGCCTGGAAATTGTTTAAGGCTGTGGAGAAGTCATTCATTAATCGTTCTTTCTGAAGCCTCTGTTGGCGCTGAGGAATCAAACACAAACAAGAGTTCAGACATTCCCATTCATTCCAAAGTGACTGCCAGACTCTTAAAACACCATCACAACAACAACAAAGAACTGGCACTCAGTGATCTTGTGGTGCCAGTGGTCAGAACTAGAACCCACCATCTTTTAATTCCTTACACCCGTGCTCCATGCCTTGCCAACTGCAGACAGCTTTGTGCAACAAGGCTCTCCAATTTTAATCTAGTTTTAAAGTCTGAGTACACCATTACTTTTATTCTAATTACATTCCAGCAATTCACCATATTTAACTACATACCTTTCAGTTCCCTGCAATGCCTTTTCCCTCCATTCCTTCACTTAGCAAACCTCCCAGTACTTAACAAAATACACACAAATTCACACTTAAATCAGAAAAACAGGAAGCCCCACCCTTCCAGAACTAATGATAACACCCACTGTCCCAGTCTCCTAAATGGTCTCTCCCAACCATGCCACACCACAAGCCTGTTGTTTTCAGATCAGATAACATCCTAAGTCCTGATAAGCATTTCAGTTTATCTTTTTTCCAAATACATTAGCTGCAATAATCCTTTTCATCCTCATTTCACAATGTCAATTTATTTCGCTTCCACGGGACATCTCCTTTGAGTGCTGTGACATTCAGTAAATGGGAAATAAGAAATTGTGGAAAAGCTTGTCCCAAGGACAACATTAGGTCAGTTTTTATGTTTTCTGATTGAGAGATTTGCAACAACTGCCTCAAATTATGGGATTTCCAGGACTGCAATCCTGCAATGAGCTTGTACCAATTCAACAATAATTTAAAGGAAAAAACCCATTTTCAATGATATTTTTTCTATAACAAGCCACTACAGCAGCCTCCTAATACACTGAGGTTTCCATCTGAACCCTCTGGAAGCAACAACCCTTCTTCCAGAGCAGATCCTCAGCATGCTGACTCCAGCTTCTGCAGATTTTGACTGAATTTTCCCTGGGCTGCATTCAGTGAGATGCACATGACAGGATTTTGTTCATCACAGAAGATTAACTGAAAAATATTTGCTGAACAAACCATCAAAGCACAGCCATGCTTCCAACTGGCATATAAACCTTCAATGCAGAATTAGACCAAGACAACATCTGCTGACCCACATCCCCAGATCATCCTACAACTGTCACCAACATGTTTTATGAAAAATCTTTTCTTTAGGATTTTTCCTCTTGAGAAGCTGAGAGGCCTCAAGAACAAACTGTAAACAAAGATTCTCTGCTGCTGTGGGATGCAGCAGGTGGGTCTGGGATTGGTCTCTGTGGTTGTTTCTCATTAATGGCCCATCCCAGTCCGGCTGTCCAGACTGTCTGGGTCACAGACAAACCTTTGTTATTCATTCCTTTTCTATTCTTAGCCAGCCTTCTGATGAAATCTTTTCTTTTAGTATAGTTTTTAATATAATATATATCATAAAATAATAAATCAAGCCTTCTGAACATAAAGTCAACTTTCTTGTCTCTTCCCTCATCCTGGGACCCCTGAAAACACCATCACAGAAAAATATTTGCTGAACAAACCAGCAAAGCACAGCCACACTTCCAAGTGCCGTATAAACCTTCAATGCAGAATTGGACCAAGACAACATCTGCTGACCCACATCCCCAGATCATCCTACAACAGCACCCCAAAAGCAGGCAGGGGTGAATTGACACTAGCAGCAGAGGACTGTCCCTTCCCTTTCCCACAGGGAGCAGGAACTACTATTTGGTAAGAGAAAATCAGAATCTTTGCCTCATCATATTTTCCTTTACTCAAATATAAGCACAGTGAGTCAGCTTCTCCCCCTCCACCACTAATAAATCACATGCAAGGGAAAGCTTTCTGGCATGCTCACATTTCATACTGACAGGCATTTCACTCTGAATTCTTATCCTAAATCACTGCCTTGCACCACCAGGCACCTTGTAAACAAGATTATTTTTCAGAAATTTACTCAGAAAATCACAATTGCATATTGAGTTCTCCCCACACATTTAGGGCCTCTTATTCTCATGTGGGGAAATTTTATACCTATTTGCTCCTGGGAAACATGGATTTCCCAGTGTCATGTAAGCAGCCAGGATGCAGCCAGCTTAATGAGTTTCTGTACTTCACCATCATCCTTCATTGCAAAAGGCTGCTGTCTCTTCAGCTGTGCCACTTCAGGCTTTGTGACATTGTGGTCTACCCTAGTTTCATGAAATGAGTGATCTAGAAATATTCCAGAATGTTCTGCCTGCCTACCTGTTCAGAAGCAGACAGGGGAAGTGGCAGAGACCCCAGCTCCTTTAGGTATTCATTGGTCTCTTTGGCGAGGCGGTTTGCAGAGTGCTGCAGCTGTTGTCTGAAACAGAAGTTCAAAAGCAGTTACACAAGATCCACCTAAAAAGCAGCCACTGAGCCTTTTAGCATCCAGAATGATGACTAAATAGGGGTTCTGAGATCACACAGCTTTACAATAGTTTTTTTCAACTTAAAGGATCAGAGACGTACTTTTCTTTTTAACATCAACTTGACTCTGGACGACATTTTTAGAAAAAGATTCAAATAATTTCTTTGCTCCCTGCTAACTAGTGTAATGCAGTAGCTTAAAAATAACCTTCCTCTCCAATGGCATAAGAGAGAAACAACTTTATTCAGAGAACATAATCCCACTTTTAGGGTGAATTCCTTGTGGTACCAATTAGTAACTAACTCTTCACTTGACAACCACCAATTCCATTGGTTACATTTGATAAAAGTACAGGGACTCTGATATTAAATTCTTCATTTTTGTAGAAAACAGCGATTAGAAAGAAGAGCAATCCAGCTTCAGGAATTGCAATGCTTTCCCTTAAGCCTTTAAGTTTTCCAACAACACTGCAAAATGAAGCTATTGTTGTGAAGAATCCAATACAATTATATAAATCCTATACTGTAAATTAGGAAAAAAAAATACTAAAACCAGAAGCAATTTCTTTTGCATTCAACGGGTACAAGATGCTTAAGTGAAAGTCACTTTCTTGGCCCAATGGACACACAAATCAGGGCATGCAGGCTCCACTATTGTATAAGCTGTATAAGTAAACTAAAAACACCATCCATATATTTTGGCAAGTTGGTATGGCAGATGATAATTTGTGGGGTGCAGCCACTCTCACCCCACAGAGGAGAGATTATGCAGTGATGTTCAATGGGAAGGCATTTGTTTGGTCACCAGTGATTAATTCTTTAATCTACTGATTAAATAGAGATTGAGTCAACTGAGCAGCTCAAGGAAACAAATCCCTTTCTCTCCCAACTGGACTCTGATCTCATCCTTCAGATGTGGTATGTCTATCTTTCACCACAAGTCATGTACTTATCCAAAAATCACTATTATCAAAACCAGGATAATTGTGCATTCAGAGATTCAAGGTACTGTCACGTGGAAGAATGTACTTTTAAGTTTTCTTTGATGACCTCAGAAATTATTCTTTCCATAACATGCTATTTATGTTCCTTAAGTTTGCAAGGTGCACAGACACAGAGAACCCCTGTACAGTCTCCCCAGGGGTCAGTTTGAATTACACCTGTTTAAATGTCTTCTACATCGTCCCCCACTGGCATATTATTTTTGTGAAATGACATGTGACATTTTGTCTGCCATATACTGATTAAATCCATCTGTACTACAATCTACTTCTTCTCCAGTTATGGGGCTCCCTGTTTCTCCTTACTGGTGTCATGGGAGCACCAAATACCTGGTATGGCATTCATTTCTTCTGAAGCTAGTATGACTGCTCCTCACAGGACAGCTAATGCTAATGCATGGCTGAGGTACTACTACTTTTAAAAGAAAATATTAAAAAATTATATAGAAGAACAATATAGGAAGAACTGTTCCTACCCAGCAGTTTTGAATGGCTCCTCCAGTGTCCTGCAGAAATACCTTAATTTTTCCAGTAAACTATTTAATGCAGTTAGTAATTCTGGGTTTGCAGGACTGTATTAAATCTATCTAATAAAGCACCTCCCCAAAGCAAGTAACTCACTATCCCTAAGAACACAGACAGAAATGAAAGAACATCTATATCAATGTTTGCTCATTTAATACTCACAAATTTTCCTGAAGCTTGCTGGAATCCTGCTTGGTTCCCAGCTGGCTCATTAAATTCTTTATTTGAGCAGCTGAGGATAAAGAGATCACAAGATGAGTTAGTAAGATAAGTTCAAACATTTTATTCCTTCTTGAATGTATTCTTTTAGCTTCCCCCAAAAGAAAGCTAAAAGCTAAATTTGTTTCAGTATCTGACATAACCTAGTAAGGCAATGCTTATATTCTTTGCTTTAAATATATACAAGTATCTTATGGGTGGATGGCAAGAGGATGGAGCCAGACTCCTCTCACTGGAGCCCAGAGACAGGACACAGGACAACAGCCACAACAGAAACACAGGCAGTTCCATCCAAATATGATGAAAAATTCATTTGCTGAGAGGTAGACAGAGCCCTGGAACAGGCTGCTCACAGAAGCTGTGGAGTCTCCTTCCCTAGAGATATTCAAACCTGCTCAGGGGAACCTGCTTTAGCAGGGGCTGGCCAGATGAACTCCAGAGGTCCCTTCCAAACCCAACAGTTCTGGGGTTCTGTGAAATGCAAAGTGTATTTTAAACATCCCCACCTATACATGATCCAGCCTAGCAAACTAACTTTCAGACAAGAAAGTGACAGTGAGGCACAGATGCCCTCAAGAGAAGTCAGTGGAGCTGAGAGCTTGTGCACTCCTTTTCCTCAGCCTTTTTAGACCAACTAACAGAGCTGTTTCTACCAGCCTTCTATTTCAGTATTTCAGGCTATCACTGCTGCAGAAAAACTTCATTATGCTGTGTTGCCAATTTTACATTATTTTTAAGCTACTTCACTTATTAGTGCTCTGTTAAAAAAAAATTAAAAGAAAATGCCAATTGTTGCTATTAGCTTCAAAACTCCCCACCCAGACCTGATTTTTTCTACTCATGACAGTCCAAAGCTTTCACAATGCTGGCACAAACAATCTTTACAGAACAGATAGCAATGTGCACCTCACAGTTTGCCTTTGTCAATCTGAAATCATGCTGTAGCACAGAGAGGTATTTTAGACATCCTTCTTCCTTATCTCTGATGTTTTCCCACTATTTTCTTTGTGTAGGCACTCATGATCATGAAACCACACAATGAATCACATCCAACCATTAACTTACCTGAAAAGCAAGTACATTTTCTCTCCCCAATCTCTCTACCTTAGAATTCTTTTCTGACAGCTCAAGAAACTGATATTCTGCAGCAGCACAGATTTTATCATTACTGAAGTGCTGGGCTCAGCAGTACAAAGATTGATTGTCCCAAATCAATCATGAAATTTAAGCTATCTCATCATGCAGTGAGAGGCAAGACCAAGGAGGATCACCTAAATACAGTTCCACAGGCAACTGAATGGAACTGAATTATGCCACGATTTTAACAAGAGTTTCTTCCAATTCAGAGACACCCTCCTGTGTAACTTCTGCTTTCAGCCTGGAGTCTCTGCACTTGATTAAATGTGTTGCTGGAAAAGCATCAGATCCCTACAACGGCCACTTTTAAAGGGATGTCCAATGGCTTACAACAAGACAGCAATAGGAGTTAATCAGTAATTAGCCGGTAATTAGCTGTTACATCCACCAAGTGTATTCTCACCTAGAATTTCAGACTTCTATTAGGTTATACAGCGAGGAGTTGGTTGGCAACTCCTCATACACTGAGCTTGGCTTCCAGCAAGCAAGTCTGCACATATTTCACAGCTCTGTCAGACACAGGAAGGTCAGAAAAATTCATAGTCAAGCTGGTGACAAACGGCACAAGGACTGCACTCTGTGTGTGGCTGCTGAGGACTTGGCAAACAGCATTTGTGCCACAATGTCCAGACATTCTGTGACTTATTTCTCTCTGCATGGGGAGATTCTTGCACAGCCCCATTTCCAGGCCAGGCAGTGTCTGTCCTGCCCTGAGCAGGTTCAGCAGTTTGCTTTGCTTAGTTTATCTCAGCCAACAGCAACACAGTCTACACAAAATGAGAATAAAGTGTCTAGGAAATGAAAGGAAGAGGCTGGAGCTCTTTATTCTTTGGATAGTGGGTATGCACCAACACACAGAGCCCCTCAGTAAATAGCTTTCCATCTCCAAGCCCTTTAATTTCAGGCTGGAGAGCCTTCCACATACTCACTATCTGACAGCTAAGGTTTCTTGAAACACTTCAATCTCGCCTGTAGCTGCAAGTCTGCTACATTACCTGAGCAAACAACAGTTTTGCCAGCTAAGGCCACCAGTTTTCTGTACTTTTTGTGTGAAATGCTCACTCCACAGAGACTCCCCAAAGAAGTGAATAATACTCAGCTGTGCACAGTTTGCCTGCTGTTTCCCTTGTAGAGGAAGATGAAATGAGGACAGCCTTAAGGTTTCACTATATCTTCTTCTCTTGGCTTGAATGGAAGCTTTTATATAGTGTGCAATAAAGTTAACTACTGTAACATTAAGTCAGATGTTCTGTGTGTTCCCACCCACCTCGGTGAAACTGTAGGGCTATTTGTTTAACTTGAGATAGCAGTGCATGGAGATAGGATGGCTGCAGGTCATGAGACAGCAGAAGCCTGTCCTATGAGAGAGAGAAGCTGAGCTGCTTAGAACAGGAGGCTCAAAGAAATCTCGTGGAAGGAAGGAAGAAGGAGTGTAAAAGAAAAAATAAAAAGGGGGGAAAAGGGAAAGAAACCTCAACAAGCCATTCTATTTGGCAAACTTCAAAACAATTCAGCAATGTCTACACCAAGGAGAAATGAACATGACTGAGCAAAGCACTTTCAGTAACATAAATAGCTTTGTTTCATCAGAGAACTCACGAGCTTTCTGAGGACCCAACATGTTCAACTCATCTAGCATGGGCACCTGAACAATTAATGTCATTTTTAGCAAAGCCTGTATCCTTAGGATTACATCAAAGACTCCCCGGGATGTAACTGCTTTAAGGAGCAGCAACTCAGCAATCAGTACTGAGATTTCTAGGATTATCATACAATACCGGTAACTTTCTCTAATGACAACAAAGTGCAACACCGTGTCCTCAGGGACATCCTGCCCGGGAGCAGGACGCTGCCAGCACAGCGAGGGGGAACCGCACGTTCCCACGCCCACTGGAGATCCCTGGGACAGCAGCTGCTCCCAAACCCGGTGACACCCGGGGCTCCTGCTGCCCCCGGAGCCCCTCACTGCGGGCACCCGATGCCAGCGAGCGGCCCGAGGTGCCGGTGCCTTGGGGGAAGGGGAGGCTCGGTGACACGGACAGACACTGACCGAGAGCGCCCGCAGTGCTCACCCCGCCCTGCAGCCGGGCTGGGCATCACCGCGCCCGGTGCCTGCTGCGTGTGCCCAGCCCGGTGTGCCCGGCCCGGCACCGCTCCGGGGAGGCTCTGCCCAGCCCGGCTCCCACCGCACCCTCGCGCTACCGGCCCCGGGGCGCTGCCGGGGCGGGCCGCCCCCGTCCCTTCCCGGCCGCGCACTCACTGTACTGCGCAATGCGCTGCACGTTGCCGCTGCATGTCTGGATGATGCCGCCGAAGTCCCGGGGCGGCGGCGGCGGCGCCCCGGGGCCGCGGGGGTCCAGCGGCCCGTACGACATGGCCGGGCCGGAGCGAGCGCGGGCCCCGCTGACAGCGCCCGCCCGCCCCGCGCCTGCGCGGCCGCCGCGCCTGCGCGCTGGGGGCGGGCTGGGAGCGCGGGCGGTGTGAGGGCAGAGGGGGGCGGCCTGAGGGGCGGCGGAGGGTGCGAGCTCACCTGGAGCGTCATCCAGCCCCATCGTCCGCCCAGCACTGCCATTGCAACCTCTCAACCACTAAATCATCACCCACCGCCACATCCTGCCCAACATCCTGCCTCTTGAACACCTCCAGGAATGGTGACTCCACCATCTCCCTGGGCAGCCCAGTGCCTGACAGAAGGGTTTTTCTAAAATCTCATGTGAATCTCCACTGTCTCTGCTCAAGGCCATTTCCTCCTGTCCTCTCACTGCAGGCATAAGAGAAGATACCAGTACCCACCTCATTACAACCTCTTCTTGGGGACTTGTAGACAGCGATGTGATCCCTCCTGAGCCTCCTGCCCTGTATGATCGTAAGAAGTCGGTGTATGTGTGATCTTATTGTGGCCTTCCAGTGCCTGAAGGGGCTCCAGGAAAGTTGGAGAGGGATTTTGGCCAGGGGATGAAGGGACAGGACAAAGGGGAATGGCTTCCCACTGTCAGCGGGCAGGGGTGGATGGGATATTAAGAAGAAGTTCTTCCATGTCAGGGTGGTGAGGCCCTGGAAAGGAAACTTTCCTGTCTGCCCACCCCGATGTCACTCTGGGAGTCACACTCACACCAACCTGTGACATAAATGGAAATGGGAAGATGGGACAGAGGAGCTCATGGGGGAGAAAAGGAGTTTTGCAGGAGGAGTTACAGTGACAGCAGTAGTTGTAGAGGGAATCCCCATGGTGCTGCTGTGCTTACAGTCTGTTCTGCTTCAGCAAGGAGGATTGCCAGGGCTCTGGCTCCTCGCTCTGTGTTCTAAGGGTGCACAGTGTGAACATATCAACACCGTTACACATAGCCCACACATCCCTGCATCTCTGGAGCAAACAGCGTGGCTGTGGGAAGGATGGGGCCAGCACCTGCTTCTGAGAAGGGCCCCCTGTGTTGTGAACTGCAGGACCCTCAGCACTCATCACCCAGATCTTGGCACTCTGCCCCTAAACTCTCCCCACAGCACCTGGCACCCCAAACCCCGCTCCTCACAACCTCATCCCGCACTTGACACATCGCACTCAGCACCCACCACCTGGTACCCCAAACCCCACGATCCACACCCCGCGCTCAGCACCCCACCCCCAGCACTCAGCACCCACCACCTGGTACCCCAAACCTCACAATCTGCATCCCGCGTTTGACACCCTTCACTTAGCACTCCGCCGCCAGCGCTCAGTACCTGGAACCTGGCACTCCTCACCCCGCACTCCGCTCCCCACACTTCTCTCCCCACTCCCCGCACTCCTCTCCTCGCACCCCATTCCCCGCTCCCCGCACTCCGTTCCCGCAGCCTGGGGCCGGACAGGCGGTGGTTCTCGCCCAGTGCCGCGAGGGGGCAGCAGCGCCCCGCGGGAGTTCCCGGGTGGCCCCGAGGGGCCCCGGGTGGCCTTGGGTGGCCTTGGGTGGCCCCGGGTGCTGGGGTCCCCTCCTGCCCACGCTGGCTCTGTCAGCACCACGGCTGATTAGCGGTGCCCGTACTAGGGAGAGGTCACCACCGACAGCCCCTAGCAATCATTCCGCAGCACCTGAGCGTCCCTCCTCATTTGGGGACAGCCACGCTGGGTTGGGAAGAGAGGATAATCACACCCTGTCCGTACTCTTCTGCTTTACACTGGCTACTCCAAACAGCTGACTTCAAGATGCTGCCGTGGCAATGGACCCAGCTATAGACAGGGTTTTTCTTTCCCTCCACCCCTACCAATGGCAATCTTCTTCTGTCCCTTCCAAACCCTTTGCACCAGGCATCAGAGTTGTCCTGGGTTCCCAGGGGTGAAGACAAAAGGAAAAGTCAGAGCGTGCTTTCCAGAAAGTGTGTTTTCACTAGAGAGGTCTGAGAGCTACTTTGTGTTAGACAAGTCCATAAGGGAGTTCCCATGGGGCTCTGCTGGGGTGAGCTGCCCAGTGCTCACAGCAGAATCTGCAGGCTCCCTCCCATGGCTCCTAGCTCTCTTGCTGCCAGTCTCACACTGCCACAGCATTCACCTGTTTTTCCTCTGGGATACCACGTATTTAACCTGTAGTCCAGCCCAGGTGATTTGTGGAAGTGTGGTAATAATCTTTAATGAGAGGCTGTGCCCTCACACCCTGGGCACTACTCCAGTATGCTCAACCCCTCTTGAGCATAACCCAGGTCAGCAGTCCAGAAATGAGGGCCCTGTTTGCACATCCTGTGTTAACGAGTCTGCCTTCTGCCTGGTCACCACACCAAAACTGCCACAAACATTTCTGTGGAGGATGTGACTCAGGGTCTCCTGCCTGCCTCCCCATGGCTGAGGGGACCCCAGCTGTGCCCTAAATGCTGGAGCTTGCTGAGCACATGGAGGCAGGTTTTGCATGGGAAGATAAGGAGGGCTTTTTTCAGCCCTGAAAGCTGTTTATTCTTTACTGCGTACTGACACCAGAACGGAAAGGGCCTTTTCCTGAAACTGGCTATTTATAAACAGCCTGTGGTGCAGAGCCTTCCCTTGCAGGGGGGGCAGGGACTCTTGCAGCTTTTCTTTTGCTGCCTTGAGCTCACTCAGGGATCCTTCAGACAGGGGTGAACAGAGCAGGTCTTGCTGCCCATCTGCTGGAGGCACGCTCCAGTACCGACAGCTTGTAGTAACTCTGGAAATGTCAAACTCCAGTGAGTACCTAATTCAGCCCTAAATCCCTTGGCTGTGCAGTTGGTGCTGTTCACAGCCTTGAATTCTTACAGAGGCTTTGCAGGAGAAATTGGCCATTTGTGGCAGTCGTGCCTTTAATGTATGACACAGCTGGGCTTGTCCAAAGGGGCAGATCCCCATGGTGCAAGGGCAGAAATCAGGAGCACTTGTCGCTCTGTCTTTCCAAGTGCAGTGTTCACTGCATCCACACACACCGGAGGTGGGATTTGGCTGCTCCAAGAGCTCTAAAACACAGCCTTGGGGCCTTGGCTAGCTTTGCTTCTCTGTTGTGTGAGTCAGTACAGGTAAGGCAGTCAGGACAGCCACAAACCTGTGGCTCAAGCACAAAGAGCAAATTTATTCCCATTACTGAGCTGTCCCAGGGATCCCCAAAGCAACACCCAGGCAGAGGTACACAAACTTGGTCCATGCTGGAGGAACACAGGTCTGCTGCTTACACTGCTTTATCAAGGGTTATTCCCAGCTGCAAGGTCACTTGAGCATTTACAATCCTCCTCATCAGTCTTCTTCTTTTAACCCATTCCTCCCCAACACCTGTGAAAGGAGAGGAATAGGCACCTTCAAATCTCATCCCCATGAGATGCCTTCTTTTGGATTTTACCCAGTCTGCTTTGGGATGCTGGGCAACACTCTCCCTCCCTCCCTGTTTTTTGCCACAGCAGGCCAGTGTCTCTATGGACAGTGCTGTGCTCCTCTTCCTTCAGGGACACTGGGATCCTCTTTTGAACCCTGCCAGAAATTCTGAGGAAGCTACAGCTATGTTTAGTTACTAAAATTACTGTTACTTTCCTTATGTAGCTGTGCTCTCTTGACAAACCAGGTTTGCTCTTGGCACTGCTCACAGTACTGCAGTGTTACCTGTTCTCCCACCTGTAGGGATGTGATGGCTTTTGGTTGTGGCTCTGGCACAGAAGTATGCCTGGCAAAACAACTGGCACAGGAGCTTGGCTGAGAATTAAAGAATTAAACAAAACCCTCTGCCCCCTTCTAGAGTTTGTTTTGTGCTATTGAAGAAAGGCAGAGTTGTGCAGAGGGATGGAGAGAGGATGGGGCAGACAATTCTTCAGCCACACAGGGAGAGCCAGATTTCCATGGGGAAATCTGCTTTTTGCAGCTGAAGCAGCGAGGATGGACCATGGATCAGAGCCAGCAGCGTGGGAGATCAGAAAACTGGTACATTGAGGTCTCTTCACCCCCCTGGTATTTCAGTGGTCATGAGCAGGTCATGAATGTTTGTAGCAGGCTGAACTTGCAGAATTCCCTGGAAATGTGAACTCGGGGATATTTTTGGCAAATCTGGAAAGGAAATAATAATCCATCCGGAGGCTGCAGGATGCAGCACAGCCCCTGCACATGGAAAGGTCCCACTGCCTCTGAGCTGCACACATACAACAGACACGGGACTTGGCTAACTTGTCCAAACTTTCCTCAGCTCACTACAGTGCCTTGCAATCAACTGAATTTTGTATTTGCAGTTGAAACAGGAAAAGCAGGACTTGGTCCATACCTTGGTGTAGCAACTCTGAAGCAACCTAACGGCAGACTGTAACCAGCATCTGAAAATGGGGAGTGTTGTAACGTGCTGAACAACGACATGCTCCAGAAGAGCCCCTCAGCATCAATTACTGCTGAGGTGGACCACAGTGTAACCACTGGCTCTCTAAACAGCAGCATGTTATCAAAGACTTGAGGTGCAGATCCCTGTTTTCCCTCTTCTTCAGGGCAAAGGCTGGGCTGGGAATTGGACTGGGATCAGATGCTTGCGAAAGCAGTCAGTTGCACAGCTTTTACTACAGGCTTAGTGCTTCTTCTTCAGGAATATCACTTGGATTTGGCAAAGAGCTGCTTTCCCTAACCCTATTCACGCCGAGACATGTGGAGGTTCCTGGGAATCCCTGCTGCACTAGGGACTTGGGTTCAGCAAAGTGGGAATACTCCACAGCGGGATTGTTGCAGAAGCACTCCAGCAGAGAGTCCAGCTGTAACAAATCACATGTAGGATCTCAGAGAGATCCTCATCAACATGTGCTTGTGACTTGAGGATCTGAAAGAGGGAACAACACAGATGTTTCTGGCATTGACATAGCCAGACTTAAATTTGGTTTCTGTTGTGATCAACAAAGGACCTGGTACATGGGATGCCCTGCCTGGCCCCCTCATCTGAAGGTATTCTGCCTCATTGTGGCAGCTGTGAGACTCTTCTTGTCTTTGCCATTGGCTTCTTGAATCCAAATTGCTCCTTTTCCTTGGCAATGCAGTGAGGCAATGTGACTGTCAGGGAGCCCATGCTAACAGGCAATACTCAAGGGGCTCAGTGCTGTCCAAATGCAGAGTGGGATGGAGTTGGAGGGGATGGAATCATGCTTTCCTTGGAAGCTGACACCTACCTCTGCCTCTTGCCATTTACCCCAGGAGCAGTGCTGGGGCATAGGGAGGGACTTACCTGTAAGATAGGACTGGAGCTGATGTGTGGAGCATTCCCTGGACTCTGCTGTAGGTGCCAGTGTTTGTGGGATGGGTATCCTTAGCAGCCAGCTTGTGTTTGAGGCAGGTGCTGTGACTTGCTTTGGGAACTACACAGGATGACCTCAGGCACAGCCATAGTTTTATTTTTATAATTGTCAGTATCTGACCAGGAATATCTCCAGTTTTCTAGAGGACAAAACCACATCTGAGACAGTTCTGTTGTAGCCAAGAATATGAAAGCTATTTGAATATTTCTTAGTAGCTGTGCTTTGGAGTTTCAGGGTGAGGTAAATAGTAAAATCCCCTTTCTTCCTCACCCAGTGGAAGTCCAGAAGATTCATGGGCAAAGTCAAGATGTCACAAGAACAAACTGTATTCTTTGGCTGTTTTTGAGTAGGAACAAACCATCCCCAGAAGTGTGCTTCAGAGAAACAGAGCAAAGCTTTCCCCTACTCAAGACAGTGGTGCAGAAACTGAGGTCTCAAGATGGCAGCATGAGGAAGAGGAGCAGATGGGACTCCTAACTCCAAACTTTTGAGGCAAATGCAAACCCAGCAATACAGGGTTTAAAAGAATGAAGAAACAGAGCCATAAAACTAAAACAAGGCTCCAAACAAATCCCATCCCCTGAAGTTTTCAAAATCTGCCGGGACAAAGCCCTGGGCAGCCTGCCCTGCCTTTGAATGCAGTCATGCTTGGAGCTGGGGATTGGACTGAGTGACCTCAAAAGGTCCCTTCCAGTCTAAATATTTCTGTGGTTCTGTGATGGATGTTTGAAATATAGAACAACCAGACCTAATTATAGCATTGGCAAAATCCATGACACATCCATCTACAGCTTAAACCAGTGCTGTTCCCTCCCCCATCCCATAAAGCTGGAAACAGGGCAGAAAAAGGTGATCACAATCTGCAACACACAGTGGTTCTTGGACAGGGAGACACTCAAGAGGGAACATCTCAGGAGCTCCAAAATCATCACTAATGTGGAGAAGATGAACGAGAAATGATTGGGAATTTGGGGACACAGAACAAAGTGAGGGGGTGGCAGGTTTAAAATGAAGAAGAGCTTAGAGAGCTTAAGCTTCTTACAAAGACCTTGATTTCTCCCCTGCGGATTTCATTGGCACAAGACATCACTAAAGGAAAATGTGTCTGTGAATTAAAAACAAACAAACAAACCCAACCAAACAAAAACACTCACCAAAAAATTCCCTCAAAAAAACCCCAAAACAAAACAAACATTCCCCCTATTTCTGAGTCAGGAGATCTTTTGAGCCACAGGTCAGTGGTTTTGGCCATACAGAAATGTTCAGGTATCCCCAAGTGTCCATGTACCTCCTATACTGTCAGAAAGAGCTTCAATGAGTTACACATTGCCTGCAGAAACACCTCTGTTCACTCGGGTTTGACCCTGGCCTCTGCTAAACTTGCAGAGATCAGCAGATATCTCCCATCACACTTGGGAAAAACAATTCCTTTACCTTCTCCTTTCACTTGTATTACAAATTTCTGTTGCCCAGCTTCTTCCTGGCTGAGGAGTCCCAAGCTATTCAGTGGCTTCTTTTGAGAAACATTACTCCACACCTCAATTATTTTTTCTTTCTAAAATCAGAAAAAACGTTTTTCTAGTTTTACATTATCAGTTTTCTGTAAACAGACTAGAATTTTTGACAATTCACCATCATGGGTCTGAATTCTCTGTTGGTTCTATAGGGCATTCACTATTTAATTTTACTTTTCATTCATCTTCTCATGATTTTCTAGCTTTCCTTTTCCTTGTCTGGCTCCTCCTGAACAGCAAGCTGAGATTTTTCATAGAAACATGAATTGTCACAGTGAGATCTTTGCTGAGTGTGGCTAGTTTAGAGCCCAGCACTGTGTGAAGTCAAGGAGGATTAACCCTCTAGCCATCATTTTGTATTTACTAGGCATTGCTCATGTTATTGCCTGGCCACTCACTCTTAGCAGATCCTTCACCAGCTCTGCACCAGACTTTCACCTTTGCAACTCTATATCACCCTGAGCTATCAACAAACTTCATCACGCCAGGAGCACATGGTCAGAGACAGGCATGTGGAAAAAGGCCTTGTCTTTCTGTGCTTTCACACTCCCAGAGGCTGCTTCAAGCCCTGGACATTACACAAATAGCTACAAAACCTATTTGGAGTTACAAAGGATCCAGCCTAGGTGAAGGGACAGGGTGGGGTTTGAGAACCTCCCTTCTCCCGCACTACAGAAAGTAACCTCCTGGTACCTCAGAGGAGAGCTGCTTGTCTGTAAATGAGCTCTCCATGTGAGGAGTTCATTTAAGTGCCTCCAAGTTCCCAAACTGACAAGCACTGTCATTCAGCAGCAGCATGCAGTGCTCTGCAGAGCCTGTCAGTCCCTACCAGAGCTTTGGGGGTCACCCTACTGCCCTTCTGCCTGCTGTGGGACAGAGAGATCAGTGTCAGCTGCATGAGGAAAGCAGAACTCAGCCCTGTTATATTTTTGGTGACCTTTGAGGACCTCACCTGCAGACCCAGGTAGTTGCACTGTCCCATTGTGCCACCTCTGTTCACAGTCACCCTGCCAGGGGACCTGGGCAGGTAGGGTGCACCACACAGCTGAGTGCAGAGGGAGACCTGAGCTGTCCAAGCTGCAGCTTGTGCTGCTGTGCAGGTCCTGAACAAGGCATACAGAGCCTGCAGCACGAAGGTGCAGGGGACAAACTGCACCTGAACTAAGAAAGCATTACAAAGGAAATGATCACAGCACGTGGCCAGTCCAGTCCAGACAGAAAAAACAGGCTTCTAGCAGAAATGATAAGTGGCTTTGACCTGGATTTTCTAGAAAATCACAGACTGACCACACTAAAGAGGGTCTTTTGGGAAATGGGGTTGACATACTCAAGAAGCATTGAAATAATCTCAACTGAGACTATTTCAATGCTTCAACTCAAGAAAATCCTGACTGTGAACCCCCAGTCACTCCACATCTCTGGTATCTTCAGTTCCTGTACTCTGACTTAAATCAGCAGCACCTTTCCCAGTGCAGTGGACAGCCCTCAGAGAGGATGCACAGACAGTTCCTCTGGCCATCAAGTGCAAAGTGCTTATCACACAGAAACCTGGTCCTGGTGAAGCCCTGCAGAAATTGCTGAGTTTATAGTCCTCATCTGTGGGATGGACACAGCTCTCCACTTGTAACTGGGACACTGTAGGTCACAGTGGTGTGTACCACAGAGCCTGCACTCCCCCTCCAACAAGAACTGACAGCTTAGAAAATGGTTATCTTGTGGTTGAATTACTTTTATTCTGAGGTTGCCAACTCTTCACTGCTTACCTCAACCTGCAGCTACGCAGAGACAACAAAGCTCTTCCAGGTCTCCAACAGCCCATTGCCACAGCCCTAAGCAGGGCTCTCCCACCTTCAACAAAAGCCCCAGCAGTTATTTTTTGACCAGGTCTCCAGACTGCACAGGCATAACCACCAAAAGGAGGGGACTTTAACAACTGGTGTTGAGTTGTGCAAGGAACAAGACCAGGGGACACTGACAGACAGCTCAAAGTGGTTCAGCCATTCCAATACTAGCATCCATAGCCCCATTACTACAGGGCAGGAAAGGAACACACTTGGATGTATCCCTACTCTGCAAAGGAACTGGCTGGAAACCCTTTAAAAAGGAAAAACCAAGCCCTGTAAAAGTAGGAGAGCAATGGCTGTCTTGATTTTTAGAGCCTTTGTGATATAGAAAACTGCAGCAGAGAGCTGCACTCAGTCTGGAAGGACTCATCACCCACTTGTCCAAGCAACTCTAAATCTTTAAGTCCTTAAAAGTCCTTTAAATCTATATCTTTAAATCCTTTCCAACCATTCTATGATTCTATCACCTGCAGCAAAAGCCATTCTGCAATAAAGCAACACCATCCATCTGTAATTTCTCCTCAGTACAGAAAAGGAGCATCTCATCCTCCCAGCCACGCTTTAAGGACTTAGTTCCAAACATTAAACTAGAAACCCAATCCTTCCAACTCGAGTGTCTGGGGGGGGCACACAAGTGACAGGACCTACAGCCCACCAGCAGGAGCAAAGGCAACGCTTCTCCCAGCGATCCACACTCACGGGAACTGAACAAATGCACACCGGAGATATTTCAGCTTTTATTCGCAAATCCATCTGTACATTCCGACTCGCCGAGTGGCAGCTGCCAGGGGCCGGCAGCACCAGGGGGCAGCAGCAACCAGGAGTCACCGGAGCGCCTGGAAACAGGAGCCAGCGGAGGAAACCAAACCCCGCCGGCTTTTGCATCTCACCTTCTCTGAGCAAGGGAATTGGAAATCGAGTCATCTTTATCACATTCAGAAAGGTGTTGGATTTAAAGTCCTGCGCGTTCAGCATAACGATCTCGAGTTGAAGTGACTATTCTGCAGAGCAACTTGAAAACTATCCCAGGCTTGCTTTTCTCAAAGCCAACATCTTAAAGCTGCAGTACTCTCCAGGCATCTTTCCCAGCAGTCCCAAAGCCAAATAACAGAAGGAGCCCTTGCAAATAAATAATCACAGGAAAATAAATAAGATTAGAACTGAAATATACAGTTACATGGTCTTTATTTGGTTTCAGAGGTGGAAAAAAGTGGAGCCAGACTGCAGCTTTAAGCCTCATGCCTGAATCAACCTCAAACACTTGGTAAATTTTACAGCTGATTAGCAGTACCGGTCCGAGATCTGAAGTTCCACGGAGATGAACATTTAGGCACAAACGCACACCCTTCCCCAAGGCATACTTTATTTTTGCAAGTTAGAAAAAAGCCTGCTATGGGGAAGTGCCCCTTCCCGAGCTGAACAGACATGACTGAAGACCTATTTACTGTCACAGTAAAACATCCCAACAAATAACTAACCCCACCCATGGTTGCAAGGGAAAACTGGTTCAAACCATGCACCAGGGAGACAATTCTCTCTCAGGATCCTTCAACTCCACTGGCACCACAGATTCCACGAGCAAATCCAGCTACCAGCAGGGCTGCCAGCTGCCTATGGCTTCTTGTGCTCCAAGCCTAGTTGAGGAAAGTCATAAGTCCATTATTTCTACTTAAGCCAGAAATCCTGTTAATGTCATTTAGAGGCAGTTCTACAGCAGGAGCTCTTGATCTGCTCTCTGTTTGGGGCGCACCAACCCCCTCTCCAGAAACTCCCATACAGAAAAAACACACAGAAGAGAAAAGCAATCCATTGCAAGCCAGTGTCCGATGATTGTCCCTTTGGGGAGGGCAGGAATCCAGGACAGGGCAAGGCAGGGGAAGGGAAGAGGATGGCAGGTGGGGAAAAGTTAGAAACAAACTCAAAACCACCAAGACACAAGGAGGAGCTCAAAGCCCCTCAGCAGCTGATGGCACTGGGTTGCTGTTTGCTAACAAAGTCTGAAATGAAGTCGAACTCGTTCTGTCCCAAGAATAACTCTGGCAGCTCCTGAATCCGGTCCAACCCCAGTTCCAGGACAAGGGATGTCAAGACCTCCTCATCTATAAGATCAGTGTCCATAACATTCAATGTCAGCGCTGGTGAGGGCATGTGCTGCATGCCCGGGTGCTGGCCTGGCCCCACTCTGTACTGCTGGGCACCCGCTCCCATGGGCCCGTTGCTCATGCCCAGCGGGTGGCCCTGATACTGGGTGTTGAGTTTTTGTAGGTGCATGCTGGCCATGAGCTGCTGGGTGCCCACCGGCCCCATGTACTGCTGCTGCTGCTGACCCGGGCCATTGAACATCATCGCGTTCTGCATCTGGTGGTGGCCCATCTGTCCGCTGAGGCTGGGTCTCGGCCTCATGGCACCGTCCATGCCAGCCCCTCCGTAGGGCATCATCTGAGCGGCGGCAGGCAGCGTCCTCAGCACATGCTGCCCGTGCTGCGGGGGTCCCTGCAGCCCGCTCACCCCCATGCGGTAGCCCTGCAGCCCGGCGCCACCGTGGCTCATCGGCATCATCATATGCTCGGCCATGCCTCCAAGTCCCTGCGAGATGACAGCGGCTCGGCCACGGCTCCCGGGGACGGCTCCGCGTCCCGCTCCCGCCGAGCCGGTTCCGACAGAAGATCCCGGTGAGCTCCCACCTCCTCCCGGGGGAAGGCACCGCTCCGCTCGGTCCGCTGGCGGGGGAAGCTGCGCGGAGCCCCGGCCGGCCCCGCCGGGAGCCGGGCTGTGCCTGCGCGGTACGCACCGGTCCGGGCTCCGGCGGGCAGCAGCTCCCCTCTCCGGCAGCGCTGGCTCTGCCGAGCTGGGCTGAGCTCCCCGGGACGGGGCTGGGCTGGGCTTGGCTTGGCGGGCCGGGAGTCAGAGCTCCGCTCCCGCTCTTATAGCGCGGCGGGCGGGGGCGGCCCCGGCGCCCATTGGAGCGCGGGCGGGCGGCCCGGCCCCGCGGGCGGGAGGGAAGGAGGGAAGGAGGCGCGGCGGGCTCGCTCCGGCCCTGCTCGGCTTGATAATCCCGCCACTGCAGCCTTGTGGCACTGCGAGCGGCAGCTCGTCAGCTCTCTGCAGTCCCCTCTCCGGTGCCCTCCTCCTCACAGTGCCCCTGCCCAAGTCTTTGTACCCCCTGACAGACTCGGCCTCAGGTGCTACTGCGGGGCTTGTGCTGAGCTCCGTATTTACGCTGAAGGATGCACCTTTGTCAGGTGCTCTCAGGGCCGAGAACAACTGGTGGCATCGGCTGCGTGGTTGGTTACTCGGTCGGAAGCATCCTCCTAGCAAGGATGCACCAACCTTCCAAACACCGATGGTCCAGAGGCTACTGTACACACAGGGGTTTGCTGGTATAACTGCCTGCAGCAGTGTCTTTGCCACCTCTGAGGTGAGCTCTGTCTCCCGTGCCCACCCGCTGAGCTTTGCTAGCCAAATTATATCACCATGGGTATAGACTATAGCAGCTCAGCTCTGGTGCTCTCTTCAGGACGTGGTGCATTCCAGTAATGTATGAAAGAACAGCAGATCTTCCTTGTCTGCTTTGTGTGTTGAAGGAACCTAGAGACTTCCTTATAAAAGGAACTTATATTAGTGTTGCATAGTTACCTGCTTGGAAGGCACGGAATGACAGTTCAACTTGCTTCCCCAACTTCCTTCTTTGTCTCTGTCCTCTCCCAGACAACTCTTAACCACAGCATTACAGACCGTGGCATTGGTAGTGACAGACAGAATTTTTCTGCTGGCTTGGAGCAGGTTATTTGTGGAGTTGTAAGTATTCTGCACATTCAGGGTACTCACAGACCCTTGTGAGCAGAGGAAAAGTCTATGTCAGGCAGCATGGGCACCTTAGGGGTGTTTTGAGCCATGGTACTGACCCAAAGGGTTACTTTTAAGGAATATTTCTGTATCAAAGCACTTTAAACCAGAGCTCAGAGCAGGGAACGCCTGGGACCCTTGAGCTCCAAGATTCCAGCAGCCAGGGATGGAAAGTGTCTTCTCTTATCTGGACAGAGCACAGGGCCATAAATCTCCAGGACATTCTGGGAGCTGCTTTTGTTTGTGCCACCTTCTGCCTTGTTAGGTGGCTGGGATAGGTTTCAGGTGTTGTTGGTGAGCCTCTAGCTGATGAATCAGTTGGTTAATTGTTCATTATAATTATGTAATGATTGTTTTTTAACTCTAGAGATTTTGACAAATGCACTTTTAGTACTAATAAACACATGCTCACATACATATACCTGCTTACAAGTTCACATGCAGATGCACACCCAGGTGAGGAATAAATGCTAGGGGAGTGTCTGCCCTGCTCTTTTCAGAGGCATCCAGCTATGAAAACATCTCTCACTTGGAGGAGAGGTGTGGTGTGTCCTGCAAGACCTGGGCAGAGACAGGAATTCTTGGACAGGGGTAACAGGTGGGAAAGGGCTCTCCACAGCATTTGCATTACTGAAGACCCCAAAGGTGGTAAATTGCCCTTCATTTTGGAAACAAATCAGCAGATGACAGAACACTCTTGCTGAACACAAACGGGAAGGTCCCCTCTGTCTCTCTCCTCACTCATGCCCCTTCTCCTGCAAGGGTAAGACCAGTCAGCTGCTCATCCAGTTTAGGAAGAATTTGACCAGAAATAGAGCTGTGTGCCAGCTTTGTGCCATTGTCCCTAAATATTTCCCCAGCATGACCTGGGGTGTTTGAGAAGAAGCAGTGCCTGCAGGAAGGGAAAAGCACAGGGGGATGGGATGATGGCAGGCATTGCAGTGGGCAGAGGTGTCCAGAGAGCCACAGCTTCCATGTTTGCCATGTGTATGCCAGTTTCCTGTGCTCTGTGTCCTGAGGGCTCCCTGTTCTTGAACCAGTAATATTTTATTTTACTGGGACCTGCTTAGACAGTGTCCTGCCATTCACACTGGGAGCAGAGCTGGGAAAGGGCTGACCAGTTCTGCTGGCATCCCTCTCTGCTCTTTTTGGCCCAGAACAACCAGTGGGTCCTTGCTGTGCTCAGGTCTTGAGGATTAAGGACCCAAACCTCTTCAGCCATATTTACAAACACTGTGTGTGACCCATCTAACCTCAGGCTTGTGTTTCTGTCCTGCCATCTGTCATCAGCCCCAGGACAGACTGACCTTTCTGGGAAGGCAGATAAACTGCCAGATCCAGCCCTTGGGCTTTTGGTCAGTGAGCCCTGATTTGAAGTCACCACATCAGCCACCTCCATCAGAGTGTCATTCATGGCTTCCTGATGTGGGACTTCGGGGTGATTTCATGGTGATACTTTATTCCCTTATAATTTGCTTTATGCCCAGAAATGGCTGCTGTAGCTTTATGATGGACCAGGGTGGGGGGCTTTGGCTCCTGTGTGGTTGGGTTCAAACCCTCTCTCTCCAGTGTGCTTGGGCTGTGGTGTGGACCAGAATATTGTTCCTTTTGTTGGATTAGATTTTTTGCTAGCTTGAAGCAAGAAGTTTTTTTTTTTTCCTTCCCCTAGCCTGGAGGCTGTACTGGGAATCCTCTTGGCAGCTTTTTGGGTTTTTTCCCTTGAACTGTTTCTGCTCTGGTATTTTTTAATTCCTTTTTTTGGTCTATCTGGGAAGCTGGTGGGGGCCCACCCTGAACCTGAGACCTTGGAGAAGCTGAACCAACATGAGAAAGGACACTTCAACCCACCAGCTTTGCCTGCTGTAAGGAGACCCATGCCAGCAAGGTTTCCCTCTATTCTGCCCAAGGGCTGTGTGAGTGCCTGTTCCCCTCCTTCCCTGAGACAAAAGGGGGACAGCTGCCATCCACATGGTCTGGGGAGGGGTGGGGGTTAAGGTTTTGAAATTTTGATATTTAATATTTGTTCAATTTTTTTCTGTGCCTTGCAGGAACCCCTTTGTTTTTCAGTTTGCTTTTTGTTTTTGTTAATAAACAGTTTTGTTGGGTTGTTTTTTTTTTTCACTTTCACCCACTGGTATTCATTTCTCATTGGAAAAAGGGATTACTGGAACCCTCCTCTTTAGAGAAAACACTCATTTCAGAATGTTTTCTCCTGAATTTGTCTCCAAACTGAGACACCCAGGTCTCTGCTGTACTGGCTGTACTGGTATCAGCAGCCCTGTGTTATCAGGGGTGCATTAGCCAGGCTGGGGATTAGTCAGGTTGTTGCTCCAGTGGCACCAGTTTGCTTTGGTATGACTGGGGATGGGGCAGCACTGCCCAGGAGTCTTTGTCCCAGGTCAAGGCATCCCTGTGGGTGGGCAGAAGTTCAGGGATCTGACCACCAGCACTTGGCAGATCTTTTCTGTTCCCTCTCAGGAGGCAGCCTGATTCACAGCTCTGTGTCACCATGGTTTTGTGGAGGTGAGGTGTTCCCTCCACACATTTGATGCCTGATCTCATGCATTGACTGTGCAGCTCCAGTGGAGTTCCAGTGGTAAATTCCTACCCCCAAGCTGCCCAGGGATGAGAGGTAGCACAGGCATGTGTTTTCTGTAAGCACAAAGACTTTGATCTTGCAGGGTTCACCAGCCCATGGCCAGCTCCTTGCTGGTGGCTCAGGCTCCTGGGAAGAAAGCTACAGAGGAAATGCAATGGCTTTGGACCATGTCATATATTATCTCATTTTCTTTTGGTGTGAGAATCCAAAATAAACTCAGGCATCCTGCATGATCTGAGAAGTTCTCCTTAGCAATACTGATCTTTGAGCTACTTTTTCTTATTCTAAGATAACTAGTAGGATTATTAATTTTTTTTCCAGATACAATGGATATGATTTATGTTCCTTTGCTATACAAGTAAAATCCTTTAAATTCTCCCTCCAGAGACCAATCTGATTACACAAATGAATATGCCAGGCAGAGGGAGGCTAAACAGGTCTGATGGACTTGGAGGGTCCCAGAGCCCACACTGCCTACCCCAGAGTCTGCTTTTCCCTTTCTGGTGCATCTGATTCCTTCAAGTCCTTACTGGGGACACCTCTGCTGCCTCTCCCTTCACTGCCCAGGGGTTGAAAGCTTTTCTACCTAATGTTTGATTGTCTTGGGACATACACTTTAAATATTCACCATCAGCTGCTGAAGGTCTCTGTACCAGATCTGGAAGGATCCTAAGGAGTCTCTGCTGCACATCTAATGCTTTCCCAGCAGATTTGTTTCTTGACAACCAGGAGATGAGAAGGAGGTGCAATACACTCATTTTTCATTTGTTTAAGGACCATTTAAGTTTGCAAACTTCAGCTCTGAAGGTGAGAAGCCCAGCGGAGACTATGGTGCTATAAATACTGAACCAGGAGCAAATTCTGATGGATTTTCTTCAGTTTGGCTCTAAATAGGTATGTCAACAAGCCAAGATTTAGAAGCTAAATTAAATATTAATTTTCTTTATACCAAGTTACACTTGCAGGTGTCTCTGACAAAGAGAACTGGCCAACAGCAAATTCTTTGAGACACCCTGGTACCCCAAACCTATTTCTTGTCCCCAGATGGGTCTGCCATGGTCAATTAAGGTGACAACTGCCATTCACTGGGCAGGATGTGTGGAATCTGTGGTTCCATCAGGGCCATGGGTGCCAGCATGGCCCAGCAGGGAGGTGTGGTGGATCTGAACTCCCTGGGGGCTGTGAGCTGGGCAGAGCAACATCTCCTGGGAAGGTGCCCCAGACCCTGCCTGCCTGGTGATGGTCTGTGGAGCTGGCACCCCACAGGTGATTTCCAGGAAAGGACTTTGCCCAGCACAGTCATGGTGTCATGCATCCCTCAGTACATGTGGGGCAGGAACAGGCTCGTGCCAGCATGGAGCTTCCTTGGGCAAATGCCTCTTACATGAGAAAGATGGGATGAGTGTGGCTTTTCCCATTTCTCATTTCTCTGAGAGCAGCTGTGGGTGTGCAGTAGGAAAGACTTTTCATTAAGATTTTCAAAACACCCAGATATTAAGGAGGAAAAGCAAAGAGCTCAGATGTGGCTCCTCTCTGGGCACCAGTAACTGCACAGCCACACAGCAGCCACACCCAGCAGCAGCCCTGCATCTCCTCTCCCTGATTTCTGCCTGGTTATTGGGTCCTCCAGGAGAGCAGATTCCAGGTGCTACATTAGCCTGTGATTCTCATCTGCATTGAGATGGAAACACTTCATGAAAAGCAGGAGGTGCTAGGCAGAGCCAAGGGGTGCAAACAGCCCATGGGAGGGGGCAAAGGGTGGGTTGAGCCCCCACAGCCCCACTGGGTGCAGGGACTGGTCTGCAGCCAGCAGCCAGCTCTGGGGAGCCATGAACCCTGCTGGGATTCCAAGGATGGGGAGGCTGTGCTTCCTCCCAGCTCGGTGGGAGCCTGCCAAATGTGCAGGTGCTGGGTGTGCAATCTCCTTGCACATGCTTCCTGTGTGCACTGATGTGGGCCCTCTTGCCCCTCAGCAGCATCTCACCTGCCAGGGCCGCTAAAGGGTGCAGAGGTGGCCGAGGCCAGAGCCAGGCAGGAGGGGCTGGTGCTCCCTGAGGAGTGGCAGCACAGCTGATCCCAGTGCCCTGTGTGCTCCAACCACCAAGCTGGCTTGCCCAGGTTGTAAACAACTTTTTTTTTTTTTTTTTTTCCTCTGGGCTAATCTTGCTCTGTAGGGGCAGATAACATCACTGGAATTTTTCCAGTGTCCTTTGCAAGAGCCTCCTGCTTTGGACTTTGGCTGAGACGCACATGAATGAGACACGAGCTTCCTCAATTGCTTTCTCTTGTTTGCTTTCCTCTGGGCCTGCTTCCTGCTCTGCTCACTGCTTCTGGTTCCTGGTCTCATGGACAGTGACCAGAGCAAGCTCAGCACCACACTGCTGTTGCATTGTATTTGCAAGTGTTAGGCCACCTTGTGCCCCAGCCAGCCTGCTTCTAAGTTTATTATCAAAGCCTCAAAAATTTGTCAAAACTATTAGAACACAAATTGTACTAAATTAAGAAGGAAGAGGCTGAGAAACTGAATACCAAGACCACAAGAACTAAATAACAGAAAACTATGAAATACCTAATCTATAACCAATCACATACTCTGAGAAATGCAGACAGAAAATGAGTGAACAAGACAAAGGCACTAATCAAGAAGTGTGTGCTTAGTAGTTTGTAAAATCTATAAATATGTGCAATGTAAACAATAAACAGCTTCTACTTAATCATATTAGTCAGTTGTTCTAGAGTCCTGAATTTCCTGCAACACCTTGTGCTTCCCTGGATGTCCCTGTGGGCTGGGACTGGGATGCTGGCAGGAAGCAGAAGGGGCAGTGGGGTCTGGACTCTCCTCACTGATGCTCTGCAGAGTGGGGCTGGCACTTGGTGAGCTCCTGCTCTGCATCCTGACTTATTCCAGGGCAGCTGCTTTGGGTTTAGTCCTGTACCATGGCTGGGGTGGCTGCACTTCAGCCTCAAAGGCCCAGAGGGGTTCTTGTCCTGTGGCAGAGCCAAACCCAGCACAGGTGGTGTGGTACCTGAGCCCCAGCCCACCCAGCTGCCTGTCCCAACCCTGCCCAGAGATTCCACTTATTGCCCCTCAAGCCCTCAGGGACCTCCCTGTAGGGTCTGACAACAGAAAATCTGTCCTGCTCTGGAGAGGGCTGGCAGCCCAAGGACCCCTCAGCCATGGATGTGCAGCCTGAGCCTGGCCCAGAGGGCTCCAGGTGCTGCTCTGAGTGTGGCAGAACAGGCAGCCTGCCAGACCAGTCTGCCAGCCCAGCCACTGCCATGCCCTGAGTGTCACCAGCTCGTGTCTCAGCAGGAGTGGTGCACGTGTCACCGCTCACCTCTTCCCCGTGCTGTCATCCCTCCCCAGCACAGTTCTGTGGCTTGCTGCAGCCAGGGAAACTGAGGCACTGGCCCTGTCCTGCTGCTGGCCACAGCTGAGCCACCACCCTGCACAGGCCCGGCTTGTGCTCTGTTGGTGTTTCCCACTTCTATTCTTCCTTTCCAGCTGGGAGTTTTCCAGGTTCCTGTACGGAGTCTGTGGTCCCCAGCCCATGAACTATCTGGCTCTGGTGTCCAAGGGAGGGTCCACTTGCCAAGTCATGGGGCTCTGCTCTTGCAGGGTAACCTCAGCCCCATGGTTGTCCCGTCCAGGCCCCCCAGCATGTTCTTTCCCTCCTAAAGACAAGGCAAAGAGTCAACCCTTCTCATGTGAGTGACCCATAGATCTGCTTTGGGGTAAGAAGGCTTTGCCCAAGGCCTGGCTCACATTGCTGCCCAGGCTTGTGGTCATCACTGCATGGCCTTTCTGGACGTCCTGGTCACTATGATTTCCCTCAGGCTGGATTTGAGGCACAGGAGGACAGAGCAGGCTGTGGTTTCTCTGGCAAGAAGCCTGCTGTGTCCTGTCTCACCACAGGCCAAGACTGCCTCTTCTTGGGTCCCCTGCCATGCCCTGTCCCTCTGCCCACTCCTCCCTGGACCTGCTGTGGTGGTGGGGTCAGTGGAGATGGACAGCACTGGGCTTTCTCACTCAAGTGCTGCCTCTGTGAGACCCATTGTTCTCTGGGGCAGGGAGCCAGAGAGACTTGGGGCTATTTCTTGTTATCTGCAGGCTCCTGCACTGCTGCTGTGCTGGGGCAGATTAGCTGTGGCGGTTTCTCTGCTCTGCTGTTGTCTCATGCAACTGGCTTGCATTTGGAGGTTGGGGTAGTCAGGGCTGTGGTGGTGAGTCTTTGTGGGGGCTGTAGAATGGTGTTTCTTTCATTATCACAGGAATATCTGTTGCTGTTTATCTGCCTTCTCTTTCCTTCGTGTTATGCAACCTCCTTTTGAGATGTCAGTGGCTGTTTCTCCAGGGTTGATGTAGCAACAAAGCTCTTGCTGGTATTTCCAGACCCTCATGGCTGTAACATCCAATGTCACACATGCCCTTCTCTGACTGCATTAGGATCCACAAGTACTTTTCCACTCCATTAACGAGTCCAGGTGTTGAGCAGGGACTGCAGCAAAGCCCTGGGAAGATGCAAGCTTGAGAATGGGCTGGGTGCTGGCAGCTCTAGTTGGTGTGGCCAGGGGAGGATCAGGGCTGGTGACTCAGGGCAACTGAAAGTTTTGTCCTGGGAGAGCTGCCTGGGATCCAGGTCGCTGGGACCTGTTTGTCAGGTTCCTACATTTGTTATTCACTAGCTCAGTATTCCTGAAAACAAATTGTGTTGTTGTCACCTGATTGGCATCATAGGCGTCAGAGCATGGAGAGTGGCCGGCGTGGAGAGCCTGTTTGGGTGGCTGGGTCCCAGCCCTGCCATAGCCACGTGCAGTCTGCCAGCCCTGTGCCTGCCTGCAGCCAGAGCTGCTCCTCCTGGGCTGTGCCCAGCCCTGGCGCTGCCTGGGGACCTGCCCCCCACCAGCTCCCCCAAAGCCAGGGCAAAGCAGCACAGCCTTTGCTGTCAGAGGAGACCTTCAGACCCTGTCATGTGTGCCTGGGTTTTGTGTGTGGTGACTGTGGGCTGAGCCTGCAGCAGGGACTTCATGGAACTGTAGAACCTTCCTGAGATGGAAGGGACCCACAAGGATCATGGAGCCCAACCCCAGGCTCTGCCCACAAAATAGAAATAAAAGCTGGAATCCTCAGTTTTAGTGCCCGTGCCCTGGACTGGGCTGCAGACATGCCATGGCAGCAGCTGGGTCCCCTGTGCCCTATAATCCATGGGGATCCATCCTTTAGGTTTTGCTGCCATTGTTCCAGTACCATGCTCAGGATGCTGAGGAAAGTGAGAACAGAAATTGTGTAGGGTTGTAGAATCATGGAATATCCTGAGCTGGAAGGGACCAAGGATGATCAACCTGCCTAGACCCCCCAAAAACCCCAGCCTGGGCATCCCTGGAGCTCTGGCAGCCTCGGGGCCGTGCCCATTCCCTGGGCATCCTGGGCAGTGCCAGCACCCTCTGGGGGAAGAGCCTTGCCCTGATCTCCAGCCTGAGCTGCCCTGGCCCAGCTCCAGCCGTGCCCTGGCTGCTGTCCCTGTCCCAGAGCAGGGATGGGAGCTGTTCCTCCTCTTCCCCTCCTGAGTAGCTCTCAGTGCGCTCTGCCATCAGTCTCCTCTGGTCCAGCTGAACAAGTCAAGTGACCTCGGCTGCTCCTCATATTGCTTCTCTGTAGACCCTTCACTGGGCTTTGGGACAAAACCCCTGGGTGTTGCTCTCCAGCTGGCCCCCTCCTACAGCAGAGGTGAGCTCTGCTGGCCCCTGGCTCTGGCTGTGGGCAAGTGATGGTCCCTGAGTCACCGCTGGGCTGGTGTAGGACAGGACAGAGTCACTGTGAGAAGCTGCTGGTTACATAGAGAGGAGAAAGAGCTGGCAACAGGCTGGTGACAGAGCCTGAACAGCCTCGGGAGGCTGCAGACAGTTCTGGGGAGAAGGTCCTTGTGGCAGGACACTGTTCCCTTAATTTGCAACAACGTCTTTCTGGAGCAGGACATTTCTTCTTACACCAAGATT
Source organism: Serinus canaria (assembly GCF_022539315.1). Lineage (NCBI taxonomy): Eukaryota > Metazoa > Chordata > Aves > Passeriformes > Fringillidae > Serinus > Serinus canaria. The sequence goes on along the minus strand of NC_066336.1, from coordinate 2,070,001 downwards.
AAGCAGAAAAACCTGCCAGCTAAACCAGGGATTTCACTGATAGGTAACTCTTTGCTTAATAGTGAACCAGTCCCATGAAAGTATTTGTTTTACTCTGAAGAAGTAAAGAAACAATTTTTTCTTCTTGCGTCATCCATTCTCCTCTTTATCGCGGTAAAGCTGACAGGGAGCAGGAGCTGCTTGTGATCTTAGAAATACAGAAGAAAACATCTGTTGGTGTTTGTGGTGGGAGAAGCAGAGCTGTGCCTATCTCACTGAGCAGCCCTGCTGCTGCTGCCTGCCTGGGCTTTGGTGATCTTGTCGTGTCACCAGGGCAGTGTGTCAGAGGCTGGAGCAGCACTGCTGGCTTGGTGCAGGGCACGTGTGGAGATCAGCCAAAGCAAAGGGGTTTGTGCCCAAAGGAAGGCCAGTTCTCACGTGGACAGCTTTTCTTTTTAGGTTTTCTTTTTACATGAAGCAAATTGTCTGGATGCTGAAGTGAATTATTCATTTATTGGGAGTAAACTGAAAATGTGTGCTCTCCAAAAATGCACATTGCTGGCCAGTATCCACTGAAATCCATGGGAGTTATTGGCATGTGTGATGTTAGGAAAACAGCTCGTGTTGCTGCTGCCATTGTCAGGATTAAAACTCAACTGCCCTTTTTGAGAACACTGACTGCTGAAGGCATCTGTTGTGTAAGGAACAAGCTGGTGAAAGTAGATGACTGTCAGGTGGGGAGAGAAACCCTCCTGCTGCTGCCACGGCCATGCTGTGGGCTTGTGGAAGGTGTTTGTAGTTCCACACTCTGCGTGGTGTTGGGATAGTTGGTGCTATGGGTATGGGGGGTGCAGGAGGGGTAGGAGCAGCATCCCTCCCTCCTCTCCTACCCTCCTCTCCCTCTTTCCTCTCCCACCCTCCTCCACCTGCCCCATCCATCTCTCTCTGCTGCTGAATCTATGACTCTATGGGTTGTACATGGTGGGGGTGCCTCAAGGGGCTCTCCTGTGTCTCAGTGAGGAAGTGGCCAAGGCCAGACCCTGAGATTCTCCTGTCACTGAGGTCTCCCTGATACACCCAGCAGAGACATGGGATGGTGCCAGTCATATGCTGGCATCCTTTAAATATCTCATTTCCTGACACCAGTGACCACAAGTGCTGCCAGTTCTGGCCTTGGCAAGGTCTGAGCTGGGCTCTGTAGGTGAGAGCATGAAATGAGTTTAGGGAAAAGTTGAAAGTCTGAAATGGGAAAATCCACATTAAAAAACTGCAGTCCCTGGAGACTCCAGTGTAAGGCTGGGGGATGTGGAGTTACAGGCCTCTCACCTGGGACAAAGCTGGAGGTTTTGGGTGAGATTTGAGCCACCACAACTCTTCCTGTGTTCCTGGCTGTGGTTTGGTTGTGCTGCACTTTTCAGCAGCACTGTGAAAGCATTCCCCTGGCTTGGGGTGAGCTGGCTGTGTTAGTGCTGTCCTGAGGAAACAACACATAGAACTGTGCTCCACGGCTGCATTTTTGCAGGCAGCTGAATTGCCTTCTCACTGGTGTGGCTTTCTGATTTAGGGGATTCCAGCATCACACACAGGAGCTCATCTGGTGCTGGAGGTCTTGATAAGCGGGAAGGAGGGCTCTGGGCTGGGAAGCAAGGTTTTCTTCTTGCTATGGATATGTGACATTAATCTGGTCCAGTCTATCTAATCTGGTTCATCTATCTGGTCCAGTCAACCCTGGAGAGCAAACTGGACCAGCTTTAAGCTTCCACCTTGGTGGCCCTCAGTCCCCTGCCAGCTGTGCTTCAGAGAGTCTCCATGAGAAGGTTCAAAGGGCAGTGTGCCTCAGGAGCTGAGCTCCCCCAGAGCTGAGCAACGAGGAGCATGGGCTGGAGCAACCAGGAGAAGAAACTGTCCAGGACAGTGCAGCCCCACCAGTGTCTGGGACCTCCTCTGGGCATTTTCAGCTGCATATTGTCAGGGAGGAGGATTTGGACTGGGCTTGGACTCAAGAGGACTGGCAAGGTTCAGCATGGATGTGGGCCCTGCAAATGAGCCCAAGGGGGCAGAGAGCTTCTGCTGCTCTCCCCACATGAGTAGCTGAGCCAAGCTGCACAGGTTTCTGCAGCATTCCCATCTCAGATCCCCCTTCCCAAAGTCCTATGAGCAATGCAATTTCCTTCTTAAGGTGTAGGAGCAGGTGACACAGCCCACAGACTCTGCAGGCACTCCTGGAATGATCACCATTCACTGGGGACAACGTGGAGATGCATGTGTTCCATGGGTTCACCTAGATTTGGGCATGTGTTTCACAGCCTGTGCTCCATGGCCACAGGGGAATGCTTTTGAGCTTGTGACTGGTGACCCAGTGTCACTGCTCAGGAATGTGGCAGGTGTTGCCCATGTTTTGGACTCTGCAGCATTTGGGTCCCTGAGCTTTGGGTGTGTGCTGGACCAGGTGAGGTTGGGGGAAGGGGAGGACAAGGCAGGTGAGGGGGTCTGTGCACAGGTGGCTTTTCTGGTAGCTGAAGGCACTTGCTGCTCTCTCTCTCTCTTCAGGTGTTGTCCCCAAAGCAGCTGCCTGAAGATATTGTACCTGGGATGTGGCAAAGTCTGTGCCTGCACTCTGGAGTGGTCTGGCTGGAGCATTGTGTTAGAACAAAGCTGCTCCAAACCTGCAGATCAAGGGCTGAATCACTGCAAAGGTCTGCCCTGCTCACTGGGGCTGCCCACACTCACTGTGATGGCAGGACTGGGAGCACAGGTCTCACAGGCAGAGGCAGCCTGCTCTGAGCTCTCAAGGCTTCCAGCTTGACAAACCTTGTGTGGCATCCCTGCCTTGCTCTTTGCCTCCATGGGCTCCTCCCTTGGGCCAGGAGATCATCTGTCCTCATCAGCTCTGTGCCACAGGGAATGGACACCTCTTGGACCTGAAGGGTCCAATCTCAGCCTCTCCTCATGTGGAAGATGCTCCAACCCCTTCATTTTTTGGCCCTGTCTGCTCCAGTAACTCCACCTCTTTTCTGAACTGCAGTTTGTGCAGCAGTATTTGGGCACTGCTTCTCAGAGATCTTGAGATCTCCTTGGGCTTCCAAGCACCTTTGGGAAAGCCTTGGAGGGTTGTGCTGGTGATGTCTCCCTGTTATCTTTGCAATCTGCATTAGGGAGCTGCATTAGCCCCTGTGGGGGCCACCATGACCCTGGGGTCTGCCTGCCCTGGGGCAGCTGGGTGCCCCATGTGCTGTCCATCCACCCACTGCTGCTCACTGCACCCTCCTGCTCTGGCTCTGAGCTGCCTGAGAAGTCTGGGGCATGTCAGGGTTTTGTGGACCAGGAGTGTGGGGTGTGCCTGGGTTGGTGGGGGGCTCCCAAGGCCAGGACAAAGCACAGCAGCAGGTGGGAAGGTCAGGTTGAGGTGCTGCAACTGTTCTGTGTGGTTCTGTGCAATGTGTGAGCAATGGATTACACATGGACGTGAAGGAAGTGAGGAGAGGTGGCCTTCCCCTGCTAGGCCTTTTGTGGGGTGAAAAGTATGAGCAGGTTTTGGAGCTGGTGACAGCGAGGAGCAGGAAGAGGAAGTGTGAGGGATTATAAATATCTGGCTCTCCAGGGCAGAGCAGTGAGATACCAGTTTCCATGAATAGGCTCCTGGAGTATGACACTCTCTTCCCTCTTTCGTGTGGCTGTGCTCCAGATAACAGAAACCACTGCTGATTTCCTGAGCTCACTAGCTTTGTCATAAAAACCCCAAACAGCAGCAGTTTATAAATAAGCCTTGGGAAACAGAGCTGCTATTCTGAGGAGCAACGAAACCAGCAGCTTGACCAGCTTAACGCTTCAGTTCTGGTTCACAACGAACTTGAGCCATCACAGGAGGAAACCTGAAGCCTTTCACAAAGAGGAAAGTGGAGCTGGGCTGCAAAGCAGGCAATGGAAGTGCTGTGCAGAGTCAGGGTCTTGGCTGCCAGGGGCTGCCTGCCTCTCTCACTGTGCTTAACCCTTCTAGAATCATAGATTCTCCTGAGCTGGAAGGGACCCACAAGGATCATCGAGTCCAGCTCCTGGCCCTGCACAGGACAGGCCTAAGAATCTCACCCTGTGCCTGAGAGTGTTGCCCAAATGCTTCTTGATCTCCCAAGCTCCACCAGAAAACCTACCTGCACCTTGGCAAGAGCCCACAGCTCCCTGCCACACCTGCTGCACCAGAGAACACACAGCTTCTGACTCCCTCTGCTTCTGCAGTGCCATTCCAGGGCTTTGTACTAACACCAGTATAACATTCCACCTGGATCTGTGCTCTACCTCAGCCAGATGCTGAGGAAACCTTCAGCAAGACAGCAGGAGCTGAAATGAGTGCAGGGATGTGTGCTGAAGGTTTTCTCAGTTCACCCTGTGCCTCTGGCCAGAGGGTCAGCCCTGTTCTGGGGCTTCTGGCTGCTGCCCCTTCCCTGCTCTGGGTATGAACCTGGCCCAAACTGTGCTGCAGTGCTGAAACCCCCAAACATGTGTGAGCATTTCTGGCTCAGTGCTGTCCTGGCACAGAGGAGCAGATCTGACAGGATGGCTGTGGATGGGGAAGCCCTCAGGAAGGGAATTCCTGAAGCTCCAGCACTTTGGGAGAGATATGGATCTTCTGGACTGGAGAGTGTTTTGAGACATGCAGTCATCAGCTGGAGGTGCTGAAGTTTACCCTGGAGAACAGACAGCAGAGGAAGGCAGGAGAAGTCTTCAAATCCGCAGAGAAGGTGGGGGAGGGATCTTTCTGCCATGATCCCTGTGTGCATCGTGGCTAAGAGGCTTCAGCTGCAGGAAGGAGGATTCAGGTGAGACTCAAGGAAGATCTTCCTGCTTGGAGACAGCACTTTATCTTGTAAGAACTTTAAAACAGAACAATGCAAGGATGGCTGAGCTACCTGAAACTGGAGGGCAGGCCTGTCTTCATCCAAAGGGCTTCTGGTCTCAAGGTGATGCCACATCCAGTCTATGAGGTTCTGTGCTCTGTAGGGTGTCTTGTGTCAGGGTGTGCTGAGTGTCCAGAGTGGAGCATCTGCCCTTTGAAACTCGTTGTGTGTAATTTCACAATTCAGACCAAGAGAGGATCAAGCTGCTTGCTGCCATGTGGAGCATCCTGAAGCAGAACAAAAAGTCTGTGTGGATAGCTGTGCCACACAAAACTTGTCCTTATTTGCATTTTGGGAAGGTCATGTATCTTGGGGGTTGTTAAACCTTGATAGGAGCTGCCTGGCTCATGGACTGTCCCACAGCCAGAGCTCATGGACTGATCCCCAGAGCTCTGGGCTCCCACAAGGCAAGACCCGAGGTGCAGAAGCTTCTGCTGAAGGGATGCCATGCATGCCATGCCATGCCCCCTGTCTCCAGAGCAGTGCAGCCTGGCAGAGTCCCACCTGGCAGGAAATCAACCCTTGGTGCAAGAAGAGATGATTTCCAGCACGTTGCCAGCTCTGGCTGTGCAGTTGGGCTTTGCAAGCAGCAGCACTGACAGCACAAGCACTTAAACAAATCCTGTCTTCTGCTGTAAGGTCTGTAATTGCTGGCCACAAACCACAGGCAGCTGGGCCTGGCTCCAGGAGAGAGAGATGTGCAAATATTCCTGTGTTAGAAGTGATCTCCAAGATGCTGCCACAGCTTGGGCCTCCCAGAGAGGGTGGAGAGAGAATGGTTTACAGGCAAAGGTGGATCATCTCAGCACTCTGCCAGGACAACCTGAGGTCATGGGAAGCTGCTCCTGCTCTCCAGTGCTTCATCTTCTGCATTCCAGATGCAGGCAGGAATTTTCAGACAACACATTTGCACAAACACACAGAGAGAAGGGCACCAGGCTAAAGGAGGGTGTGTGGTGTGTTTGTTGCCAGTCCCTGTGGGCTCAGCTTTGAGGAATGGCACTAGCAAAATGGCAAAATCCATGCCAGTTTGAGTTCTGTCACATCAAAAACCTTCTCCATGTTCCCTCCTGGTATTTTGGAACTGACAGCTCATGGCAGTTATGACAATGGGTTCTGCTAATCCAAAAAAAGTCCTGAATGTGGAGCTGTACACAGATTTTATAAATATTTCATGCATTGTGCCTGTAAAGTAAAATCCTATTTAGTGTAGTTCTTCTAGATTTCCTTGTTTGTGCACCTGAAACTACAGATGGGATGGGATGGGATGGGATGGGATGGGATGGGATGGGATGGGATGGGATGGGATGGGATGGGATGGGATGGGATGGGATGGGATGGGATGGGATGGGATGGGATGGGGTGGGGTGGGGTGGGATAGGATGGGGTGGGATGGGATGAGTAGAGAGAGTGCAGATGGACTGTGTCATCTGCCACCTTCTTTCTCTGAAGCAGCACAAGCCTCAGGGCTTCCTGCTCTCCCTGTGCTGTTGAAGCAGGGACACAGGAGAAACAAAGAGCAATTTTCTGGTGGACTAAATTTCCAGCCACAGCAGGTTTGTTAAACATGAGAACCTGCCTGTCCCTAGAAATGGGTCTGATTGCAGTGGAACAGCTCAGGAAGGCCCATGGCTCCAGTGGACCCAGCCTCTGCTGGCCATTTCCAGCTCAGCTGGGAGAGCCAACTCCACATTCACAGTGGAGGAACAAGGAAGAAGTGGAATAAGGAATAAAACCACTTTGCCCTCAGCTGAGTGATGTAGCAAAGCTCTACTTTCCTGTGCCTGAGGCAGCGCTGGCTCCCTGAGATGATTTTTAGGCAACAGCAGCACTTCCAGCCTCAGATTCAGCCCAGCCAGCTGCCAGTGGGTCACCTCTGGCTCACAGCTTCCTGGTGAGGGACAGCCTTGGGAAAGGTCCATCAGTTTTATCTCCTGCAAGGGCCCTGCTGCTCTGAGCACATCCAGCCCGGGCTCTGTGTGCCCCTGCATCCCTCTGGAGTGGAGAGCTTTGCTGGGCATGCTTGGCCAGCTGCAGGACTGAGAGAAGGGGAGCAAAAGCCCTGGTGGGCTCATCTGCAGTGAGATGTAGGAAGAACATCACCCATTGTGTCTCCTGGGTTGCTCAGAGGGCTGACTGCAGGACACAGCTAAGATGGAAATGAACATTACTGGGCTTGGGAGTGGACTTCATGTTAGGGCCAAAAGTGGCTGGGAAAAATTTCCTGGAGCTGCTGTTGCCTCAGCTTATACAGGACTAGTAAGAAGTCATGGAACTGGGCCAGATGAATCAGAATTCATTCAGGAAAGAAAAGTTCAGGGTTGTCATTGAACCTGTTTCAGAGCTCTTTCAGAATGAAACACTTCCAGGTTTCCTTTTGAAGTGGATATTTTGAAATCTCAATGTTTTCCTGCTGTTTGTGGTAGCAGAAAATGATCTCAGGTTCAGAACAGAAATGAAAACTTGGAATTCTCTAAAATAATGAATGCAAAATTTTGTTTCCAAAACATTGAGATGAAAGTCAGACTGTGACATCTTGAAATTCCTGGTGGAAGGGGTCCTTGCACTCTGTGCCACTTATAGAGAGAGGTCTCAGAGAGATGAGCACATGTCTGTGAGCAGCTCTGACTCTTCTGCTTTTCTTTGCCCCATGCAGGGCAGCAGGTTTGTGCTCCCATCCTGTGCAGCAGAGCCCTCTGTGTTTTGGTGGTTGCTTTCCTTGCTCAGTGCATGTGGCCAGGTGGCAGCAGCTTTGATCACACAGATCATGAGCAGAAAGGAAGAAGAAGATGGAAGAAGGAGGAACATGACTAAAAAGGTGGGAGATGGAAGGAGACACACGGGGAGGAGACAGCTGAGAAGGTCAGAAATAGTCCTGGAAAGGCTCCACACCCCATCTCTATGGTAAAGAGGGTCCTACAACCTCCTTCCAGGGCCTGTGGGTCCAGCAGAGTGCTGGGAGCACATCCTGAGGCAGCAGCTCCAGTGCAGCTCTGGTGCAGGAGGTTGTTTTTGACTGAGTGCAGGTTTTTCCCCGAGTTTGTGCACGGCGCTCTCAGTGCTCTATAAATACCTCGGTGCTTCCTGTGGGCTCTGTCAGGAGGAAGCTATTCCCCCGCTGGGGAGGAGGCAGCAGCAGCCTCAGGGTGCAGGCAGTGTGTGGATGGGGGGCAGACTGTGCCATAGCCCCGCTGTGCCCCAGCAGGGCTGGCTGCTTCCATCCAGCCCAGGTGGCAGAGCCAGGCCAGCGCTCCACGTGGGACTGGCCATATTTCAGCATTTCTAGAAAGCAGCAAGTGGGGAAGCCATGGGGGCTTTCTGGGAATCCAGGCAGGAGGAGGAGGGTGAGCACTCAGGAACTGACAGCAAGGGGTGTTGGGTGAAAAGATGCTGCTTTGAACGGTGCAGGAGGTGGCACTCCTGGAGAGAGGCTTTTGGGGTGGCTGCAGAGGGTTTGGCTTGCTGCTATCTCTGAGAGCCCTCAAAGAAGCTTTGCACCCAGACAGGAACACGCAAAGTGACGGGGGTGGCTGTTCTCAGCCTAGGAACCGGTGATGGAGGCAGCAGTGATGGAGGCAGCAGTGATGGAGACACCAGTGATGGAGGCACCAGTGATGGAGGGACCAGTGATGGAGGCACCAGTGATGGAAGCACCAGTGATGGAGAGACCAGTGATGGGAGCACCAGTGATGGAGACACCAGTGATGGGAGCACCAATGATGGAGACACCAGTGATGGGAGCACCAATGATGGAAGCACCAGTGATGGAGGGACCAGTGATGGAGGCACCAGTGATGGGAGCACCAGTGATGGAGGGATCAGTGATGGAGACACCAGTGATGGAGGCACCAGTGATGGAGACACCAGTGATGGAGACACCAGTGATGGAGGCACCAGTGATGGGAGCACCAATGATGGAGACACCAGTGATGGAGACACCAGTGATGGGAGCACCAGTGATGGAGACACCAGTGATGGAGACACCAGTGATGGGAGCACCAATGATGGAGGCACCAGTGATGGAGGCACCAGTGATGGAGGGACCAATGATGGAGACACCAGTGATGGAGGGACCAGTGATGGAGACACCAGTGATGGAGACACCAGTGATGGAGGCACCAATGATGGAAGCACCAGTGATGGAGGCACCAGTGATGGAGGCACCAATGATGGAAGCACCAGTGATGGAGGGACCGATGATGGAGACACCAGTGATGGAGGCACCAGTGATGGAGGCACCAATGATGGAAGCACCAGTGATGGAGACACCAGTGATGGAGGCACCAGTGATGGAGACACCAGTGTTCCCAGCCCAGGCACCAGTGATGGAAGCACATCCTGGGCTGCCCACAGCTGACTCCAGGGTTGCTGGATGTTCTCTGGGGCTGTGAAGGCTCCAGCCAGGTTCTGGGCAGTCTCTGCCATCTCCTCTGTCTGCTTCCAGTGCTTCCAACTCTGGCTTTGCACAGCTGTTTCTGCAGTGCTGTCCTGGCTGCCAGAGCAGCCCACCTGGGCTCTCAGGGGAAGCTGTGGCTGCTGCCCTGGGCTCTGTGGAGGAGCCCTCCTGCTGCTGGGCAGACTGGGAAAGGTGGGCACACTCCAGGGCAGGCACTGTGCCCCCCATGCTTGGGGATGTGTCCAAGTGGGATCTCTCTCCAGGGAAATGGGGTGGGTAGGACTGGCCAGAGCCCCATCCCTGTGGTGCTGCTACTGTGGGTGATTCAGGCTGCACTTCCCAGGTGTCTCAGGGTTTCTGCTGCTCACAGTGACCCCCAGATGTGTCACAAAGTCTCTTTTCCCAGCCCAGTGCTCAAAGAAGGAGTCAGAGCTCTTCAGTTTTCAGTCTCAAGGTTGTTCATTGTTTCTTATCTATAGAATTCTTTCTCCTGTCCAGCCAAGGTCTGCTCAGCAGGACAGACAGAGGCACTCTGCCTGCCCTGGGGCAGTGTTATCTTTTATACTACAAACTATGTGTACAATATTTACCATAACTTCCCAATCCCTATCACCCATGTTAGACAGTGAGCTTCTACTCTAAACCAATCTAAAAGTGCCACCATCACAGCAGAAGATGGAGGGCAAGAAGAAGGAGAAAGGCTGGACACACCCACATTCCTCCATCTTGTCCCCTGAAACTCCATGCTAAAAACCCCAAAAATCTATTTTTCACCCTGTGATAAATTCACTATCATCCTACTTAAACTCTTGTGGCTCGTAATTCTTCATATAAAGGTTGGTAATTGTTTCTTCCAAGGGCTAAATCCTTTTGCTTGGGTGTGCTCAGGGTTCTCCTGCACCAGGCAGAGCCCAAGTCAGAGGGAAGCACCCAGCTGATGCTGCATGCCCTCGTGAGAGGATCTTGCCTGAGGTTTTGCATTTGGGGAGCCCCAGGGCTCAACCTGAAAACAAAATCTGTACTCACAAAAGTTCTGGTCCCCAAGGAAGCTCATTCAGAGCAGATGCCAGGCTGAGCCTTAGCTGTCACCTTGGAAAAAGGTCTTGGGTGGAGGCACTTGGACAGAAATGAACCTTTTCAGGCTCAAGAATAGATGGCAAAGTACACCAAGCTAATTTTCCCATAATTTTTTTAAATGGTGCTCTAAATTATCTCGAAGCCAATTTGAGGATAATGGAGGATATTTTTGTTTGACTGGAAGTATCAGCATTGTATTTACAGCTAAAAAGCAGACTTGACATGGGAGCAGGGATCAGGTGAAGTGGGGTGGGGAGGGGGGAGGTGACAGATTTTTAAATTGAAAAACTGCCAAAATTGATATGTGTTGACAGAATGTTTCTAAATTTTAAGTACTGCATTTCCTAAGACAAAAGAAAGTGGGGAGGTGTCACAGGGAGACAAAGCTGCTCCACAGCATGGCCCTCATGGGGAGAAGGCTCCTGGGCTGGGCCTTCTATCTTGGCTCTGCCAGCTTGATTGTGCTCCCCCATGAAGAGGGGAAAATGTGTAGGACAGGAGCCAGGGAGGTGTGAGGAAACCATCCAGAACTCTTCCACTGACCAAGTTCCCCTTGAGGGGAAGCTGAAGAGACAGAAGGAAAATTTGAGTCTTTTCTTGTGTTTGGATCAGAGGATGGGAGGATTTCTGAGCCCATCACTGAGGGAAGTGACTCTGGGATGACTGGAGAGTTTTCCAGGCAGCTGAACATGTGTGCTGAGTAAAAGAGCTAAAAGGCAAATAATGAGAACTGCTGCAGCTAGAGTTCCCTTCTGGGGTGTGGGTGCAGCACTTGCTCTGCTCTGCACACACAGCCTCATTTCTCAGACATCCTTTGCCTCTTTGCAGAGCAGCTAATGGCAAATCAGTGCATGAGAAATCACTCCTGGGTTCCCACTTGCCTTGCAAGAAACAGGATGAGCTGAGAGATAGCTTTGCTAGACTTGAAGTTTTCTTTGGGAGGACAGACCTTAAGGTTTCTCTCTCCAGCCCAAAAGGTCCCCAAAGCTCCTCCTGTGCAGGTCCATGTTCATCCACTCAGGCTCTGGGTAGATTTCTGCCATCCCTGTGATTTGGGAATGTTTCTAGAAGCTCTGTGTCTTCACTCCCTGTGTGTGATGTACAAAGGACACTGCATGGATTGCACTCTCCTGCAGGGTCTGTCTCCTGGGGATGGACCCTCTGGGAACCAAGGACCCTGGTGCAGCTCCTGCCTGGTGTCACAGCTCCTGCCTGGTGTCACAGCTCCTGGTACAGCTCCTGCCTGGTGTCACAGCTCCTGGTGTCACAGCTCCTGGTACAGCTCCTGGTGTCACAGCTCCTGGTGTCACAGCTCCTGGTGTCACAGCTCCTGGTGTCACAGCTCCTGGTACAGCTCCTGGTGTCACAGCTCCTGGTACAGCTCCTGCCTGATGTCACAGGGCTGCCTGGCTCTTTGCAAGAGGGGAAAAAAAAAAAAATGTTCTGCAGTGGAAAGGTACAGCTTGTGCTATGCCAAGGACAGAGGGAAGGGAAGGAACACTGAGTGTGGCAGGGAGGGGATGAACTGTCCCCTGCACAGATCTTCTCTTTCATGCATCCATTTCCCTCCATGGCTGGAGCTAATCTGAGTGGAGGCTTCCATGACCCTGCCAGGGCTCCTGCCCTTGGGGGCATCTTCCTGCTTGCCCCTGTGCCAGTGCTGGCTGAGCTGATTCAGGGGAAAATAACCTTGCAAATGTGCTTTGTATTGGGCCAAATCAGCCCTGTGTGCTGGCTGTTTGTGTGGCCAGAGACAGTGCCTGGTGCAAGGGAAGGGGCTGTTCCACTGGGGCTGGGAAGGCAGGTCCTGCCTTGGCAGAATTAGAGGAGTTTAAATTGCAGGACTGCATGGGGCTGAGGAGAAAGGGGAAGAAAAGAGTCCACAAATCCCTGGAGTTGGCTGGCATTGATCCAAGCAGTCCCTGACCTGAGCCCAGCACCCACTGCCAGTGAGCGGAGGCTGCTCCAGCTGCTGAATGACATGCACCTGGCTGGAAGGTAAATGTCCTTGCTCTCTCTCCTTGGGTTGTTGTAAAGGTCAGGGTCTTGGGGGAGTTGGGGCTGGGTCTGAGCAGTCTGGGGATGTGGTTTGACCCAGGTGCATTGGGACTGTTTGTCCTGACAATGCAAGTGGGCAGTCTGGGATCAGGCTCTGCTCATTTTGCTCAGAGGAGCAGGAGGAAAGGAAGTAATTTCTGCAAATTTAGTAAGAAAGTCCTTAAATCTAATTGCTGGAAATGGTTAGGGAAGCTGACAGGCTATAATCAGCTTTGTGACTCTTTTCCAGCTCATCAGCAGTGCCAGTGGTCCTTGGCTGTGCTCAGGCAGCTCTGCTGCAGCAGGTGAAAAATGAGCAACTCTCACCTAGCCACAGAGCAATCCCACCTGTGAGGGCAGCAATGCACAGGCCAGAGCCAACAGCAGGGGTGCAAAGACCCCTGGATGGGGAGCAGCCAGGAAACTCTGCTTAGATGGGGGGCTCAGATTCAAAACTTGATGATAAAACATTTTCAGAAGATATTTATACTCAGTTGTAGCAAATGGGAAAGTCAAGGCTAAAGTCAGGTTTAAATTGCAGTGACCCTTCTGAGGGAAGAGTTTTCCTGATAACAGAGCCATGGTTTCATGCCAGCTGAGGATAAGAAGGAGTGACACAGCTGTGAGTGTCAGGAGGAGTGAGAGCTGTTGCAGAAGGAAATTTCAGAGTGCTAGAGGCAGAAAGATCTCTTATTTCTGAGAAAGTATTCTTGAAATGTGATGTCTCCCTGAGATTTTAGGGAATTTAATCTGTATCAGAGGCTGAGAGTGTGTGCTGTTGCATTGATGGGGTCAGTGGTGGGCACCCCCCCGACACCACTTTGATCATGGCTATTCTCTGTGTCAGTGTTATCTCACGTGCTAATAAATAATTTTCTTGTAAATTTTCAGAAATCTCATTTTTGTACCTAGAAAACAGTTACTGAGAGAATTACAGAATGTGATGTGCTCTTCAGATGTCACCCAGACATGAATGCCTCAGGGGAGGGGACAATATTTCAGCCTAAATGACTGAGTCACCAGGACACAGCTGACATAGTGTCAGCTCATGTGTGACAACACATGACTTAATGTGAGGTAATGCAGCAGGGCATGACATCTAAATCTTTCATCATGTGGGTTTTGAATGCACTTGGCAGAAGTTGGGCACAGGTTGAACCCCATTTTCCCAGCTGGGGTGTAGCTGTGGATGGGACTGACCCCCCTGGGGAAAGCAAAGGGCTTCTCCTCATCCTTCTCCTCACTCAGACACTGCTGGTGCTGCTGGAGGGACTTTTCTGCTTGAAAGCAACAGGTCTGAACTGCAGTGGATTGTGGACTGTGAATTCCCTCTGGCTCACTTAAGAATCTTGTCCTTAATTCCTTTATTACAAATCCTCTGCTGTCCTTGTGCTGCTGAGAAGCAGAGTGGGAAGGGGCAGCTGCTCATCAGGTGAAGCTAGGAGGAGACAGGAGCCCCTTGGGAAGATGAGGCACCAGTGAGGTGCAGGAAAATGGGGTTTTTTCACTGTCCTTGAGTTTTCAGAAATGCACAGGGCAGGGACAGGTCCCACCTCCCCCATCATTTTCAATCCCTCAGCCATCAGCAACCTGACCCTGACCTGCCCTGGGTGAGAGGTGTCTGACACCCTTCAAGCTTCTGTCTTTGCCAGAAGACCCCTCTGAAGGGGTTCAGGGACCCTGACTGTCCAGGGCATCTCCTGGAAACCAGCACAAAACCATCTGGCAACTCCCATTTTGAGCCTGCTGCATCCCCAGTGGTGGGGTTCATCCCCTACCATCTGGGGGGAGGCTGGCTCCTTGTGTGGTTTGGAAGGTGGTTGAGATAAAACCTGCAGGGGTCTTGTAGCTCCTCTGAGGCCAGCCTTGTGCAGCTGCAGCTGGTGGGGAGCAGGCAGTGCAGAACTGCTGGGTGTTGGTGTGCCAGCCTGGGCAAACACAGAGCAGGAGAAGGAGCTGGAGTCAGTAGGAGCTGAAGAGCAGAAGGAGCTGGAGTCAGTAGGAGCTGCAGAGCAGGAGAAGGAGCTGGAGTCAGTAGGAGAAGAAGCTGGAGTCAGTAGGAGAAGGAGCTGGAGAAGGAGCTGGAGTCAGTAGGAGCTGAAGAGCTGGAGAAGGAGCTGGAGTCAGTAGGAGCTGCAGAGCTGGAGAAGGAGCTGGAGTCAGTAGGAGCTGCAGAGCTGGAGAAGGAGCTGGAGTCAGTAGGAGCTGCAGAGCAGGAGAAGGAGCTGCAGTCAGTAGGAGCTGCAGAGCTGGAGAAAGAGCTGGAGGCTGGAGTCAGGAGCTGCAGAGCTGGCGAGAGCTGGAGAAGGAGCTGGAGTCAGTAGGAGCTGCAGAGCAGGAGAAGGAGCTGCAGTCAGTAGGAGCTGCAGAGCTGGAGAAGGAGCTGGAGTCAGTAGGAGAAGGAGCTGGAGAAGGAGCTGGAGTCAGTAGGAGAAGGAGCTGGAGAAGGAGCTGGAGTCAGTAGGAGAAGGAGCTGGAGTCAGTAGGAGCTGCAGAGCTGGAGAAGGAGCTGGAGTCAGTAGGAGAAGAAGCTGGAGTCAGTAGGAGAAGGAGCTGGAGAAGGAGCTGGAGTCAGTAGGAGAAGGAGCTGGAGTCAGTAGGAGCTGCAGAGCTGGAGAAGGAGCTGGAGTCAGTAGGAGCTGAAGAGCAGAAGGAGCTGGAGTCAGTAGGAGAAGGAGCTGGAGAAGGAGCTGGAGTCAGTAGGAGCTGCAGAGCAGAAGGAGCTGGAGTCAGTAGGAGCTGCAGAGCAGAAGGAGCTGGAGTCAGTGGGAGCTGCAGAGCAGAAGGAGCTGGAGTCAGTGGGAGCTGCAGAGCAGGAGAAGGAGCTGGAGTTAGTAGGAGCTGCAGAGCAGAAGGAGCTGGAGTCAGTAGGAGCTGCAGAGCAGAAGGAGCTGGAGTCAGTAGGAGCTGCAGAGCTGGAGAAGGAGCTGGAGTCAGTAGGAACTGCAGAGCAGAAGGAGCTGGAGTCAGTAGGAGCTGAAGAGCAGCAGAAGGAGCTGGAGTCAGTAGGAGAAGGAGCTGGAGAAGGAGCTGGAGTCAGTAGGAGCTGCAGAGCTGGAGAAGGAGCTGGAGTCAGTAGGAGAAGGAGCTGGAGAAAGAGCTGGAGTCAGTAGGAGCTGCAGAGCAGAAGGAGCTGGAGTCAGTAGGAGCTGCAGAGCTGGAGAAGGAGCTGGAGTCAGTAGGAGCTGCAGAGCTGGAGAAGGAGCTGGAGTCAGTAGGAGCTGCAGAGCAGCAGAAGGAGTCTATAGGATTTATCTTGTCTGCCTCCAAGTAGGGCAGAGTGCAGGAGGGAGAGGTCACATTTCTACCGTGCTGGGTGTATCCTCCTCCTTCCCCCGAAGAAATAAAGCCAATTTACAACTCCTGGTGCTGTGATGTGCAGCCTTCAGGGGGCCCAGAGCCACAGAGCACCAAGCCCCGTTAGATGCACTCCCCATGTCCCTTTCTCTTTCCAAGTTTTCCTAACAAATGCAGCGTTCTGGGAGGAATGGGGGTCACAGGGCTGCTGTGGGGTGCAGGTTGCCAAGCTGGGAGCACGTGTGCCCCTGGCAGTGTCAGGAGCATGGGCAGCTGGGCTGTTTTGCTGCTGTTTCCCTCCAGACAGTTGGTGCTTGTGCATGAGATAAGATAGAAAGAGGTTTCCCAGCCCTCTGTGGTGGGGGTGGGCAAAACCCACGGGGGAAGACTGGAGGAAGCACCTGGAGGTGATTTTGTGATGCCCAGCGTTACATTTACATTTTCTGAAAAATCACTTTGCCTAGGATTTTTCTCTTGGGAAGCTGAGAAACTTCAGAGAAAAAGGAAAACAAATTCTTATTTTACTTGTTTCTCCTATGTTGTACTCACATGTGGAATGTGTTTGGAGTTTGTTTACTACAAGTGATTGTTTTATTAGATTTCTTGTGAGTGTTTTCACTCATTGGCTAGTTAGGGCCAAGCTGTGTCAGGACTCTGGAAAGAGCAGTGAGTTTTCATTATTATCTTTTTAGCCTTCTATAAGTATCCTTTCTATATTCCTTAGTACAGTTTAGTATAACATTCTTTAATATAATATCATAAAATAATAAATTAGCCTTCTGAAAACACAGAATCAAATTCATCATTCTTTCCTGCCACAAAAATCCCAATACAATAGGCCAGTGCATACAGAGGCTGGGCTGGGGAGCTGGGCAAGGCTGAGTGCTGCTTCCTCCTTCTGAGGGTGGATCCAGCTCCTTGCTGCTCTCCATGGCAGCGTGGAGCTCCTGTGCACTCACCCAGCTCCTTGCCATGGCAGCTCCTCACTTCCAGGGCAGGCAGGGAGTGGCTCTGCACCAGGCTGTGCTTGGGAGGGCAGGACAGGGCACATTCACACCGATCACACCTGGTGCTGGGAATAGCCAGGTGCCTCCTGGCCAGTCTGACCTGTCCCTTTGGCAAGCTCTGAGGGAGGATCTTAGGGGGAAATGGTTGATCTTATGAAATACGCCACGGGCTCTTGCTCCTGGGTCACACAACCCATCATTCAGCTGAAGGAAGCAGCTGCCTCCCTCACAGCAGAGATAATGGACAGCCAGTGCTCAGAGGGGTGTTTGAAATCCTAATTAAGGCCCAGATCTGCAGGTCCAGCTTCCTGGAAGAGTGCTGGGATTAGTGCAGAAACAAGGATGCTCCCTTGCCATTGCTCCTCTCCAGGCCTGGAGCCTGGCTGCTCCAAAGGAGCTTTTGTCACCCTCAAACAAGGGCAGCTCCACACAGCAGGGGCTGGGAAGGGAGCAGGGAGCTGCACGGAAGGGATGTGGATGGGACAAGTCATGATGTGACTCAGTTCCCACAGGTAAGTCCCTGTGCTGCCCCTGCTGCACTCATTCCTGTGAAACTGTGGGCACTGGGAGAAGCACTCAGGGTGTGACTCAGAGCAATCAGCTCCATCTGCATATTTTTGCATATGATCAAACCTTTCTGGCAGTCCATTTAGAAGGAGCTCCACTGGAGCAGTGTCTTGTGTGACTGAAGGTCCCAACTTCCTTGTGGGTTGCTGGCCCCAAAGGCTCAACTCCCCAGCTCTGCTGATGTGAGGGAGATCCTTGCTCTCCTAAACAACTTGAGGCCATTTTTGGGACATGTTGCTTTAACAGGGGATGAAATCAGTAGGGAACACTGAGATCCTCACCTGGGCTCTCTCCAGGTGCCCACAAATGGATGGCAGATCATTAAAGTCACAAACTGGCCTGGGTCACTTGGAGTGGCTCTGCCATTGCTAGAGCGTGAGTTCACGTCTGAGCTATGGAAACACAGAGGCAATCAGCTGAAAATACACAGTGGAAACCAAGGAAACCTATAATTAAAGGTTAAAAGTTACAATTAATGCTGCCTATGTGAGGATCTCAGCTTCTTATGGAATCCAGACACTCTGTGCCACTCCCTGTTTCCACGGGACAGGCAGAGAGGGCAGCGATGGCTGTGGGCAAGAGAGCAGGTGGGCTGGGAAGGGACAGCACCAGGCACACACCCAGAGCCTTGCAGAGCTGCTCAGACATGTGCAAAGATGTAAACAAAACATAACCTGCTTGTTCTCACAACATTTTGGATTTTATCTGCTGCTAAAGCATGGGTAGGGGGGAATGGGGGATGTGTGCTGGGCTCTGCCTGGACACAGGTGTCAAGAGCAGGTCAGCTGTTTCTGAAGAGCAGATCTGGAATAACTACCAGGAGGTACACTTGTGATGAGTAAAATGCATTCAGAAAAACCAAGTTCTCTCCTTCTTGGGTGCTGTGTGAGGGGTCTGTCCCAGGGATCACTCTGAGAGCAGCTGCAGCAAAGAGCTGTGCTTTGGTGGAAGCTTCCTGATACATCTGTGTTGCTTTGCAGCTGACCTGTGAAGTGCTGGGAAAGAGGGAAGCTCTAAATGGGTGCTGAGGATTGGATATGAGTTTAATGCATTCGCTTGGAAATCAATATTAACCCAGGCTGTAAAACTGTATTGACAAGTGTGGGTAAACAGAACCATCTCCAGCTGGGAAAATGAGGTCTGCAAGAGGAAGGTGACTGGCTCATGCTCACAAAGAAGTCAAGACAGTGTCTTCTGTCTTCTCCACCCTCCACAGGACCCAGGCATTCTGGTTACCAGCAGGATCACAGGATGAATTTAGCTCTTGTAATGTGCAGGTGAACAAAGGAACAGAGACTAACTGAAGAGACACAGACAAGGAGAAGCCTGATCTTAAAGAGGAGTAAAAGCTCTGAGTTTTTCTAGGAATGTGCCTGAAGTTACATTGAGACCAACTGTCCCTGATAAAGTTTTTGCAGGTTGTTCTTTTGGAGGCATGTTAACTTCTGCAGGAAGCTCCCTGTTTCCTGTCCTCCCTGCTGGTGCCCAGCAGCAGAGTGCTCTGTGTGAACCATCATGCTGGTACCTTTTCCCCCTCCTCTTAAGGGTGAAAAGGGGCCATGGAAAGCAGATTTCAGTCTCAAGGTGGTGAATGTGACTTCTTTGACCCAGAAGATCTTTGCAGAGATGTTCCAGATTGCAGGGCAGGATGTGTTCTATCCCCACCTGCATGGCAGCTGTCTCCTGCTCAGGGGCAGTTTTCCTTATCTCTCCCACACCCACTCCTCCCCCAGGAGACCCCTGCTGATAACAGCCCATGGAATGTCCCTGCATGGCTGATAAGAACTGCAGCATCCCACTGGGAGATGGGAGCCCAGGGGGAGGAGCCAAGCATTCCTACCCGGATAGAATCTGGAGATTCTGGAACACCAGCACGGCTTCTGCACTGGATTTCCCAGAGGAGCAGCAGCTGCCTCTGCCCCTGGCCCTTCAGAGGCAGAGTGCACCTTTCTCCAGGATCCCTGCTCCAGCAGAACCAGCCCTGGCCCTGCAGGAGGGCTGAGCCACAATTCCAGTGGCACTGCTGCCAGCCCCCTGACCCACAGGGTGTCAGGCTGTGCTCTGCCTCTGCCAGGGCTGGTTCAGTTCACTGCATTGTTCATTTTATCCTTTTATTTTCTTCCCTAGTAAAGAACTGCTAAAATTAATATTTCCTGCTCCCATATTTTTTTTTGCCTGAGAGCCCCTAATTTAAAATTTATAGCAATTCAGAGGGGGGGGGTTTGCATTTTCCATTTCAGGGGAGGCTCCTGCCTTCCTTAGCAGGCACCTGGCTTTCCAAACCAAGACAACAGAGGAGTGGGACTCCTGGAGCAGGATAGGATCCATGTGGCTCATGGATTGTCCTCTGCTATGGATGTCCTGCAGTCCTCACCCCAGCACTGTCCCAACTGGAGCCATGTAGATGTCCTTCAGCTGGTTTCAGCAGAACTCTGAGCAAAAGACAAGAGCCCAAACTTGCTGGTTCAGCAGTAACCAAACCTTCCTTGCCACACTGCCAAGAACTCCTTCAGCACCCAGCCTTGGAACGGCCTCATTTCCCTGCCTGTTGGCCATGTTTCCCAGAAGCTGCTATTTCAGACCTGCTGTGTGTACAGAATTAGCTCTTGAGGACATTTATTCATCTGGGCCTCAAGGAGCCTCACTGGTGTCCAGGCAGCTGCTCCAGGCTTGCAGGCTTTGCCTGCTGGCCACTGATGTGTCCCTTGGTGCAAACTGGGATTTTTGTTAAGTTCCTGCTGTTTTGATTAAATTAATTTCCTCCTGGGATCATCGAGCTGCTTGATCAGAATAGGGGTGATAGCTGCTCTGTCTTCTGCAGGTTTTCCCTCAGTCAACCACTGAAAGCTTTTCCAAAGACTTGGAGGAGCTGGGTTTGCAAACAGCCAATTCAGCTCCTTCAGCTTGGTGGTTGTGAGGAGCATCTCAGCAGTGCTCTCCTCCCCTTTCCATCCCTGCTCTCAGGATTCCCTGCCCTCCTGCCTCACTCCCCCCCTGCTCCCTGTGCTGCAGGCAGGGCAGTCGTGTTCAGCCCTTCAGCTGTGGCACCTCTGGGCTGAGGAAGAGCAGTGGGGCTGTGATCAGGGCTGTCACAAGCTGTGAAGACAAGAGGTGGCTTTTGGGTGCCCAGGAATGTCTTCTCCAGGGCCATGGAGAAGACACCCACAACAACCTGAGAGCACCTGGCATTTCCTCAGTGCCTTGGTCCCCAGAGGTCACCCTGAGTGCCACCACCTTCCCCAAGTGCCATGTGAGGAGCTCTGGCACACCATGGGTGACTCACTGCAGAGTGTGTGTGCTGTCCTGCCAGCTCTGAGGTGACCTTGCTGTGACAGCCCTGCTGGCACCTCCACAGGGCTGGCAAGGAGCAGAGCCATTCCCTGGTTCAAGGTGGGTCAGCACAGCACAGTCTGGAGCTGGACGGTGGAAATGGGGGTGCTCAGCAGCCATCCTGCATCCCTGCCTACTCTGCTGGGTTAGGGGTTGGAGTTGGGGATTTTACAGGGCTTTTCCAACCTAAATGGTTCTGTGATTCAACACTAGGTCCTCCCTGAACAAGTCCTGGCTGAATCCAGACCATTGCAGGCTGTGATTGGGATCAGCTCCTCAAGCTGTTCCACGTGGGGCTGCTTCTGAGTGACACCCTGAGAGGCTGCAGCTGAGCAGGTGAGTAAGTAGAGAACCAGCCACAATTGCAGGCTCAGGGAAAGGAAAAAATTTGGAGATTTTGTGTCAGGATTCTGCTGTGTTATAAAAGAACATTTACAGATTCATGTTCCTCCCACAGCTAGGGTTATTTTTTATCATGAAGGAGCAAGAAGAGAAATTAAAACACAGCAACCTGCTCCTTTACAAAGCAAGCAGACAAAGAGCCTCACCAGCTCTCAAAAGACAAACAGAATGAACCATCTGATGTTCAATCGGTGCAGAAACACTGATGGCCCATGGGGCAGACAAGCCATGGCTTTGTCAGCAGAGGCTTGGACAGAGATGTGGCTGCAGAGGTGCAGCTTTCCCTGTGTGGGACAAACCTGACCAAGGCACCAAACCAGAGGCCAGGGACAGGTGCTGGAGCTGGCCCTGCCAGGGATGGCAGCACTCAAATGTCCCTGGGCTGTGTGTGCTGCCTGTGCTGTCCCTGTCCCTGTCCCTGTCCCTGTCCCTGTCCCTGTCCCTGTGTGTGCTGCTGCCCTGATTTTGGTGACAGTGCTGGAGCAGATGAGCTGAAATCTCCATCCCATGGTGAAGCAGGCTCCTGTGGGCACTGCTGCAGCCCCCTGGGCTCTTTGCAGGTGCACTGGCTTTCCAGGTGTGAGCACTGTCCAGGGCTTGGAGTGTCCCCAGGCAGGAAGATCAGAGCTCCTGGAGGACTTGCAGCTCCAGGTTCCTCTGCTTGGGGGGACCCACCTGCAGCTCCTGCCATGGAGGGGGCACAGCCAATACCCCACAGGCAGCAGCAGAGTGCAGTCCCTGGATGGTGCCTGGCATTTCTGGACCTGCTGCTGGGCTCCCAGCAGACCTCAGGAAGGAGCTGTCTGTGCTGGGGTTCATACCAGGAGCTCCAGCTGGGGAGCATGGAGACATTCCTCACCTCCCCTTTGGTCCCCAGCCACCAGCAGGGACTGAGAACCTGGGGGTGTCTACAAGAAAATGCACAAATGCTTCTAAATCCTCTTCTGTCTACAATGAATTGGAGGTCACTGTTCATGGCTCCATTTCTGACCTTCACTTTTCAGGGAATGAGGTTGTCAAAGCCTTCTCTGAAAATGCTCTCCTTGAGGAGGAGATGTTTGTAGGAGCTTTTTTGTCATTATGGACACTGCTGCTTCAGGTCTCAGCCTGAGATTTAGACAGGCCTTGGAGGCTGGACAGTAATGACAACCAGAATAATGACAACCAGCAGCACTTGGGAAAGATGAGTCAATCAGGGAGAGCCAGGGTCTTCACAACAGAAGGACAAGAGACAATGGACACAAACTGAAAACTGGAGCTTCAGAATGCATTGGAGGAAAAACATCTCATGAGGTCAGTCTGCAGTATTCCACCTCTACATGAGGTAGAATAGGTTGCTCAGTGGTTTTGCAGTCTCCATCCTTGGAAATTCTCAAGACAGCATTAGGTAAAGGTGTGACAGCCTGCTCTGATCTCACAGCTGAGCATGCTTTGAGCTGGAGGTTGGACTAGAAACCTCCAGGGGCTCCTTCTGACCTGAATTCCTCTGTAATTCTGTGAGCCCAAGAGCAGAATGGGACCACCTCCTCAGGGATCTGTGCCAGAAGGACGTGGGCTCTGGGGGTGGATCTCCAAAAACAGCTCTTGAGAAGAGCTTCAGGATGAGACAAACTGCAGGAGGGCAGTATGGAACGCAGGGGTGGGCATGAGCAGGGCCATGTGGGGGTCCCAAAGCCCTGCTCCCCTCCAGGACAGGGCTGAGCAGGCTGGAAGCACACCCTGGTCCATGCTTCCTCTTGACCCTCTGCATGCTTCCATCTGCAGTGCTTCCTTTGTGGGATAAGCCCAGGTTGTGTCTGGGGGTACTGGTGGCTTTGCAGGCACTTGCAAGGTGTCCATGTCTTATCTGGGTGTTTTTCTGCCTTGTGTGGGAGGCAGCAAGGCACCAGGAAGTCAGAGTGAAATGGATGCTGCAACAATAAGCCCTTCACACTCTGCAATTTGAGATTCTGCAAATGATTAATTGCAGTGCTGGAAGCTCTCCTTTTCCTTGCACTCAGGAATTCCAGGTGCATTTGGTGATGCTGTGGGTTGGTCTGTTGTCTGTTCCCAGGAAAACACCACATGATTTGTTACAAGGGAGTTTGGGCCAAAATGCTGGACACCAGAATAACCAGGGTTTCTTTTTTCCAGGCTGTGAAAAAGGCACCCTTTTAAGAATCAATAAATTTGTATGCAGATTCCCAGCACATGAATAATTCATGGCTATAAGAAAGGGGAAACACTATAGTGGTTTGATTATGCAGTTGGTTTAAATAAGCAAAATTAGTTGTTAATGAGATCCCTATGCATATTTAGGAAAGCTGAATAATTTATTAAGAGCCAAGAAGTGAGGCTGGAGAAGGGAGGAAAAAGCCAAGCAGCTCTTTTGAGATTGATTGTGTTCCTGTGCTTGGGGGATAAGAGGGCACAAATTAACCCCTTTTTGAATAAAACACAACTAATGCACATGCTGTCAGCAAAGAGCTCTGCAGAGGGACCAGGTGAAGTCCTTGCCCTGACTGCAGAGGCAGACACTTGTACACAGACTGTGAATTCAGGGTAATGGTTAGATGGCATCCCACATGTTGGGCAGTTCAGGGCCCTGCAGCCCAGGAACATCCATTTTGTTCCAGTCTGTGATGAATCACCAGGCTGACAAGGAAAAGGACACTTTCCAACTCCTAAATCACAAATGCTGGACAGGAGAGGGACTTTGCCTGGCAAGCAGAAAAAAAAAACCCAAACCAGAAAAATCCTACCTAACTTTTTCCCAGGATTTTCTCCTAAGAAGGGCAAATTATTTCCCTTTGTGCAGCTCTTCCATGTTACTGATATCCATGATCCTTTGTCCCCCATGCCCAGGTGTGCTGGGAAGCATTGGTGCTTGCAGTCCTCTGTGGTGGGAGCTGCATCCTGCTGCTCCTTGGTGTGCAGGCAGAGCAGAGAGGCTGGGTTGTGATTTTGGGAGTCACCTGAAGTGAAGATTTTGCACATGAAAACCCATGCAAGTGTCCCCTGTGTGCACCACTGGTGCTTTCCTCTATTGGAGCAACAGCTGTGCTCTCATCTGGTGGCACCTACAGATGAGCAGGTGTGGGACACACGTGGACCTCGGGGGTGCCTCAGCAGTTGTGTCAAGCAGATTTATGGAATTATGGAATTGTTTGGGTTGGAAAAGACCTTTAAGATGGTAAAGTCCAACCATGCCCCCAGCACTGTCACGGCCACCACTAAACCATGTCCCCAAATGCCACATCTACACAGCTCTTAAAACCCTCCAGGGATGGTGACAAGTTGGGGTGAAAGAAGAGTCTGGAAAGCAGGAGGGAGGTGGCTGGAAGCCTCCTGTGCTGAGACATTGACACTGGAGAAGCTCCCAAACCCTCCTCACACTGGAGTGTGCCTGTGCTGTTCCTTCAGCCAGGATGGTGCAGAGTTTAACCCATGGTGCCACCAGCTCCCACAGCCCCTCTGACTGGCAGCCACTCCCTCCCTGTGCCTCGTCCTGCAGCACAGAGCATCCTTACCCTGAAGAGCCTCAAACAGTGTGAATGGCTGGGAGGAACACTCCTCTTTCACCTCTTTGGCTGTCAGTCACCCTGGGTACACCCTGGGACACCTGCCCTGAGCTCACCACCAGGCTTGTCTCCTGCCCCAGGTGCTCACAAAGTTTGTAGACTGGAGTTTTGGTGCAGAGATATCTCTGTGGTTGAAACAAGAGGATAATCTCTCCCAAACCACCAAAATACTCCCTCACTGGACTCCTGGTCTCTGCTGCCTGTCCATGTCTCCTCAGATCGCCATGGAATTCACAGCTGGGGTCTGCCCAGCTCACTGCACTGCTGTCTGGGACAGGAGCAGTGTCCCAGTGCCTGCCAGGGATCCTTGGGAACCCATCTGGGTTGTGCCTTTGCACAGTTCTGCATGTTGTTCCAGGCAAAGTGCAGCTTGGGAGAGAAATGGGCTCAGAAACTTGGGGAGAGGCCAGATAAACGATCTGCTAAGAGGTGATCAGGAATTTCAGGCAACAGAGGCTGGAGGAGATGTGGCTTCTCTCTTGGGTCATGGGCTGTGTATGGCTGCTCTCAGTTCCTGTGCTGGTGGCTGAGCTGGGAGGAGGTTTGATTTTGTCTGTGTGGTGGTCTAGTTGCTTGCTGAATGTGTTGCACCCCCAAAGAGTGTGCACATGTTTGACCCCAGGAATTTGTCCTGTTTGTGTGCAATAAAGGTGCCAAAAGAGATTCACAGTCCCCAGGAAATGGGGTTGTCAGTCAAGAAACAGGAATAGCCCACAAAATGCTGAGCTTCCACAAGGATAAATAAGGAGGAGTATGGTGGGTTCACCATGGGGTGCTGGCCATGATGGGCAGCCCGTGTGGCCGCTCTGCTTTTGGCAAGAGAGTCCTTCCATGTGCCAGCCCCAGAGGAAGGAGGTGTGAGCACTGTCCAGGGCTTGGCTCAGTGAGCAGCCAGTGCCAGGCCATGGCTCAGCAGCAGCTGCTCCTCGCTGGGTATGGCACAGCCATGGACCTTGCCCTGGGACGGGCACAGGGAGCTCTGCTGGCTCCTGTGGGAGCTTGTTTCGTGCCCTTTGATCTCATCCAGCTGTCCCTCTCCTGTGCAGGAGCTGTTGACTCGAGCATCAGTTGTCACCTGCGCAGGAGCTGCTCTCCATGTGCCCACAGCTTTGCCAAAGGCTGATCCTCAGCTCTGGAGCTGGCAGCCACCCTGGGCCAGGGCAGATGCCCTTGGTGGTCACAGCAGAAGGGGAACTGGTGCTGGAGCTGCTCCTCTCCTGGAAGACCTCGTGCAGCTTCATCTTCCCGTGGTCTGCGTGGCCCCTGAGCTGGCGCCTGGATGTGCTGAGGGAGGTCACAGGTGCCCTTGGCCCTGGGAAGGCTCGTGGGACAGAGGGCAGTCAGTTTGCACTTGTGATAGGAAAGGAAACTGTTTTCTCAGGGAGGTGGCATTGGACTGAGGGCTAAATTGATTTCCATAAATATTTGAGCAAGGCTGAATTATTTATGACTCTCTGGTGACACAATGGAAGGAAGCGATGGAATCGTCGGTGAGTTTTCCAGATGATTTAGTTTAAAAATGCTGCTCGTTATTATTTATGTGGGTCAGATCCCCCTTTGCTTCTGGCCAGGCCTTGCACATGAGTTACATAAACACAGAGTCAATATACAAATCTCTCCCTTTATCCATCTTAATCTGCCAGTCAGTAAATGAGCAGCAGCCTTGGTGTTTGATTCCCCTGGAGGACTGTAATCAGAAACCTTTGTCATTCAAATGGTACAGAGGAAAAGGAAGAACAAATGAAAGAAGAAAAAGAAGGAAGCAAAGAAGGGAAGAAAGGAAGAAGGAAATTAGGAAATAAAAGAGAAATAAAAAATGAAAGAAGAAAGAAAAAGAAGAAAGAAAAAGAAGAAAGAAAAAGAGAAAAAGAGGAAAGGGAAGGGAAGGGAAGGGAAGGGAAGGGAAGGGAAGGGAAGGGAAGGGAAGGGAAGGGAAGGGAAGGGAAGGGAAGGGAAGGGAAGGGAAGGGAAGGGAAGGGAAGGAAAGGAAAGGAAAGGAAAGGAAAGGAAAGGAAAGGAAAGGAAAGGAAAGGAAAGGAAAGGAAAGGAAAGGAAAGGAAAGGAAAGGAAAGGAAAAGGAAAAGGAAAAGGAAAAGGAAAAAGAAAAGGAAAAGGAAAAGGAAAGTGCAGGGCTAGAAAATGGTGGAAATTGTCCTGCCTCAGTTGGATCAGAGGAGGATTTTGGATCTGGACCTAGGTGAGGTTCACCAAGGTCTTCAAGTACCTGTGGATTGAGTGGGGGTGTTGCTGAACAGCACTGAAAGCGGGTGTGGGGTGTCTCTTTGGGTCTGTGCACAGGGAGGTGGAGCTGAAATGTATTAAAGAAATGGCTTTGAACCCTTGACTGACAATTGAAGTGGACTTCATTTACCTAAGATCAGTTCATATTCACTCTTCTGTTCACTTAAGCTGATGAGAAGCACTTGTGAGAGCCTTAAGTGGTTTTCTCTTCTCAAGAAGAATAATATTAACTTGAGTGGGAGGCATGTGTGAGAGACATGTCAAGCCTTGGCTTTCCCAGAGCCATGCAAAGCAAACACCGTGAATAACCCAACTCTACTTACACCCAAGAAAATCCAGTTCTTGAGTTCACCCAAACTCCCCTTAGCTGGGAATCTATAGACAGGCCCAATTTTTTGGCTGGTCTGCAAAGATCAGAAGTTCAGGGAGCTGAAAGAATTGCAGTAAGGATTCATTTAGGAGGAGCCTCTGGAGATTCCTGCTCTGTGCATAACTGGCTTAAAACCTGCAATGAGTTTCTCAGGCCCAGTCCATTAAAATTCTGAAATTTTCTGAAGATGAAGAGTCCACACCATCCCCGTGTGTCTCTCCTGTTCATGTTAGGAGAGATGAGTTCCTGCCAGAGGACATGTCCTGTGTTTAGTCTGTAAAACTGGGAGACTTTCCCTCCTTCTTCAGCACCACAGACAAATCCTGAACTGCTCCTTCTGAATGGGTTGGACCTGATGGTCTTTAAGGTCTCTTCCAGCCTAGTAATTCTGTGAATTCTGTGAATTCTGTGAATAAGTGGCTCCTAAGGTGAGTCTCTTGACACGTCCATGTGAGGCAGAGCAGGAGCCTGGAGCAGCCCAGCCTGCTCTGCTGTGCCTGCTGGCTCACACCCACGTTCTCTGGCCCTGTGAACCCATGTGTGCATTCAGGCCAGGCAGTCTCTCTGCTCCTCCAGCCTCTTGCTCCTGGTGTTTTTGCTGGCTTGGGAAAAGCACAGTGCCTGCTGCCTTCAGCTTTTGGCCAGAGGTGGCTTTAGGTGGGGTTCAGCAGGGCTGTTTCTCAGCCAGGCAGGGATCTGTTCAGACACACTTGGCTCTCTCAGAGCTTTTGATGGTCTCTCACTGCAGAGAGGGGCTCACTCCCTGGTCCAAGACCAGTTCTTCATCCCAGCAGCCATGTGCAGGCTCCAGGCAGGATTCTGGGATGTGGGAATGGCCCAGCTGTGTGTGCTGTGTAAACAGAGGCAGAAGGGCTGTTGTCATCCCGTGGCCTTGAATGGCCACATCCTGCCTGGCTACTCATTAGCCAGGTTAAACACAGCAGGGCCAGGATGCTTCAGAGGGTTTCTCTGCACCCAGGACTGGACAGTGGCTCCTTGGGGCTGAGCTGGAGGCAGCCCCACACCTGCCAGCCCCACACCTGCCAGCCCCACCTGCAGTGATGCCTGTTTCCATCCACAGGCTGAGGCAATCCCACACCACCATTTCACAGCAAAGAGCTTCCACAATAATAAACTCTGTAGGGCCTTTTGCACCCAGTGACCACTGCTGTCCTTTTGCACCCTGTGACCATTGCTGTCTTGGTTCAGAGCTGTTCAGATACTGCTGCTCTCTCTGTCCCCCAGAGAGCCCTGAGCCCTGGTGCCCTTTGTGCAT
Source organism: Serinus canaria (assembly GCF_022539315.1). Taxonomy (NCBI): domain Eukaryota; kingdom Metazoa; phylum Chordata; class Aves; order Passeriformes; family Fringillidae; genus Serinus; species Serinus canaria. Next base: position 2,041,570 of record NC_066336.1, on the reverse strand, counting down.
CAACCCTCCTTAAAAACTGCAAAACCCCTTTTTTTTTTTTTTTTTTTGCCTGAGAGCCCCTTAACTTAAAATTTATAACAATTCAGAGGGAGGGGGTTTGCATTTTCCATTTCAGGGGAGGCTCCTGCCTTCCAAACCAAGTCAGAGGTGTGTGCTGGCCTGCACTGCTGGCTCCTGGTGCTCCTTGGTGCTCCAGTGAAGGGCAGGGTGAGCTCCTGTGCCAGCCCTGCTGGCCTGGCTGGCACCAGGGTGGCTGCCACAGGCAGGTGTGTGGCTCGTGCCCAGCCTGCCCAGGGCTGCTCAGCTGGTGCCATCACAGCACCCAGGGATGCTGAGCCTCCCAGGGGCTGTGCTGTTCTGCAAAGCCACAGCTGCCTGGGATGTGGGGCAAGAAGGTTCCACCTTCCAACAGCCACCTAAAAACCATCCCTGCTGGGAATACAGGGAAGGCAGGAACGTGTGGGGCTATTCCTGTTCTACCCACTGTGCAGGGATTCCCCTGAGGTGCAGATCTCTTTCTGGCATGTGGCTGTGTCATCCAGAGACATCTGTGCTCCCAGGAAAGGAGAGCTGCAGCTTCCAACAGCCACCTAAAAACTATCCCTGCTGGGAATACAGGGAAGGCAGGAACATGTGGGGCTATTCC